>NC_136942.1:22367714-22677714 GCF_949987615.1 Pollachius pollachius | reverse complement strand
CAAAAGTTACCAAAGAGAATGGTTTGACCTCTGGTGAAGAAATGTGATGTTCCTGACTACTACTGGTCAGGTAGGACAATGCCAAATAGTAGACTAATAATGCGTCACAATTTAGCATATTACAATCTAAGAGGCTAAAAAAGGTTGTGGCATTCCCTCGTCCACAGAAGAGCCAGGGAGTCAATGTTACTCTGATTGGTTGGATCCCTTTTATTCTTTAAGCATGAATTTGCTTACCTCGGCAATAGCTGCACACCGAGAGTTCTCCTTTTTAGGTTTGATCGAATGATCAAACCAGATCAAGATCCAGAGCTAAAAGTCTTCCATTGGGTGTTCTAGAATGCTCTACTAGCTAAAATACCTTTTTTTTTTTTTTAAATAAAGCCTTTGCTTGTATCCCCATTTTACGAAACAAAACTGTCCCTGGGGCTCATTTTCTGGAGCGGCTTATTGGTAGAAAACACAAACACAAAAGACTTCAAAGAAATCCTCAGCAACGTTTTCAGTAATTTAAGTTCTAATAAAAAAGAGGGGTATTACCAAAGCTTGAATCTGCATTTTCTCCACGTTCTCACAGACGCTCACTCAACCATCAGTTGACTGGCAGCACGGCGTGGTCATGGCCCCAAAGAACATCCTGCTACTTCAGCTATTTGGTCACATTGGGCTGTACATAAGCGTTTGGCTTGTGGGCAAATACTAATAGTAAAAACATAGAAGCCTCCTGTTAAAGGTCGAGCTTCTAAAATCGATCTGACGCAAGTCAAAAGCAATCATGTTCAAGGCGATTTTAAGCATGGATGTTTTATTCACGGTACATTTAATCACGTTTATTCACATACTCCGTTCTAATAGATGAGCTGTTGCCCAAACAGCTGTAGAGTAGGGGTAGCCCAGTGCCATTATCCATCGTTGGGTAGCCCAGTGCCGTTATCCCTGATCATTCATACATGACCAGGGACATTCATAAAAAAAAAATACTTTTTCAGTGTTGATATAACATTATATTGTAGCACATCGTAGCGAGCTAGATCGCGAAAATTGTATAAATCCTAAATATGGTATGTAATGTATTACTGGAGGTCCGTCTCGGACCTCCAGTAACCAAACCTTTAAACTCACCCACGTCACCCACAACGAATGTTTGTTGTGGTTCGGTTTCCCGGACGCTTATAGAATGATGCTACGTGTGGGTGGATGGCTTCGTCTGGGCAGCACTTTTTTCAATGTCTGCCTCCAAATAAGGGTTTGTCTGTGTCCTGGTCACCTACAGTATAACTCTATAGTATTTCATATATATATCATCACTCAATAACGCTCATACACAACAACGATACTGAAAAGTATCACCAATATCACCAATTCGGCCTGTGTCGTAACCATGGGGATAAGACTCCACCCCAGTTGTTGTTTTGTTTTTTTTAAACTAACTTTAAGGTTAATGCGGGAACTTTTTAATAGAATAGCAAGATGGTTCACGAGTCTCAAGTCTTCTGAGGACGAGTATCAAGTCAAGTCCAAACATCACTGCGGTGGCCCGGTCCTGCAGATTTGCACTTTAAAACATCCGCAGGATCCGGCCCTTCCTCACAGGGAAGCAGCTCAGCTTCTAGTCCAATCACTGGTCATCTCCCGCCTCGACTACTGCAACTCGCTCCTGGCTGAACTCCCTGCCTCTGCGATTAAACCCTTGCAGCGCATCCAGAATGCGGCAGCGCGCCTCGTGTTCAACCTACCAAAGTTCTCACATGTAACCCCCCTCTTCCGAGACCTCCACTGGCTCCCTGTAATAGCTCGCATCAGATTCAAGATGATGGTACTGGCATACAAGGCAGTCGATGGAACTGCCCCTGCCTACCTCCAAGCATTAGTAAAGCCACACACCCCAGTTCGATCCCTCCGTTCAACTACCTCAGCTGGACGTCTGGTACCGCCATCGCTAAGAGCAAGCAAAGGTCGATCAGCAAAGTCACAACTTTTCTCTGTTTTGGGACCTCAGTGGTGGAACGAGCTCCCTACCGAAGTCAGGACCACAGAGTCGCTCACCAGCTTCCGCAAAAGACTCAAAACTCACCTGTTCAGAGTTCATCTCGACTCTGCATAGAAACCAATGCACAGTCACCATTGAATGTTGTACGTCCTGGCACTTGTACATTACACTTATTCAAGGTACTTAATTGTGTAGAATCTACAGTAGCTGCTATCGCTGCTTTATACGGGGAATGGGTTAGCCTAGCGATTGTAATACTTGCACTTGGTTCTATGAACGTCTTTACTGTACCGACAGCGATATATTGTTTCACTTCTTATGACAAATGTACTTATTGTAACAAATGCACTTATTGTAAGTCGCTTTGGATAAAAGCGTCTGCTAAATGCCCTAAATGTAAATGTAAGTCCTCCGTTGGGGTACCAAGTGGTCTGAAAGGGTGCCGAAAAAACACTCCATCCGTTGATTGGTCGAAAGAATCGTCACTTCCACGCAGGTAACACAGCACCCGCGAGGTATTTCTGGACAACGGCAAAAGCTTTGTTTATTGACGAAAATGTCCTGCAAAAGCTTGCTATCCTTCTTGGACGTCCTCCGTTGATGCTCTTTTTTTAATGTGTCGCGTTCTTATTCTTCATTGAATTTATTAGCAGGCTACACTGTGTCGGGCTGCTATGATTTCTTGATGCTTGCGTAGCTGCCGCGGCTATCGCCATCCGGCTTAAACCCCGCCCTACCATATGGGTATTGTCGGCATTGGAAACGCAAGCCAGATTTAGCGTAACCGAGCTGTGCCGAATCGTGCCAAATCGCAATGCTCGGTGGAAACGAGGCATAATAGACCATTTCTTAATATCAAAGATTACATTGTACATTCCCCCTTTGAGGGCATATGACACCCGGAGTCCAGGGAGTTGCTGCCCTTGTTACCCCTCCTCTGGTATCACTGCAGACTGGCGGGTAGGAGCACTTGTTCCTGCTGATGTTATTATTGATAATGTTTATTTTCTGACTTGTTTGATAGCGTGAAATGCATAAAGTTTAAATGATTCCAGAGGGTTCATGCTTTCCGATATCCATCCCCAAAGTGGAAATATCCAATATGAACAATATCACTATTGCCATAATAGGGAGGCACTTGGCTGATTTGCTTCCCAAGGAACAGAAATCACCACAGCTGAAGAGGGCATTGTGAGTTTCTAAATGTCCGGTAAGAAACTTGTCGCGTGTCTACAGAAACGCAATCGACGACTACTGCTGACGTAGCAGTGTCCTAAAGTGTTGTTCCATTTCACAGGAGAAGACGTCAACCACTGCAACACTGTTCCAAGCAAGGGGCACGCCAAACAGATGAGAGGTAAAAAAAAACATGGGGCCCAAGTAAAGACCTTGAGTCCCCACCTCTGCTAGATCATAGACTTTGTCAAAACACAAGGTCCGCCCCCTCCACCAGGAAGATCAATGGCCGCTGCCAATTGGATAAGTCAACTAATGAGAAGCAGTGATTGGCGAAACGCGGGGCATCCAGGATGGAGCCTCTCTTGGGTCTTCTGTGATGGATCTGTCAAACACACGATGGGGAGCTTGCCTGTGGCCCAGTACCTCAGAAACGACCCGGAGAACAAACTTGCAAAGAACATGCATATCCAACTTACCAAGTCAGTTTGTCCAAGTTAACCATGGCTAACAGACCACCTCGTCTGCATCGCGTTTCAGATTCAAAATAGAGGAATAAAATAGTGAACATAATTTTGGCTGCAACGATATGCAACACTAGACTCGCCATAAGTAGGGTCAATTTGACCGCTAGTAAATATAAAAAAGTAAAAGGAAGGAAAAACTCTCAACCAATTTTCACCATCACACTTTCATGACTTTTCCCAAATATATATATAATAATATAGGCAATAAATGTGGTAAAAACTACCCCTGCTGTAGCTACAAAGTCGCATTTTAGGTGTAATGGCCCTTTTTGCTCAGTAGCCATCTGGCATAAATTGCTACTGTTCGGCGTACTGTAGTATGTACGTCGCCTTTGCATGGCCAATTGCGTGTGTGGCATTTTCCTACTTCAGACCGGTTGTAAGGCGTTGCCATTTCTGTGCCAGAGTGTACTTGGGCACTTCTGTGTTTTTTATTTAACATTCGGACCAAGGTGATCTTATTCGCCAGTGCGATTGATGTGATGAGGTTATAGGTTGTGACAGTTTGAGGTAAAGAGGTTGGGTATCATGAGATACCCAACCCGTTCTCTAGGTGTCCTGTTCTCATCGTTTCATAAATCAGGAATGGCATTCTATTTTTATTTGTATCAATATCCAAAAACGATCCAGGTTCTGATTCACAATGGATCAGGTTTGTTAGCCATGCACTGTCTAAAGTGAAAGTGCGCTTTTGTAGGGAACTGTTGTAGGCCAACCACTGTGATATTCTCTCCAGGCATGTAGTTTGGCAATTGTGAATAAATGTTGAAAATTGCTCAGATATCTGGCAAATGTGTTTGTCTTGGCCATCTTTCCTCCTTTTCCATTAAACTACACTGGCCTGGATCGCCTCATTTGAAATTGCTTGGTAGCTGAGTGGAGCTCGGATATGCATTTGCATTATTAAAGGGCTCCGTTACGTGGTACTGGGTTTTGTGCTGCCTCTGTGTATTGTTGCACTAATGCTTTTGTTTTGGCCTTGCTCCTGTCCTGCAATGTCTCCTGTCACCTCCTCTAGGCAGAGCCTGTTGTGGTTACAGGTTGCTGACTGGCTCTCCTTGATTATAGGCCCCACCCCCACTCATATAAAGCCGGGTTGAAGATAGCGGCTCACTCTCTCTCTCGGCATGTAGACAGACGCTGGCACACCCGCACCTTCTTTCATATATAACGTTAACATTGTTAAACACATTACCTGTTTAACCTTAGTTACCTTTCTGCATGTTTTAAGTTTAGGTTCAGCAGTTAAATTGCCTGCTCCGCAAACTGTGGGTCGGGCACGGGAGTGAGGCAAGCTGTTAACCACCCAGCAAGAAAGCGTGAGGTTTTCTTTTGTGTTTTCCTTTCCAGTCATTTTTAACCACCTGGGCTTTTTCTTCTGTTAACGGGGGCTTTGCTGAAAATTATTTGTTTCACTTACGTGAAAGCCCCAGTCACAGGGGCCCCGAAGCCCCAGTCACAGGGGCCCCGAAGCCCCAGCAACAGGAGTCCCGAAGCCCCAGTCACAGGGGCCCCGAAGCCCCAGCAACAGGAGTCCCGAAGCCCCAGTCACAGGGGCCCCGAAGCGCCAGTCACAGGGGCCCCGAAGCGCCAGTCACAGGGGCCCCGAAGCCCCAGTCACATAGCCCCGGTATGGTGGAGCTGGTCTGGCCGAGGGGTCTGAGAGAGAGCAGTCAAACCCCTTGGAAGCACAGAGAGAGCTGCAGGCTGCAGCCTCTCTGCCAAGGCCCCAAGCCTGTTTCCCCCGCTCCCTGTACCGCCATCGAGGAACACAATCTGAACACAAACACCGGCCCCACTCTAGAGCCAGGCCAGGGTGGGTTTACAATAAGAGTCACATGGGGAGGAAGGAGACAGAGGGAGGGGAGCGGGGTGTGTGTAGAGGAAGGAAGAGAAGAAAGTGAGAAGAGATGGCAGCCTACGATAGCAGGCAGAGGCTAGGAGACCAGCAGGGTGTCCTGCTCCCTGAGTGCTGGAACCAGTAGGGAATCCACAGGGACCAGAGGATTTCTGAGTATCGTGACTCTGTAAATATTGCACAAACATTTTTTGCGTTTCATTTTAATATTTAGTGTTGTTAAAGTTGGGTCTCCAGGATCGACATGTCCCCGTTATCTTTTAAATGAATGTTGCTGAACGTAACACAACATTGTGACGCAGATTGACCACTGGCAAATACACTACTGCACATACACTACTCCCCAGACATATTCAACCTGATGCTGGCTGTGTTGCTGAACCAAAGCGTCTGTGTGTCCAGCAGGACATTAAGAACGGCTGGCTGGCTTCATCAGTATCTTCTGCTGTTATATAAAGAGGCAGAGCAGCATGCAGACCATCTAGATACTCCCCAGCCTCTGTCCTCCCTCCAGCTCATCCTATCTAGAGTCTCATCCTCCCTTCATCCATCCCTCCACATGCTGCTCCATCCCTCCACCTCAGTCCTCCCTCCTTCCATCTCTGGTCTCCCTCCCCCCTCCATCCCTCCCTCTACCCTGTCTCCCCCTTTTTCCTCCCTCGCTCCATCTCTGGTCTCCCTCCCTCCATCTGTAGTCTCCCTCCCTTTCTCCCCAGAGTCTGTTATACTGATTCTTATTCTTATCCCTGCATGCGTTGTGTGCGTTCCCTGCATGACGGTAGAGAAAGCATGAGGAGAAAGAGAAGAAGGGGGTGAGTGTATATTGTGTGATTTCTGAGAAACGCAGATTGACAGCCCTAGACGGTCTCTGGGGGGACACAGTACACATTATGTTCCTGCCTGGGCTGAAGCCTCTTGTCCGTCAAAGCTGTGGGTTTTCCACAGAGAAAGGACGGGGGATTTTCCATGGGCCGGGCAGCATCTTCTGTGTGCTCTTAATGAAGCGCACTGCCATCCAGGAACACTGGAGCAGGGGTGTGAAGGCATGGTGCTTACGCACGTTGGCACACCATGACACCCCAAGGCCAGTTTCCCTCCATGGCCCAGGACATAGGGAGATGGGGTTGGGGGAACAAATGTTTTCATTGACTGAGGACCAACATTTCTTACTTCCATCATGTGTATGCATGTTGATGGAAGTAAGCTGAGAGAGAGAGAGAGAGAGAGAGAGAGAGAGAGAGAGAGAGAGAGAGAGAGAGAGAGAGAGAGAGAGAGAGAGAGTCTGTTTGAGTTCTATCATTATTGAAGAGCAGAAGAATGCCGTTCTGATTTATGTGTGTCCAGCAACCTGGAATGCATGTGAAACCGATCCAGTGGAGACGGGCCAGAGGTGGGTGTTGGGTCGGCGGTCTCTTCCTGTTGTTGTTGTTGCTGTATTCGTAAGTCAAGTTCCAAGTATCAGATATGAAAATCACAGCGCTTTGGTTTGATGTGTGATAATGTTTTTTAAGATGACAGGAAGGTGGTGTAGGGACACAAGAGTTGAGGAGGGGTTTGCAGGAGGTGAATAAAACATTACAGCTGGAGGACACAAAAGAGCGATTCATCCGGTCTCTGGTGGAGCGCTACCCATCACGGGACAGACTGGATCAAACTGGACCAGACCCAGGCGGGGCAGAGAGGTAGAAAGCAGACTGAGGCTGAGAGAGGGACCCAAAGACACCTGAATTACAGACACAGAGACAGACAGCGAGACGGACCTAGAGACAGAAACAGCAGAGAGAGGCAGACACCCAGCAAACAGAGAGACAGCAGAGATAGACACAGACAGCAAGCCAGACAGAGAGAGACAGATAGAGACAGGAGACACAGACACACAGTAGAAAGAGAGGGACAGAGACAGACACAGCGGACGGACACAGGGACCGCAGACATACACATTCACAGAGACAGACCCAGAGACAGACAGACAAGAGACAGAATACAGAGACACAGAGGCTGCAGACATTGAAATTTGCACCAATGTTTATCACAATATCAAAAGTTTATATTGGTAATTGACGAATTTACCAGTGTGCAATGTTATGCTGCAATACCTTCAATAGTGACCAGGGTAATTATGCTCTCTTTATGTTTATTTCGAACGTAGGAGCCGTATGTATAGTCAAACAATTTTTTTTTTTACATTGTGATTCACCATTTTCATACTTTGTTCAAATATATATATTTTGTCATTTTAAATATACAGCTTTTCAAATATTGCGATTTTCAATTTCTTATGTGAGACAACCCTACAGTGCACCATGAAGAATCACCCCAGATTATCTGATGAGCACGTTATTCACGTGTTGTAAATCTTGGTTGAGTTTAAAAGGTTATTTCCATTCAGACAATGAAGAGGATTTAAAAGGAAGAGAGACAGAGCTGGAGAAAAGACGGCCAGCAAGGGAAGGATTAGAAGAGGCTTTAGTCTTTCTCACACATAAGCTAAAGAAGATAAGATAAGATCAGAGTGTGTGTGTGTGTGTGTGTGTGTGTGTGTGTGTGTGTGTGTGTGTGTGTGTGCGTGTAAGAATTACAATGCGTACCTTCTATGATTGTGAAACAATTCAAAACCCCAAAAAGTAAAAAACTTTCCATTTCGTCCTGAGTTTGCCTTGGTGTGTTCACCGCCTTGCAATCAGCCGATGGACATTTTTCAAATATATAACGGCATAAACTCATAAACACTTTCATACTATAATTTGCCATACCGCGTTCTGAGTGTACATCGGACTTAAGCAGGTCCTGACATCGGCCCAACGTGTACTGAAGCAAGAAGCACATTTCGAATTGCATTTAGAAAAATCGAATAGAATGCGATACCGATGGAATCCCCTCATGACCCTGAGAGTCACCGTGGGGCCGACTGAGGGGCCCTAGGGGAGGTGGACCCTGTGAGCCTGTCTGTCTGCACATACAGACAGACGGCAGGGCTGAGACAGGCCGCAGAGCAGGGGGCTGCGTGGCATCTGCTGGGATCGTTCAGCTCTGGTCCCTCCTACTTCCCAAAAATAATTTCTGATCTCATTCTTCATGTGATCTGTGTTTGGCAGTGAACAGTCCCCAGGGAAGAAGAAGAAGAAGAAGAAGACAAGAACAAGGACTACAATGACAAAAGGTTTTTGTAGCAGAAGAATTTGATGCAATTGAAGCAATATCCAAAACATGCATCTGATATTGACATCGTTTCTCCAAAGCGTTCCCGGAAGTCCCGCCCCCTCACTCTCCAGCATAACGCAAATGTTAGGGGGTGAGAACGCCTGTGGACCAGGATAAGATGGGCCAGGACACTCAAGGTTCTCATCACACCGCCTGCACAGCATCAACACTGGCTGAGGAGAGAGAGGGAGCAAGAGGGCTGTCGGGGATCTGTTGTGGCCTGCCTACTGAGAGGTGTTGATGATGTGGTTAGAAACCCCATGGGGGATGTGATACTATGGTGGCCTTAACGAGAGAGAAATACAAGATAAATAGACAGACACAAAGATGGTGGATGGCTAGAGATCAACAGAGTGTAAAGACAACAGGAAGGACTGTATATGAGTGAGAGAGAGAGAGCCAGAACGAGAGAGAGAGACCACAGCTCATGAGGTTACGGGGATTACAGTGAACATCACTTCCCTGCCGGGCATCTCCAGAACTCTTGTCATTAACAGAGCTGTGGTGTTTTTCACAGCAAGGCTCATTCAGTCCCACAGACACACACATTTGTTGGAAAAAAAAACAAATATTAAGGCATACAATCCAAAAGAAGATGGCTGCACAACCGATCACCAAACACAGGTGGAGAGAGGGCAGAGCGGCCATTGGAATGGTAAACACTCTCTGAGTCATTCAGCCATTGAATGGATGTCGAGTCTTTCTCCTGCAGTCAGAGCTCTCTCCTGGGGTAATCCCAACGCATCCCTCTTCCCAGGGGCCGCGCGGCTCATGAGGAGAACCGTCAGCGGACACACAAATGGCCATTATACAGCACGTTTCTCACAGCTGTGGCGAGCGTTTAGGACGGGGGCCCTTGCTCAGGGGCACGTTGAGTGAGGCGAGCCAGGAGGAGGGTCTTCAACATGCAACCGTCTGGTTGCCAGACCAGTGTGTTCTTCTCTGGAGCTCCCCCTAAAGAGGGAAGCCCTGTCCCACTCAGCCCTCCCAGCCGCCCTATAGGGCGCTGGGGACCGGGACCTGTCCCACTCAGCCCTCCCAGCCGTCCTATAGGGCGCTGGGGACCGGGACCTGTCCCACTCAGCCCTCCCAGCCGTCCTATAGGGCGCTGGGGACCGGGACCTGTCCCACTCAGCCCTCCCAGCCGTCCTATAGGGCGCTGGGGACCGGGACCTGTCCCACTCAGCCCTCCCAGCCGTCCTATAGGGCGCTGGCGACCGGGACCTGTCCCACTCAGCCCTCCCAGCCGTCCTATAGGGCGCTGGCGACCGGGACCCGGACGCTGCGGGGGTACACCGGGCACGCTCTTCTTATGGCAGAGGAGGAAACCCAGCTCACGGCGTGGGCCAGTTGCCGTAGCGACCTGATTTTTCCGGCCTGTTGAGGTTGTTCACACAAGCAGAAAGGGGGCTGGGGAACGGGGAGGGGGAGGAGTAAGGAGGAAAAGGAGGAGCTGAAGGGAGGTTCAGATTGGTGACTGTAAACAGCTCCTACTTCCAGGCATCTGGGTGGGCTTCACACACACACACACACACACACACACACACACACACTCTCAGCCTCGCTCCCTCGCTCTGACATACACACAACCCAGAGGAAGAGACAAGAAAGACTTCCCCGACCTGCCCTTGGTTCCCTTCTCACAGAAACCGGTCTGATCACGTAGCTTTGAATGTGAAGCTACGTGAAACACTGATAATTAGAAACATACAAACACGAGCTAACACAAGAGCTTTCTGAGAAGCCTTCCCTTTGAGAGAGACAAGACGGCTAGACAAAGAGAGAGAAAGAAAGGGAGACAGAGAGACGGAGAGCCAGAGAGACAGACACAGAGTATGAGAGAGAGAGTGAGAACGAGAGAATAAGAGAGAGACAGAGAGAGAGACAGAGAGAGACAGATGTAATGGAATGACCCCCAGTAATGCAAACACACACACACAAACACGTGTGCGCGCACGTGTGTGTATATGTATGGAGTGTGTGTGAGTGTGTGTGTCCGATTGCATGTCCGGGCATGTCTGTGGCGAGTGTTACTGGAGATGGTGAACTCTGGTGACAGCGAGATCCTTGAGGGAGAGATCAGCCTGATCTAAGTATCACCCAGACCTCCAGTCAACCCCCTGACCCACAACCCCCATAAAAGATGTGTAGCCTACTTCCATCTGGTGGAGCCCCACAACCAACAACAACAACAACAACAACAACAGCCAGCACAGAGTCCATCCACCCGGCCAGAACATCCCATCACCACACACTAAACCAGGTCACTGCAGAGACCCCTCCACCAGGTCACTGCAGAGACCCCTACACCAGATCACCACACACTACACCAGGTCACTGCAGAGACCCCTCCACCAGGTCACTGCAGAGACCCCTACACCAGGTCACCACACACTACCCCAGGTCACTGCAGAGACCCAAGGAGGGCAAACAAGAGCCATCGAAACACAACCCATAAATGACGCTACTGTCACAGTCGCACCCATTCCCAGCTCCTTACAGTTGACCATACCCCGCTTTACGTCCGCCGATCGGAACCCCATAGCACACACACGCACAGCTGTCTGCTGTCATTATCCCCTTTGTCTGTGTGCACCCCCACCTCTGTCTGGTAAAGCAACAACAGGACCAGACCCCCACCCCCAATACAGATATGCAGGGTACCCGGGAATGTTGTCTGAAGCTTCCCACTGCAACACAAACACACTTCCTTCATCATGTGGAAGGAATATAAAGAGGTTTATGCCACCATGATAACAGACTCACAGGCTCAAAACATACACGTTATAATGTGGACTTTACAGGGCTTTTTGTATGCATTGTCTTTATTTACTTCTTTGCATCTTCCTTTTAATTCATACATTTTCATTCAAACTTAATATTAACGTTCAGTCATAATTTATTTCTAAGCGGTTAGTTAATGATGAGGTAAACATTAATAAGGGCTGTGGCAAACCAGCCTATCCAGTGGTAGGCTGATCTGTCCGTCATACATCTGGCTGGACACTCCCACATTTCCCAAGGTAGATTTACATTTACATTGAGGGCATTAAGCAGACTCTTTTATCCAAAGCGACTTACAATGAGCACATTTGTCAGAAGAAGGTGAATCAATAAATTGCGGGCGGTACAGTAAGGATGTCTTAGCCTTCGATTTAGATGTGCTATTTATTGCTAGCTAATCAACATCCCACCTGGTGGTACAATAGGGTTCCTTTAACATAGCTTATGAATCATCTACAAATGTATTTTATATACCTGTATATCGTTTTTCCACACCAGTACACCCCATTCAAATAACTTGTGTTCGAAATATGAACACTGTTGCTTAATGCCCCACAATTATATTTTGTCCTAATTACAATTAAAGATCAAATTTGTTATACTTCTGATTGTGAAGAAAAAGACAGAATATGGACGTGCAGCGAGGAGGGATTCCGCCAACAGGTCCCAACCAGAGGTCAGGCTGCCTCTCAGGACATATCTAATGTCTGTTTTTTACTTCATTTGTTGGAGGCTGGATCACTGAGGACATACCTCCACCCAAAGGCTTTGTAGGGTCACATTCTCTACAGGCAAAAAATAGGCTTCCACATAAAACATGTGACGGTCCTTGTTGAATGATTGTCATTCCATGGATATTGACCCAACATTAAACACGCACACAGACATCATGTATGTCAGGTTGTAAACGAAATGCAGTGAACGTAGACTTTGGTTTTCAACATCAACACTCCAGCCCCTCCAAGCACTCTCTCCGACACACACACACACTGAAGAGTGTCACCACCAGCTGGTGGAGGAACATAGAAAAACATGCGTAGCAAAACAGGAAATGCATCAGCAGGGGCCTATCAGAGGGCTTTATCAGGTCACAGACTGCCCTGCTGAGAAACTGGGTGGCGCCAAATGCTGATTGGCCTATCAAAACTGCAGCCGTGTCATTAGAGGTCAAGAGGTCAGCGGTAATCAAAGGGTTTTTTACGCGCGTGCGTATGTGTGCGTGCGTGTGTATGTCTGTGTGCGTTACCATGGTGATCTAAATAAAAGGGGGGATCCTGGGGGAAAAGTAAGAGGTTGTGTTGGAAAGAGGGCAGAGGGAACGCTGTGACATCATCAGGTGACGGGCAGATTACAGAAAGAGAAAGAAGACACATTCCTCCTACATTCAGTGGTGCCCAGAATGCAAAGGTCCAAATAGAAGGCAAACCGTGGCTTACACAGTACCCTCTATGTTTTCCCGGCATTACGTCCGTCTGTTCTTAAGACCTGGCCAACCTTTCTGCATGGACTTTGCAGGCCACTCGAGGGCCTTCAAATGATTATTCTTATTTACCTCGTCCCTTGTATTTTTACATTGGGTTATTTTTCACCCGACCAATTGTTGGGCTGTACTGTGACGTGTGCACATTCATCTGAATGCAGCGACCATCAAACGTAATCCCCGCCTCACACCCTCGGCACTCTTTTGTGTCCGATGCAAGCAAACCCTCTGCCTGCAGAACCATCAGTCCAGAGCACCAGAACCGGCCCTAAACAGGGCGTCTGACCACCAGAACCGGCCCCTAAACAGGGCGTCTGACCACCAGAACCGGCCCCTAAACAGGGCTTCTGACCACCAGAACCGCCCCCTAAACAGGGCGTCTGACCACCAGAACCGGCCCCTAAACAGGGCTTCTGACCACCAGAACCGGCCCCTAAACAGGGCTTCTGACCACCAGAACCGGCCCCTATACAGGGCGTCTGAGCACCAGAACCGGCCCTAAACAGGGCGTCTGACCACCAGAACCGGCCCCTAAACAGGGCGTCTGACCACCAGAACCGGTTCTAAACAGGGCGTCTGCGCACCAGAACCGGCCCTAAACAGGGCTTCTGAGCACCAGAACCGGCCCTAAACAGGGTGTCTGACCACCAGAACCGGCCCCTAAACAGGGCGTCTGACCACCAGAACCGGCCCTAAACAGGGTGTCTGACCACCAGAACCGGCCCCTAAACAGGGCGTCTGACCACCAGAACCGGCCCTAAACAGGGCGTCTGACCACCAGAACCGGCCCCTAAACAGGGCGTCTGACCACCAGAACCGGGCTTAAACAGGGCGTCTGACCACCAGAACCGGCCCCTAAACAGGGCGTCTGACCACCAGAACCGGCCCTAAACAGGGCTTCTGAGCAGCCATATCACCAGACACTCACTACACTTCCGCTTGCGGGCAGAGAGTAGACTGCACCAAACACAGACACAGTCCACTATCTTTAGCGATGACACACCACCGCTTCAGAAGACAACAGAACACACAAATCACAGTCAGACATGAATGGGCAAACCAGATAAACACTGCAGAGAGAGACAAGATGAAGGAGACAGTCGAGTAACCAGCGGCAATGGAGGAAAAGTGACATTTATTTACTTTAATCTTTTCAGAGTTCATCAATAATCAAACGACTACGATATACTAATGACAGTCGGACAAAAAGGGACAGAAAGAAGAGGAGGTGGACAAACCGTGGTCAGGAGGGAGAGACAGAGAGAAATTGAGACAACAGGAGAATGAGACAGAGAGAGAAAGGGAGGGATGGAGAGAAAGAGAAAACAGGAGAATGAGAGAGAAGAGAGAAAGGGAGGGATTGAGAGAAAGAGAGGAAGAGAGACAACAGGAAAACGAGAGAGGAGAGCGAGAAAGGGAGGGATGGAGAGAAAGAGAAAACAGGAGAATGAGAGAGAAGAGAGAAAGGGAGGGATGGAGAGAAAGAGAGGAAGAGAGACAACAGAACAAGAGAGAAGAGTAAGGGAGGGATGGAGAGAAAGAGGTAGAGAGACAACAGGAGAACGAGAGAGAAGAGAGAGAAAGGGAGGGATGGAGAGAAAGAGAGACAACAGGAAAAAGAGAGAGGAGAGCGAGAAAGGGAGGGATGGAGAGAAAGAGAGGAAGAGAGACAACAGAACAAGAGAGAAGAGTAAGGGAGGGATAGAGAGAAAGAGGTAGAGAGACAACAGGAGAACGAGAGAGAAGAGAGAGAAAGGGAGGGATGGAGAGAAAGAGAACACAGGAGAACAAGAGAGAAGAGAGAGAAAGGGAGGGATGAGAGAAAGAGAGACAACAGGAGAACGAGAGAGAAGAGAGAGAAAGGGAGGGATGGAGAGAAAGAGAGACAACAGGAGAACGAGAGAGAAGAGAGATAAAGGGAGGGATGGGGAGAAAGTCAGATAAAGTGAAAGACAGACCTAGAGAAAGAGCGGGAGGGAGTGAGAAAAAAGGGTGGGAAAGAGATAGATATAGAGAGTGATAAAGGGAGAGCTGAAAGCAGCTGGGAGAACCTGAAGGCCTCTACTGGAGAAATTGAAGAAAACAACCTTTGCGTGTGAGAGTCAAACCGGATGCTTCAGACCCTGGTCTCTCCTTTATAATGCATATTTTATGACACACAGACACACACACTTTAGAACTGGATCTATCCTTTTGGGGATGCTTATCACCACCATATTCCCAAGCTTTGCCTATCAGCCTTGTCACAAACACACACACACACACACACACACACACACACACACACACACAGTAATTAGTGTATCAGCTCAGTACTTCCTTCCTAGAATGCTGACCGATACATTACTCGCCTGAGACGGAGGAGAGAAAGGTGGAGGGGGGAGGGGGGGTGAGGGAGAGACAGAGAGACAGAGACCGAGAGGGAGCGAGAAGTGGAGGGAGTTCATGATAATTAGCAGGATAAGTAGGGGTGAGGCGGTGCAGGGAGAGGAAGAGAGGAAGAGGCAGACAGACAGGCTGCTGTTGGCGTGACAGGGTGAAATTGCGGCAGACGGAGAGGAGGTGGAACCATTAGGATCCAAATAGCTGAAAATAATAAAATTCCAACCCGATAAGCAGGATATCCCCCCCCCCCCCCCCCAGCCCTGATTCAGCACCGCCAGAGCGTGTGTGTGGGGCACAGACATAGAGGTGTGGGATATAAAGACACCAGAGCCCCCTGTTCTGTACCCCTCGCTGCTCAGCTAGCCAAACTCACACACACACACGCACACACACACACACACACACACACACACACACACTCTCCTGTGGCGTTTGTGTGGTCCCCCCCTCCCTCTCTTGCTCTCTCTCTCTCTCTTACACACACACACACACACACACACACACACACACACACACACCACACACCCCCCAGGGTCCATTGTTAAGCAACAAGGAGTCAATAACAGAAAGGAGATATCAGAGGTAATGTAGGAGAAGAAGACAGAAAGGAGACAGAAAGAGAGAAAAAAAAAAAGGAACAGCCAAACGTTGCCATCTAGTGTCTACCCGACAGGAAGGGCACAGCTGATATTTGTGAGATCCTGGACTCACTTTCATCTGTATTCATCCGTCATATCTCCCTCTCACTCCCCCTGGAGGTGCATATGGGGGAGGAGGTGATTCACCTCAACAACCGTGATCATTATGTGACTCTCCACCACGGCTATACAACCCCACGTCTTGTTTTGTCAGTCGGTCGCCGGGCAGACTGTGTCCCGGGAGGAGGAGCGATGTGATTGGAGCGCCTGGGTTGTTGGGTTGCTGTTGCCGAGAGGCTGCCAAGACTGAATTTTGACACCTTATTTACTTCTTTTTAGGAACTAACACACACGCACACACACACACACACACACACACGAGTGACCAAACAGCTGTGTCTAACTGGATGTGGGTGTGTGCACCAGGGAGAAACCTGGCCAGGGTGAGAAAGAGAGAGAGAAAAAGAGATTGGTGGAGTTTTGCCAATATCCCGAAGGTATTCCCTATGTTTATCAGTTATGTTCTGCTGAGCAGGACAAGCTTTCAGACTCAAGTCATGGCAGCCGTTAAATGTGGAGCATTATTGACGTGTGTGTCTCTTTCAGCGATACCAGTAACGTCACTGTTCTAGGAGTGTCCTCACACAATGTCAACAGCTGACTTTTTATTTACAATAATTATTTAAATATATAAATGGATAAATGGTATGTCTCTTTTTGCTGAGGACCCCCGCTGGCCCATCTGCGTGCCTCCAGTCTGTTACTCAGCGTACGACGCTGGCCTGCCTCTGATGCCCTTTGCAGTCTGGCGCTATGGGGAAGCTGTAGAGCTCTCCTGCACACGACGGAAACACACTGAGGTGCTTCAAGTGATGCTGATAGTAAAGCTCTAGCGGGCCACACTACGCACACTTTGTTGAGCTGTATTTGTTGATGTGTGATATCTATCACTGTCTGCAGTTTCACTAACGTAATCAAGAGAACAACGATGTACTGTGCAGCCTTCCTGAATTCCATGGGTACACTCTGCAGCGACTCAATCTTTGACTCTTTGCCTCATCGTTCTCAGCCTGACTTGTGACTTTCAATAAAAGCTGACATCTCATTTCTTTTTACTTCTTGGAGTCTCTTCTGGATTGCTAGAAGAGCTGTTTGAATGCATCGTTATCTGGTCATGTGGACAATGTTGTAACTAATCAGGAAGCCAATTTGTTTTCAATACATTTGTGCTCTAATCTTGATTGATATGTCCACCTATTGAACAGCAGTTATGAAGCTACATTATTGACCTTATGAAACACTGTGCATATAATTAATTGATAAACAACTGACTCCCACCACCCCCCAAGAAGGTGCAATGAAAACTGTAAAATCCACTTCCATTAAAAAATATACTTCCATTAAGAAAGCGCTGTTGGAACGCTGACCACACAACACCCGGATCATTCCAACAATCAAACCTACAGAAGAAAACAACAGTGTGAGCGGTGCTCACACTGAAGGTAGAGCTAGAACCATGTGTTCAGAGGACAGTTACGACGCCATGACAGAGTACAAAAAACAACAACCATCATGGCACCGGCGCAGTGGAAGCAGACCGAACAACTCAAACCATCTCCCAGCCCCCCTTACGCACGCCCCATTGCTCCCTCCTCCTCCTCCTCCTCCTCCTTCTCCTCCTCCTCCTCCACCCCCCCATCCTGTACCCCTGTTCACCCCAATCCCCCCGCCTTCCCCAAACCCACCGCCCCCGATTCGTCTCTGGGCCTCCCTGCTCTGGCATAACTCCACTATGCCCTTACTCACCTCCCCTGCCTTCACCCCTCACAGCCCCCACACACACACACACACACACACACACACACACACACACACACACACATGTGTGTACGCACTCTTTCCCACTGACACTCTCACTCTTTCCCACACACACACAGAGCTACTATCTCTTCTCCTCCGTACCGAGGTCTCCCCTTAGCCAATAGGAAAATGGCCGTCATGGAAGCCTGCTAAAGAGAGGCCTACCCTGAACCACAAACCCGGAGTAGGAACATAGATGTGGTGGTGGGGGTGGGGGGGTGCAACATATTATTGCCGCAATATTAGCTGATGGAGAGAAGAGGGGGGCTGGGGTCTGAGGGGCTTGCTGTGAGCTCGAGCCCACAGAACACTCACCAACATATGGAGTAAATTAGGAACAATCTTGTTTTTTACCCACCACTGCGTTTTCTTTTCAGCCTGTGTGTGTGTGTGTGTGTGTGTGTGTGTGTGTGTGTGTGTGTGTGTGTGTGTGTGTGTGTGTGTGTGTGTGTGTGTGTGTGTGTGTGTGTGTGTGTCGTGCACACACACATAAACATGGAGGAAAAAGAATGAGTGATTGAGTGAGGTACAATAAGACAAAAGAGAAGATTTCTCAGCAAAGAAGACGGAATAGAAAAAGGAAAGCTGTTGGCCGCCCAGGCCCCGTGTGGAGCCTGGATGTAAACAAGTGGTCCCCAGGGCAGTGCTCAGACGAGCATCCCCCAGCTCACCGGTGGCGAGACACCCTGACAAGAGTACGAATGACAACACTGCCGTCTCTCGGGGAAACTGCACCAACTGGGCATGTTTGAAGAAGCTACTGACACACATGGTGTGTGTGTGTGTGTGTGTGTGTGTGTGTGTGTGTGTGTGTGTGTGTGTGTGTGTTGTTCTGCGTCGTCTCTCCCTGTGGTCAATCTTCGGGGAGCTGCAGGATGCATTACCTTGAGCGACTCTGCCGGCAGAGCCAGTCACATAGTCATGGTCCTCAGACCGCCAGCCTCATCACAGGCCCAACAAGGAGGAGGAGATCCCTCCTCTGACAACATCAACGCTTGGATGACATCTCCCCTTGCAGGGACATGCTTCCGGTTAGCCTGTTATAATTGTTGAACCGTTTCAAGATGGATGGTTCCCAGTAGGGAAGCACCGAAATGAAAATTCTTGGTCGAAATCGAATATATTGAAACAGTTGGCCAAAAGCCGAATACGGCTTTTTCTGTTTTTCATTAATTTTGCCTTGCTTTTCAATAAAAAAAATCAATTACAAATCCGCAATTTAAAAAGATTTATTTAATACTGAACATTTTCTAACATTCCAGAAGACCTTATAGCAAGAATATAAGAAAAATATAACTTTAAATAAATGAGTAAAACAAAATATTTTTATTTGCGAACATTTAACATAAATGCCCGTCACTTGGGAGACGAACCCCGCACGCAGAAATTTAAGACTGACGCGCTACCTCCACTCTACCGCTCTCTCACGGAGACACAATGCGCAACAAGCATGGTCTGCATAAGTTCCAACAAGGATGATCAAATAGAGAATACCCTCTGATGAGAATCTGTGTCTCTCATCAAGAATATTCTCAGGCAATGCCAAGGGATCGGTCCCGAAAGAGCCTCTGTCGGAGAGACCCCTGTACAATAAGAGCTCCGAGGTCCACGGGAAAACCAAGTAATGGTGACGCCATTGTCAAAGGAGGGGCTAAGAAGCTGCGCACGCCGATCTAACCCGATAGACTTAGCTGAAAACCTGCTCCCGACCAGGTTTGGAGAGCATAAGTCACCATGGTGATACAGCGACGCTAAAAGTGAACGACTTTCGTGTCCCAGCTAACCTAGGCTTTGAGCGCAACATACCTCGCTAACCCACTAATCGAGGTTTGTAGTACAAGGCACGCATGTTGTCCGGGGTGTTTTGATTTCAGGTGATGGATCAAGCTTGATGTGCTTAAAGTCTTCACAGATGTTCCCCCTCTAGAAAGTTCAGCAGAACAATGTCTGCAAAAGGCCTTATTTGCTTCGTTTTCCGAAACTTTAAAATGCTTCCACACTGCCTACATGTTTGCTGCATTAAGTGTGCGCAGATTTTTTTCTCTCTACTTGGTATTTTGTTGTTAACAGGTGTGGTTGGCTCTTTTTTCATCTCCGTGTATTGTCATTAATTGAGAACTTACGTGCTGCTCTTTTTTAATCTCTCTTTTAATGAAGCGCACCCGGCTCATTCCACACTGGATGCTTTTTTCTTTTTTTTCTCACATCATCAAAAATAGAAATGTTCTGTATTTACTTTCGGCCTTTTTACTTCTTCGGCTGAAACCGAAAATTATGTTTTGAGCCATTTTTGGCCAAACATTTTCGGTGGCCGAATTTTCGGTGCATCCCTAGTTCCCAGTGGGACGGGAGGTATTCCGAATACCAAAACAATGGGTGAGCACAGGCAGGCGATAGCCAGGGGTTTAAAACCATGATTTACGCACATATTTATGTGAAGGGAGAATATGGCGCTTGCACTTTAATGACATGACATTGTTGATCCACCGACGTTCTTACGCCCAGCGATGAAATCTGATTTGCCGGATCCGTCCTGACAGCTAGTTTCACATTAAAGCACGTTCTCCCGGTTGCCTCCAGGAGTGAACCCAGCAGGAACCAGCAGGTATTTTGAGTCAGCACGACATAAACAAGTGTCACAACGCTGCACACTCATCTGGCTCGAGATCAAGACCGCACTTGCCACTTAATCTTCTTCAAAGCATTCCTTTAGAAGACATACCATTTAAATATTTGGGCTCTTGTGTGGTTTTGTTTGGCGTGTGGAAACGTCACCCCATGGTTGGTTCCCACAGCAGAAGGTGCCAGCTGACCTGATGTTCAACCTGAACTGAGGTGTGAAGGAAACCATTGGGAGGGACCGATGTGTCTGGTGGAAACGCCACCAACGACGTTAAGCACCGTTAAACAGGAACACACACACAGAGCCCCGTACACATACACAAAAACGGGGCGAGCTGGCCAAGATAACCATACCCTAATGTATGTAATAAGTCTGGCATGTAACCAACCGCGACCTTTGACATTGAGTTCAGGCAGGCTGCAGCTCTCTCAAGAGAGTGTGTGTGAGTGTGCGTGCACGTGCTAAGTGTATGCCTGTGTGTGTTTGTGAGGAATAAAGAGTGTGTGCAAGAGAGTTTGGTTGTCAGAGCTTACAGTCACAGTATAGACCACATACGTTATGTTATGTCTGTAGTGTGCAACATTTATTGTGGCTGTAAATTGTGCACCCCAAATAAGAGATTAATGAATGTTTTTTAAATCAAGCCAGACGCTCTGTTTTACCAATTGTTCTCTCTGTGTGATCTGCTGTCACTGTCACAGTGAGTGGTTATTGTGCATATCGAGCCGTTAGTGCCAGAATCCCATCCTTTACGATTCACCACTCTCCAAAAGCCCAGTAGCCATTGTGATTAAAAAATAGGCTTTGGTATAAGAGTTATGAAGATAGAATCTCCGAGGCTAGGCTATGGGTAAACGATTTATTTGTTTAAAAACGTATAATTCCCCTTGCTTGTTACCATGCCAGCAAGAACCAGGTTATTCAGTGCATCAGAACTCGTAATCCGACAGTTTTATAAGCAGGTTCTTCATAAAATATTTGAGTTTTTCTGTCATCTCCAACAAATATCTCCATGAGGGTGGAACGCTTTGTATGATAAAAACAAGTCTTCTTACCAAACAGAGTGTACGTGTGGTGTGATCTTACCAGCTGCACATAGGCCACTTTATAATCAGGCTGTTTAACCTTCTGGTTCAGATGGTTCCTCTTCTTGTTGGAACCTGTGAGAAACAGAAGAGGATCATTTCAATGGAGCCCACTGTTAAGATAAAACATTTAGTGCAAGATGCAGGCGAACACTAGCCTGGTCCTACCAGACTCTCGTACTTCATTTAATTTGTACAGAGAGTCTGGACTCAATTAATACTCAATCAACAAACGTTAACTCACTTGAAGGCGGGTGTCTGTTGAAGTTTAAAACTATTGGATCTGCCCAGTGCCACTCTGGATCTGCCATAACCAATCGCTAATGTTTGGCCGGGAATCACGTTGCGCACAGGCTGTAAACAAACCAAACACCGTGCGTGACGATGTCCGTCAACGAGAGCTGACTTTAACGTCATTGATCTCAGCCACTCCCTCTGTTCGCTGATTGGACGCAGAAAATTTAGACGGAGATAACCCACTAACATACCGCAGACCCAGACGTAGTACTGAAGGGAAATTCAAATTGAGTGGAAGTACTTAGGCGGGCAGAGCCAGGCTAGGCGAACACTAGGTAAATACGGAGAATGGTTTATAAGAAAACTCTCTCATAAGGAATAAAATTCACTGAACACTCTATTTCTGTTTTTTTTTAAATATGTTTTAAACATTAGATGTTCAAATAAATGTTCAATCAACAATGCATATAAAAAGCTACATCCAAAAAGAAAACACAAAGAAAATAAAGTAAATCAAATGGGTGCGGACTAAAGAATTTTTAGGCCAATGGTTCATGGTAGAAGGGACTGTACCACTAGTAACCAGGCCAACATTCCTGAGCAGGCTGCTTATGATGATGGTGACTACATGGCTCTAGCAACCAACTCCTACATGGATCAGTGCACAAGAACGTCAACCGCCCTCCAGGTCTATTTGTTTGGACTGTGGAATTAGCCTCTCAGTGAAAGAAAGAAAACAGAAAAGTAGAAGTCTATTTCTTGAAGCTATACTTCGTTCTACTATTTTGATATGCCGTCTGCGGCTTCACACGTCTGTCCTTGGTAAAAAGCGCTATCAACTTTGTAAATGCATCTTTTTTAATGGGGCCTCAACAAGTTAGGGCCATATACGTTGTGAAAATAGCATGGGATACATACTCCCCCCGACATGAGTCCCTTCACACGTCTACCAGCTGGCAGGGTAATGGAGTAGGCTCTCCAGACTCTCACAGAGGCGGCAACAACAAAGACATAGGGTCTCCCATTGCCGTGAAATCTACAGTATCTGGGTTTGCTGTGGCCTGCTTGACCGTCTGGTTTTGGCTTATAGGTTTATGATAGAGTGAGATAGACAGGAAGGTATGGGAGAGAGGGGTGGACATGCAGCAAAGGACCTTAGGCAGGAATGGAACCCTTAACTTTTCATGTTGAAATGGAGGATCTGTGACGTTGGATCTGTCATCGTCAAATTCACGTCTGTGCCGTGTGGGTACAGCCCTGTGGCCTGTACCAACAGGGAAATGTAGGACACAGTACATGCTCCTGAAAGTCTTCTTCAAGCGAGTGTTCCCAGGCACAGTGGATACCGCTAATGGCAGCTTCTAAACCCTCAGCTGCTGGAAGTCTGGTTGGAGGCTGCAAGGCCTTCTCTAAACTCTCCATCCAGTCTCGATCAGGGATCCCATCACATTTGCGTCGGGCCTGTTCTCCACTACAAGCTCCACATCACCGCTACTGCAGTCTTCTGCCTCCTCGTCATAACTCAGCATGTTGCCTGTTGTATACAGCTCCTGTAAGAGAACACAGATCTTTGATGGCCTGAAGTTCTCCTGGAGCTGAAGCCAAAGCTCTTTCCTTCTGATGCTTCATTTGGATCGCGAATGACAACTCGTGACTTGATCTGTAATCACCAATCCGTTTCTTGTATCTCGTTGTCTGGTTCAAAAGACAAGTAGCCCATGCAGACTAACTCAATCAGGTAACTTGCGCCAACTGTTCTCATTGGAGCAGCTCTCCCATGGTTTACGAGCATTTTTCACATGTATGGCC
The DNA here is from genome assembly GCF_949987615.1 of Pollachius pollachius. Classification (NCBI taxonomy): domain Eukaryota; kingdom Metazoa; phylum Chordata; class Actinopteri; order Gadiformes; family Gadidae; genus Pollachius; species Pollachius pollachius. The sequence continues at coordinate 22,654,061 of NC_136942.1, read as the reverse complement.
TTTAACGTTGAGCCATCTTGGTCCAATAGAATCTGGCATGGACCAGGTGAAGTGATCGCTCAAACCCCAGGTGTCCCACTTCATCATTCATACCTTCCAAGTTTCTGGCTCTGTACTTTACAGGTAAGACTAACTAACTGGAAGCCTTCTCTTCCTCCGTCTACATATCTCCTGAAAAGGTCTCAGAGTTTGAACCGATTCCATATATTCTCAGGTCTGATGGCTCCATTTTAGCCTCTTTGAATGGGGGCTTAGTCTTTGTCCCAATAAGATGCTAAACATGCTTTATGGCAGGATCTTAGTTTTAGATCTTTGTGTAAGTCTCATGTGTAAATCAGGTTCATTTAAAGGAATGGCGGGTGGGCCCACCAACAGGGACTCTGCTTGGACAGGTGGTCTGCAGGGCTCCAGTCTCACTGGGTGAACAGGCAGTGATGGTGTCCTCTGAGTACTTGATGGTTTCAATCCAACACACACTGAGTTAGCTCTTTAATCTTCTGTTTTTCCTTTTGAAATGAATGTTCTTTTTCCGAGGGCTCCTGAGGGCACCTCAAGAGCGAGAGAACACCCGTTTGCATCCTAATATTTGTAAAAATGTCAATACCTGATGTCAGAGCAGTAGATTGATAGGGCAGCTAGCCACCAGAGGCCTATTGCATTGTGTGTTCCAGATGTCTGGACTGACATTTCATGAAATTTCTCACATAATGATCACTTTAATACTAAGTATTCAAGTTTGTGTGTCGGATAGTTCTGTTCACCTTTGGAAAGCCCTCGCAAAGCAAAGGCAATGGCCCTAAGCTTTCCTTCTTTCTCTTGGTAAAATGCTTCTCCATCTCCTTGAAGGTGATCTTAAGTCTGAGTGTGTTTCACAGCAGATATGCGTTGGTTGAGTCATTGTAACAATGTTCCAGCCACATGCCACCGTGTGGCTGTCACACTCTACCTAGGTGGCTATTACGGGCTCCCGACACAGAACACAGGATGATGTTGTTGGAAACTGTAGCGCTGGTAGGACAACATGAAGCAGGTGATCCATGGTGTCACGCACTGATTGCGTGTTGAGATGGCTTGTTTAACCTGTGCACAGGTGTACAGCCTCGACCAGCCCCAGAGTCCAATAAGTATAACTGGGGCCAGGTGAGGCTGCTTAAACCAGCCATCATCCACACATACTCCACAGTCATCAACTGTATATTGACGCCACCTCAGATATTGTATTCAATTTGGCCAGAATGCATCATTTCCACTCTGTAGGGATGGGAAGTGTACACTGACGGGAGAACACATGACATGGGGACATCAGGTTTCAAGTACGTGACAAATAGTGCTGTCATAATTACTGCGATCACACAGTGATGAGTGATATAAGGCTCAATTGCTAATTAGTTTTAGATATATTTATCATTTATCATCAGCCCCTATAAGATACTCTTTGGCCTGCTGGATGGTGGCATTCTAGCAGCTTCACTTGAGCTGCTTCATCTACTTCACTGTGAGTCAGATTAATGTGCTGTAATTGCCTGAATCACTGAGGTCACGTCCCTGTAGGATGTCAGCCACTCTCGTTCAACTCCAGAGCAGCAGGGCTGGGTTCATGCAGACAATGGGCTGTGATGTGGCCATCTTCTCCACATTCAAATGAGAACCAAGCTTCATGTTCATCCATCAGTTTAACACATCTGAATATTCAGCTCCCTCTTACATTCATCTCCTGGAGACCTTCCACCTCTACCTTGGGTGTTTCATTGCGTCCGATTCTGGTTCAGAGAGTGGATCAACTTCCTTGCGTCTTAGTTACACTCTTTCAGTTGCTTTCTTGCTCAGATTGGCATCAATTACATCTGGGTCCTCATCGCAAGGGGAAAGGCAACAGACTGTATGCATATGAACCACAGCTTCAGCCTTTATTAAGTATTTCCTCATTCCTCATTCATTTTGTTGATCGCCTTACTTCCTCTGTTCTAAGGAAAAGCAACAACTCTGGAAAGGACCGCGCGAGCCTTCTTGTGCTAAAGCTTGAGTTCGCTGATTATTGTCTGGTCTCAACAACTCCTAAAGAAGTATCTGGTAAGTTGCTTATGTGAATCTTCACCCCACATCCCGCCCTGGGCATCAGCTTTGTTTAGTAGTTTGTGTAGTCATGCAAATAGTTAAGGGGTTTGGCACTTAGAAATGCTGCAAAAAGCTCTTCTCCATCTGCTCCAATCCCAAAGCAAAATCAAGTTTGGTGACGTGATGCCAAGAACTTTGACTATGTCACTAGTGGTGCTCATCAACCTCTCCAACATCTTCCTGACCTTCAGAGGTCTGGAACAGAGGAGTCATTCAACAGCAGTTCTGCTTGAGTCCTCCAAGCGTCATCATCAACCTCTTCCTGTGTAGGTAGGGGTTTTGCATTGGCATATGAGGAGTGAGGCTTAGTTTTTATGATACGTGGGTTTGTCTGAAAGAGTTCAGCCTGCAGTGTTTGACTCGAGCTGGTTATGCTGAGACCACAGCTTGTTTCAGTCCAGATGTCTCAGAGTTAGCCCCTCATCAGGGCTAGGTATTGTGCCCAGGCAGTCTGGATCAACGCTGTCATCTTTATAGTGACCCAGTGATCCACTGATCACTGGTTGGTCTACTTCAACTACTTCACACTTTTCCCTATATGCCTATGCTCTTATAGTAATCAGATATATCCACTGTATAACAGGTGCAATACTCCATGGTGAATTATTATTGTTTTAAACCATGGTCTGGGGGAATACTCAATTCTGATTGGCTGCAGGGTGTCCATTAATCCCTGATATATGGACACCTACTAAGTAGTTCCAGTCAAATTCTCTGTTCAGCCGACGCAGGCCCGCCAGCTGGCTTAGTCATATGCCTACCACACACTAGATGACTATATGTAGGCCTACATATAAGGCTTACATATAAACAAGTGCATGCCCTAAACACGTACATTTCATGTCTGATCACGTTATAACCTGCCAACGTGATTGTGATTATTAAAGTAAAAAAAAAAAAAGTTAATTCATAATGTAGCCGAACGGGGGACATCCCGTTGGTATTTGAATGATTTATTTGCTGATCTCGCCCCCTAATAACTCTTACTCCTAACCCTAAATGTGAAGATGAAGTGAAAGAGTTGCGCAGTTGTCAGCCTGGTTCTCCAGCGGAGTCTGCCAGGTAAAAGTGTCCGTAAGTGTCTCATTGTATGCACAGGCCACGCGTAAAGCTGCTCCTCCTTTCCTTCTATGCCGGAGAGAGCAGCACCTAAAAAAGCAGCCAACCAATCTTAAAACACAACACACACACACACAGGCGCCACGGCGGGTGCTGACTGACTGTGCGTGCCCACACGCACACGGACACACAAACCACGGCAGGTGCTGATTGACTCCGCGCACACACAAACAGACACACACACACACCACGGTGGGTGCTGACTGACTGCACACAGACACACACACACCACGGCGGGTGCTGACTGACTGCGCACACACACACACACACACACACACACACACACACACACACACACACACACACACACACACACACACACACACACACACACACACACACACACACACCACGGCGGGTGCTGACTGACTGCGCACACACCTCCGTTTCTAGCCTACTCACCATCAGAAGAGCTGTAGGCGAAATAGCCTCTGAGCTGTTGACTTTTGTCAACAGCTCCTGCCTTTCTCTACGTGCAGTAATCACACAAAATATATACACATAGAGGGGGGTTCCCTTTCATTTAATATTGCAGTTTCCAATAACTCCCGCTCAGCCCTTCGCAGCTTACGCGTGACCGACATGAGGGGGTGTGTCTCTAATCTCTCTGGAGTAGTAGCAGGATTGATACATTTAAATTCAAAAAATAATAATAGGCCTAATAGTAAAGTTGACTGTATCGGGCCCTTTACATTTAATTCAACGCACCCCATTTAAGCTAACAGAAACATGTCTCTGTCAAAAAGTCTAAAGAGGAAGGTTGACAGCGAGAATAGGGCATTCAATGAAGAACGGAAAGAGAAATACATTTTCATCCTACCTGTTTTCGTAAATCCAAAGCCCTTGTGTCTGATATGCAATGAAGTTGTCGCTCTATGCAAAGAGTACAATATCCGACGGCGCCACGAGACTAAGCATGCTAACTTCAATGTGGCATTTCCACCCCAACAGAGGTACGAAAGCGAAAAATTGAAGCAATGTCAGCCAGCTATGCACATAGTTCCAGGATCTTAGTCCGAGGCCTGACAGATCAACAAAAAGTCAGCAGTGCGTCCCTTAAAGCGTCATGGATGCTTGCACGGCACAACAGGCCGTTCAATGATGCCGATGTGTTCAAAGAGGTCATGGTGACAATTTTGGAGGAGCTGGCTACAAACAAGTCCATGGATGGTATCAATGCTTCAGTGAAACAGGTGCCCCTTTCAGCCAGGTTTGCAACTCACCGCATAGACGCACTGTCGGATGATGTGCTTGGGGTGATTGTTAACGGCCTCAGTCAGGCCAGTTACTTTCCCTTAGCGATCAATGAAAGCACTGACAACACAGATGTAGCCTAGATGTGCGGCTATGTTCGATATTTTGATGGGAAGGAGTTCCGGGAAGAGCTGCTTTCTCTTATCCCATTAGAAGGGCGCACCGCTGGGGACATTATATTCACAAAGCTGGAGGAATTGTTTAGGCTGCATTCACTATCATTTCATAAAGTGAACCTAATGGTGACAGACGGTGCTCCTTCAATGGTGGGAAAAAGGACTGGTGAGCAGAGAAAAGGAAGTCGCCCCCAGATACATGCACTGCATTGCCTCATTCACCAGAGTGTCTTGTGGGCCAGGCTCAGCGGTGAGCTGAAGGGGGTTATGGATAAAGGTATGCGTGTCATTAATTTTATCAGGGGCACATCACGCACCCAGCATCGACTTTTCCGCCAACTTGTTGCTGCGTGAGAAGAGGCCACATACGATGACTTGCTGCTACACAACGACGTGCGCTGGTTGAGTAACGGCAAGGCGTTGGAGCACTTCTGTGCGCTAGTGAATGAAGTCCAAGCTAGTGAATGAAGTCCAAGCAATTCCTTCAGTTGAGTAAGAACAGCGCAGCATCCAACCACCTTGCCCATCTGGATGACAAAAAGTTCCTGTCCAATGTAGCTTTTTTAGCTGATGTATTTGGCCACTTAAACATGCTTAATCTGCAGCAACAGGGTAGAGGCCGGACTATAGTGGACATGGTTGAAAAGCTGCAGTCATTCACGCGGAAGCTGGAGTTGTTGGAGTCCGATATATCAACTGGCAGGCTCCTACATTTCGCTACACTGAAAACAATGTTACCGGGACAAGTGACAGAGCTGATGGCAGAGTTCACTTCAAGGTTTGAAGACTACTCTCTCCCAAGGGAAATCATAGCCTTTGCCCGTGACCCTCTCACTGTCCGATCAAGTGCAGACTTCTCCTCCCTGGCCAAAAAATCCATCTCCTTGTTGGATCAGGCTGCATTTGAGATGGAGTTAATTGATTTCCAAACAAGCTCCTTTGTTGGTGATGTGCTCAGAAGTGCAGAGTCTGTGAGTGCCTTTTGGGTGTCCTGCTCGGAGGAGTCAAGAGACTCGCGTTTTACGTGCTTACAATGTTTCCTTCCACCTACACGTGCCAGTCGACCTTCTCCTCCATGAACGCAATCAAGAAGCATGAGAGGAATAGATTGTTGTACAAAACCTTGAGAACTGCCTGCGGATAAAAGTAACGTCCATATCGCCCGACATAAAAGAAATCGTGACCAATGGAAAATGCAACTTTTCACATTAGGTGAAACACAGAGGCACATCCGTCCCAAACCGAAGGCAAAACGAAACCGCAAACCCCGTGATATACACTAGTATTGTGTGGCAAATTGTGTTTTTTAAAATTTTTTTAATAATGTTTAGCTGTTTGCTCTGTCGTTTTAGGAGCATAGGCCAGTATGCCGGGCATCACCACTTTTTTGCATCAATGTGTTTGTGTTATTTTCTTCAATATTGTTAACATGTGTGGGCCGTTTTGTCTCTAATCAATGAAGGTTTAACTGTCTTTAATAAATGAAAAACTGCAAAAGCCATTTTTTGGTAATGGACAAGAATTTTCATTCCGGTGCATCCCTAGTAGATTATTAATATTTAGGACTGTCAGTTCGATATTGTAAAAAATAATTTAAAAAAAATAATAATCTGAAAAATCTGGCGGCCAGATATTATGTCTGGCAGGCCAGTTATGGCCTGCGGGCCGCCAGTTGCCAACCCCTGCCCTAGAGTATCTGTGTTATAAAGGCTGGGACGAATTTCAAATTATAAATATGTACAATGCATACCGTTAGTGTCGTATCTAAGGTCCGCCCTATTTACTGGAGGAGTGAACATTGTTTCCATTGCATAAGAACCTTACAGGAGGGTAATGATTGTTCCAGGCATTAGTCAAACCCTCAGGCGTTTTCAGGGAGATAAAATGATGGCTTGTGAAAAACTTTATATTTGGATTGTAAAACGCATGAAAATATGAATTAATAGTCTTCATTTATTTTCTTTGGCAAATTACCATGGTATAAGCGGGATAATGCCCTTGAGTTGTCCAATATCAGGAATTAATGGACTTTGCGGAGACAACCGTCCTCCGCTGCGCGTCGGATGTTTCTAAGGCCTCTGCGTCATCCATTAATTCCTGATTCCTGACACCTCACCGGGCGTATCCCTTACTTGATGTGCTACAAATAAGTGCTGCACGATTAATCAAATCACAATCGCGATATCAGCCTTTGCGATTGTATAACCACAAAAGGCTGCGATTTAATTTGAAAAAAAAATATATATATTTCTTTTTCTTTGTATTTTCTTATTTATTCATTTTTTTTTAATTTAGTTGTACTATTGAGAAAAACCTAACAGGTTTGCACTGCAGAAATGCCTTTATTTTGAAAAATATATATTTTTTTTATTTATTTAATTTTGTAAAATATTGTTATTTTGAAAACAGTACTGTACACAGTTTTAAGTTTTTGTATTTTTTATGCTAGTTCAAGTTTGTATGTTTGAGTTGAGCAATAAACATTTTAAAATGATCAGTAATCTGTCTGCATTTTCCTTGATAACCAAGCAAGTAGACTCATGACACCATTTGTTTATTGTATCGCAATCGCAAATCGCAATAGTGTCCACAATAATCGCAATTTGACTTTTTCACCAAATCGTGCAGCACTACTACCAATCCAACAACTAAAAATCCACCAGATGTTTCTTGGACAACACAAACAATATGCCCAAAGCACCGCAGAACAATATTGGAATTTCAGTTGAATATTTGATACAAAACCAATGAAGTTGTAGACAAAAGCTAACCATCATCTAATCATTGTTGATAACTATCGTATAAGAAGAATGAACCACCATCCTAAAGTAATGTTTCATGGGGTAGGTGATGCTTACCACAGCATTGAATTCTACTGATTGGTTGTGATGGTTTATTCCTTGCATATCAATGCTATGCTAAGTCCCCTTGTCCTCACAGCCTCCATTGTATGTGTGCTGTCTAATCAGAGCCTTACCTCCACCTAAATTAAAACCTTTAATTGAAAAGTGAAATGTCATAAATATTTGACTTGTTAAGCCCTTTGAGACTGTAATGGTGATTAAGGGCTATACAAATAAAATTGAATTGAAAAATTGAAAAGTACAAATACATTTCAGATGTTGGCAGGTAAAGTTAAGTTAAGTTATGATGCATAAACTTTGTGTTCCACAGTGCTGTGACATTTGCAAAGTGATGAATTCCCCTCTTCTGTCCGGCGACAACAGCTTGCTCACCGCTACCATCACCCTCTAAATTGCTTGTTTTCCTTCCACACAGAAACCGCTCGTTAAAATAGGTTTCCCCACCGTCCGACAGATCATTATTTTAATCTGTTGGTTTGCTAATTGCTGTAAAAGCACTTGAGACGTGTTTATACGCCCCTTGTGTTCCTGCTCAACCTTTTTTTTAACAGTCCGACACAGTACTAGTACAATATATTTAAGAGTTTGTTTGCATCCAAGAGGACGCAAGCACCGTCACACACACACGAATTAAGTGTATAGGAGGGGTGATTAGGACCATTGACGAAGGCTGGTTTTAAATTTAAATATTAATTATTGAATGCATCATCTACATTACAGGTAGATGACATTCATGTGAATTAAACTATGTGGTGCCCTCTCCTTGTTTGAATGTACAATATGTTCATTTCAGTGTGTTAATGCGGATATGCGCATGGTAAATACCTTGTTTACCCGGGAAGCATAGTAGAGCCCCACAACATGACCCTTGGAAGAAGACAATGACATAACCCTCGCCTGAACTGTGTGTGTGTGTGTGTGTGTGTGTGTGTGTGTGTGTGTGTGTGTGTGTGTGTGTGTGTGTGTGTGTGTGTGTCCGTTTATGGAATTCCATCAGAGTGATTGTTGATGGTTATTTTAACAAGTGCCGTGGGAATGGTCCAAGTGTCTCGGCTAGCTTGCTGTTATTGCGCAATTAAGGATGACCAGTCATTAAGCTCATCTAAGGCCGCCTACAGCTTAAGATGTTACCTTTGGAACTTTTATTTTAACATGACAAATTAGCAAAACACACAAGGTAATGAATCATGCAGTGTCGTTGAGTGAGTGAGTGCACTGCTATGGGAAAGCCCAACAGGCTTTAGTGCACTTCCCCAGCATCAACCTGAAACTTGACCCCGACCCCAGTTGAAGAGTTGTGTTTGGAGACAGGTAAGGTAACTGTAAGGTGTACCCCCCCCCCCCCCCCCCCCCCCCGCCATCCTCTTTACACAGACAAAGTACTTTCATGCAACACTCGCAGACGCAAGCACAAATTGTACCACTTCATGATTGCGGTTTTGCAGCCAGCTATCACATTACAAATCCTGGGGCTGCATGAGTAACCATGGCAACACCTTCCAAAATACCCCCACCACACATGCCACTATGAAGGCTCTCTCTCTCTCTTTGACGCACCAAGGCACCACCACCAGGCCCCGGGGGCCCCTGCCCTCCCTCTCCCCCTCACTGAGGGGCTTTCCTATTTCCTCAGTCTTTTAACAACACAAACCCCAATAAACAGCGTTAATGGTCGGTCCACACTGGACTTCGCACGCTCTGTGTGTGTGTCTCTCCTGCATCTCTCCAGAGGTAGAGGGGCTCCTAATAGCCCCTTCAGGACTCACACAGATCTCTCTCTCTCCCTCAAACTCAATGCCCTTTAAAAATCTCCCCAAAACAGAAAAAACACAAAGAGGGTCCAGCAGCCAATCCGAACCCTGACAGGATTAACAGGATAATTGTGTCGGTAACACCCTGCTGTGTGTGTGTGTGTGTGTGTGTGTGTGTGTGTGTGTGTGTGTGTGTGTGTGTGTGTGTGTGTGTGTACTTCTTTGGAAATGAGGCCTGCTGTAATTATTATAATAACATTTTATTATATGCATTCTGAAATGTATTTTGTAATGTGTCTGCCCTGAGACTGCTATGTAGATGATCAATACCCTCCAAGGAACTAGAAACCTTTGAAGGAACGAGGTGCTTTTCCACTGAAAACAGGATGCATTGTGGGGGGGGGGGGCTCAGGGCTGAAGCCATTTATCATGGGGATCCATATATATATCACCCGTCAGAAGATTCAACTTTAGGTTTTGTTCTGTGTTTAACATGAGTTGTAATGGACGGCACTGCGATGCGAGCCTAGCTCTTGAGCAGTGCTGGCGGTTTTCTCGCGGCTTTATGATGGAGCGGGTGGGGGAGCACTATTAACAAACAAGACCACTTAAACTCCAAAATAAAACAAAAAATGTGCTTTGTACATTGTGGAAAAGGTTTCAATGAAATAAACCTATAAATAAATAAATAATGTATAATAATTGTAATTTGACTTATATTATTATTATTACATAATTATCAGACCGTTATTAGTCGGTAGAGCTTTTTGATATTGGACGGGACGGAGGTACTGGTGGTTAAGACAGAAAAAAAATAAAAACTGCATTAAAAACATTTTACAACTTAATTAAAGTGAGTTACTGTTCAAATGAATGAAAAGATGGATGGTACAGGACAAAGGACATGCCAATACTGCGACAAAGTGGCTAATAGAAGGGTGCGATCAAATATGTAAGGGTGCTACAAAATGAAACAGTTAGTGTCACCAGTGACAGCCGTAGAAAAGTTAGTCTTGAGGCCTGGGTTTGCAGCGCTGAAAATCTGATTGGCTGAGTACTTTAAGCATTTAATTTCAGCCATTTCAACATCTGCAGCCGCAAACCAACAGTTTTTTGCTGTAAATCACACAGTCCTCTTATTGCATCCATAGTGGTTTCCTACATTCATATAATTATCGCTTTGTGTTTAATGCGGTGATCATTCATCTTGATAGCAGTCGGTGCTACAAGCCAATGTTTACTTGCACTCAGAGACGTGAATATCGGTTGAGCAGTTACTAACTTCCTCCAAAAGAGTGATAGCCTACTTTGGGTTAACAAATCGGAAAACTACCTCAAAAACAAATATCTCCAAAAGAGGGATGACTTAAAGAATGCACAATCATTTACCTTAATCCCCCTTATTCAATAACTGACATTAGATAAACCCTTTTATCCTTGGATTACAAATAAAACTTCATAATAATTGAATCCTCTAAATCCATAGGATATTTTATTTACGGAGCATAGGCTCAGAATCAGATTCCCTTGCTACACAAGGTTGGGAGTTGAATCCATCTTTCACTGCCATGATTCGAACTGTGCAATCACACCAAAGGCCAAGTGAATATTCTACTCACAGTACACAAGTTTGATCGTGCAAGTGTTTTGAAGAATATTGGAACTCTTGTGAACGCCAACGTTCCTTTCTGCCAATTCATTTTCCACCATTGCCGAGATCACGACCATTGCGAGTCTTTACTTGTTGTGGAAATACCAGAGACGTTGGAGTAGAGATTTTTTCAGGGCCAATACCGATACAGATTATTAGTAGTCAAGGGGGCCGATAACCGATATTTGGAGCCGATATTAATTTACAGAAAAAGGGAAAAGATTGACGTAAAAATTTTGAATAATCAGACTCCAACACTTAACTTCATTTACGAAGTTGTTTAATAAACACAACAGCTTATCAGATTTGCAACATAACACAATTTAACCCATTTGTACCGGCTGCTGCGCGGCGCAACATTGTATCTACCGCCGGTTACTGCGTAGCGCAGCTTTGAATCTCCTGCCGGCTGCTGCGTAGCGCAGCATTGTTGATTTGTCGTCATTTTCATGACGAAGTCATTGGTTCAAATACACATGAGGTGGGTCTTGTTGTTTTCTTAAAACCACGTGACCAGCCAAACGTCGTTGTTGGCCGACAATCCCATCAATCAATCAGATATACACGTGCAATGTTGAACTTTTTTCCTCTGCAAAAATGGCTGCGATCGACGAGTACTGTGACAGCGACGGCAGCGATTTGGAGTTGGGAGAGAGTGAGGATTTTGAGAGGGAGGTGGAGGTAGAAGGGTTAGTACCTGATGATCCTTTGGATCGAGCCCAGGAGTTTTATTTGTGGGTAGAAGGAGAGGAGGACGACGACGACGACAACGACTTTGCTGGATTTCAGGGGGACTGGAAGACGGATGGATACTTGCCCCAAAATCCCAAGCAGTTCACTCGCAAACCGGGACCGAAGCAGCCGATTGCCGTGGATGAAACCCCCCTGGACGTATTTTCACGGATATTCACTGATGAACATTGGGACATGTTGGTGACCCAAACAAATGTTTAGGCTGATCAGACGCGCGGCCAGACCCCATCAAACTCGAAGTGGAACCCCGTCTCCAAACCGAGATGAAAACGTTTGTCGGGCTCTGCCTCACTTTTGGTATCCTGAAACTGCCAGCACGCCGGGATTATGGAGGCAGACAAAGTGGCTGTACCAGACAGACGTCCCCAAGGCCATGGCACGGGATCATTTTGACATGATCTGGAGGTAATAATTTGTATTCTTGCGCTATTTCCGAGTTCCTATGTCTTACGCTAGCGTTAGCGCACTGAAGTCTCCGTCATGGCCAATAATGATAGTGGTGCTATAGCCTTCTGCTACTATTAATATAATAATGCCATAATTATTAAATAGCATAATAAATAGCAGTGTTGGCAGTAGCTTCACTACTTGTAGAGAAGATAGTAACTTACTACAATCCTCAGTAGCTTGGTGGTAGCTTCACTTTATCCTGAATCAAGTAACTTGTAATAGCAAAACTCCTTTATTGATCAAGTAGTTTGGCCACACAAGATATGATTCCCTGGGGTATTTCTCTGGCTAAACACAGCACAACCGTTTGTAGTATTGACAATATCCCTGCAACATACAACAAATATGATGGCAATGCTAGGCATAAACTCATTAATCTTATGTGCATTTTCAGATATCTCCATCTCCAAGACAACATGGACCCTGCTGTGGACAAGTCTGACAAGCTCTGGAAGCTCAAGGGATTCATGGACCTCCTCCTCGTCAGATTCCAGGATCTCTACGAGGTCAATGGCTTTGTGACCGTGGATGATTCCATGGTCAAGTTCAAGGGACGCCTGGCCTTCCGTCAGTACCTCCCCATGAAGCCGGTGAAGTGGGGAGTAAAGGTGTGGGTGATGGCGGAGAGCAAGACAGCAATGTCAACAATTTCCAGGTATACACGGGGGCCCTTCAGGGTAAGGCTGAGAAAGACCTGGCTCACCCCATTGTTCTGGACCTGGCCAAACCTTATTTTGGAACCAACCTATCCATTTATATGGATAACTTTTACACTGGTGTACCATTGATGGTGGACCTCAAGATCAGGGGGGTACAAGCTTGTGGGACGGTGCGTGCTAATAGGAAGGGCCTCCCCAAAAGCAAGGACCTAACAAAGCAGGCTGGCATGAAGAGGCACGAATACAAGGGGCGCAGCAGGATGACCTGACCTTATGTATATGGCAGGACACCAAGGCAGTGATGGTCCTGTCAAACTTCCATGACCCGACAGCTTTTGGGTCAGTGAGGAGGAAGGCGAATGGTCAACGCCAAGCGGAGGTTCACGTGCCAGCCTGCCTTGCTGACTATCAGCAGCACATGAAGGGGGTAGACCTGCTGGACCAGATGGTGGGATACTACCAGATCAGGCATAGGTCTACAAAGTGGTGGAGGAGGCTGTTTTTTTATTTTCTTACGGTGGCGTGCTACAATGCCTTTGTGGCTGCCAGGTCTGCAGGGGGAGGCGACTGGAAATATAGGAGGGTCGGCAACAAAGACTGGCTGAAGGATTTTTTTTTTCCTGAAATAAATTTCCTGAACTGAAATATTATTTTTTTTTTTTTTTAAATTTTTTAAGTTCAAACAAAAACAAAAAGTGCAGGGTGTTCTAATGAAATTAACTGAAAACTGAATTTTACTCTCTCTCTCTCTCTCTCTCTCTCTCCTTCTCTCTCTCTCTCTCTCTCTCACACACACACACCTTACTTTTATCACTGACTATTTCCCTATCAATATTATCAGCAACCTTGTTTCAAGTGATTAAACCGTTAAAAAACACTAAATAGCCTACAGCATCTTCACTTTAATAATCAGTGTTTATCATAGGAACAGACAGCTGCTGCTAATGTATTGGGCCTCACAGTAACGTTAGTAGTCGTGAGTTGTAGAGTTTCGCTTCAGTCTGCTGAGCGTCTAGAGCCAGAGAAGGAGAAAGCGGACCGCTGGGCTAACGTTACGCTAAAAGCTAATCAGCCTTCACCTTAAAGCCTAAAGGCCCATTCACACCCTACGGTAAATACGGATACGGACCATTTCGTCCGGTCCCGGAGGTGTTTCGTCCGTCAATGGGTCCGTCGCCTCTTAGCATACGAATCCGGAGTGCTCCGGGAGAAACGGAGCAATACCACCGGAAATCGAGGCGGCAGTATAGAGTCAGAAGTCAGACCATTCGCGAAAATAGATAGAGTAGTATAATATCTGATATGTATATATATTGTATTTAACGTTTTATGCTTATATTATAGTATATACCTGACCTTTTTATTTTATTGTTCCCCTGCTTTGGCAATGAGTTGTAACTGGTCATTAAAAAAAGGCGCAACATTTTGAGAAGATAATCTGCGGGTTGGTGAGGGGTGTCACATGCCACCGCCGCGTAGGCCTACACTTTTTGCGCCTTTTTTTTTTGCCGATTTCGGATGACACAAAGCAAAATCATCTCCTCTACAGATGCCATGTTCGCGATTGTCGATGCCGGTAATTTGTGACACGACAGTCACTGCCCTCTAGAGGATGTATTGCGTAACACCCATGACAACGCTGAAACCGGACGGAGGTATGAAGGGTAGTCCCGAAGACAACGTTTGGAACTGACGGACGAATTTCGTCCGGGTCCGGAGGTATGAATTGGCCTTAAGAGCTCGGGGGGCTCCGTGGTTACGCAGTTGGATAGCGCATTACGCAGTTGTAGAAGTATAACCACCGCTTAACGTGCTTCCCTGCAACAAAACTGGACTGAATTGAGTTTATTAGGTTTTTACTCTCACTCACACACAGACTTCTACTATCACAGACTATTTCCATATCGATATTATCAGCAACCTTGTTTCGAGTGATTAACAGGCATGCCTGGACACCGGACTGCGAGCAGAGCTGCCGCTTATGTTTATATAACGTTAATGGGCTCACAGTAATGTTACTAGTAGTTGTGAGTTGTAGAGGAATGGGATGTTTATTACAATTTCGGGAGAGTCTGCTGCCTTAACTTACCTCGAAAACCAAACCAAACAAAACCTTTTCTCCTCTCCGCCGTGTGTGTGAGCACTGTGCATGCACAGCTTTCACTGCTGATTGGCTGTTACCCGTCGTGGCTCTGCGTGTAACCAGAGCGTGTAACCAATCAGATGGTGCTGTGGGTGGGACAATGCTGGACACAGCGTAGTGACAGCAGACAGAGAGGTGCGGCTGCATCAGGGCCAAAATAACCCAGTTTTAAATTGAACTCTTATCGCCCGTCGGATCAAAAAAAAAGGCTGATGCCGATATGCGTCAAAATGCCGAATATCTGCGCCGATAATCGGCCCGGCCAATAATCGGTCGATCCCTACGTTGGAGAACGCAACGCTGTCGCTTATGGTTTCATAACATTTCATCTAGAGCAAAGTGTTTGCGTGAGTAGAATCACTCGAAATCTAGGGATGCACAATATACCGGCATTAATATCTGTATCGGCCGATGTTCGTCATTTTTTAACATATCGGCATCGGTCTGATGAGTAAAATTGGGCCGATATCCACACCCGATGTATATCCTCTAGTTGCCGTTTGTGTGTTGGGAAAGGGAGCAGGAGGGGGAGGGGGATTTGGCCATGTGTATAGGGGGATTATTTGTTTATCAACACGGCGACTGCCCGCGCAGAATGATCGCAAAAAGAAAATTTGTTTGACCGGTTGCCATGGTTATCTCCGTGTGGTTAATTTGCAGTTGGTTAATTAGCGATGTTGTCAGCTTACTGTTATATTAAATTGTAATCAGAAAACGCGGTTATATGCTATGGACCCTATAGTATCTGTGGTATAAAGGCTAGGGCGAATTTCAAATTATAAATATGTACACTTTATGTTGAAAGTATAGACCGTCGCGATTCTCCATTGAAACGAATGGCGCAGTGATTATTCTTCAAAACGAGAGCTGGTAAATTGTGAAAAATGAATTAAACTGTAATCAGACACTGCGTTTATATGCCCTAGAATAAAGGCTTCAGCTAGCACCCCAATTGACCCTCCCGGACCTTAAACACATTGCCGGTTTCAATCTGATGTAAACGCGATTAGACGGCTCCATGGTTCCAGGGGCGGGACTTGGGTAGAGGTGTTGCTGCGGTCTAGACAGAGACAACCCAGCGATATCAATATGAGTAGTTCTAACTGGAGAGACAGTGAAATCCTGCTGATCATGTGAGAGAGGTGATGCAGTCGCATTAATTGAAGACAGGGAAAGATGGTGCGATCTACGAGGAAGACTTTTTAGCCTCAAAATTAAGAATATCTTGCCGTTTTTGCACTTGGAAATAGTTAGTCGCGTTTTTAGCCTACAGATGTATACTCATTCTTGCATGAGAGTCTCTTGAATCATAAAAAAATTAAAACATTTGTTGTATGCTAATTATTTTAAAGAGGTCTTTAGAAAAGCCCCAACTTCTCAAGTGAACCAAGAAAACCCGCTCCGCGACAACTGGGGATTTGACCCCCTCGGTTTCAGGACCAGAGGATCCACAGGACCAGAGGATCCACAGGACCAGAGGATCCACAGGACCAGAGGATCCACAGGACCAGAGGATCAACAGGACCAGAGGATCCACAGGACCAGAGGATCAACAGGACCAGAGGATCAACAGGACCAGAGGATCCACAGGACCAGAGGATCCACAGGACCAGAGGATCAACAGGACCAGAGGATCCACAGGACCAGAGGATCCACAGGACCAGAAGATCCACAGGACCAGAGGATCTCAACTGGACAAGTGTTGACCCAGGTACACGTTGGTATGGAGAACCAGAACGGGCCCGCGCACTAATGGCAAATCCATCGAGTGTTCTCCACAGGCCCGTTAGCAACAGATAACCCTGCTCTAAAGCCAGGCGTTGTAACGTACGGTATGTGTACAGAGCAGACACTCACCAAACTGGATCCTGGTGCGGACCGCTCCCACTGGAACACTGTAAACCTTCTCCAGGTAGTTCTTCACATCACACTTGGTCATCCTGTCCAGGGGAGGGAGAGGGTTAGAGGTGTGTGTGTGTGTGTGTGTGTGTGTGTGTGTGTGTGTGTGTGTGTGTGTGTGTGTGTGTGTGTGTCTAGCCAGCACATTTTTTCACATGGACTTCATTGAGTGACACAACAATGACAATCACCAGGGCCAAAAAAAACATTTTCACAATGCATCCCGTTATGGCTTGTTACCAAGAGAACCTTTGAAAAGCAGGAAGCGGAGGAGAACGTGACTGGTGGTGATTCATCCAATTAGCTGTCTGGATGTATTGATTGCGCCCAATGAAACCCTACACAGGAAATGAGCCTGGCAACAATGCACCAGCTCAGCTAAAGCTAACTACTGGCATCTTGCTATTGATCGGTTCGGTCAGAGGAAGAAAGGCTTTTAACGGCTCAATCAATTTGTCCAATTGGATTACCCAGCTAGAGAGCACTTCCCAAATGCATCGGACAAAGTGCACTATAGCGGGGTTACGGGCAAAAACCAGCTCCTCCAAAACGCCGTCTGCCCTGCCCGCTGATATGACCGACTAATGTAACACACTCCTGCCGCCTCTTTTGTCAATGGAAGTAGCCGCATCACTCGGGCCTCTGAACGGAAAGAGGAGTCCACTCCTCTCCATAGGTGAGAGGAGGCTCTTCTCCTCCCATGACCTCACTCTGCTGCCCCTCTGAGGAGCTGATGTTCTCTGTAGAGGGACCACATCTGGCCCTGCTGCAGAGATCAAACCAGTATATTCTATTGATATTTAGGAAGCACTTTTTAATACATTTTAGCTAACCTGAAATATCACAAAAAGTAATTCCAATAAGAACCCACATAAAAGCACTTTTCTGACCTCCTGCAACCTTTAAGCAGACTCAAGGAACACAAACGGGCGAAAACGATCCAGTTTTGTTTTATGCGGTTCAGGAATATCTCTGTAAAGACGGAGTCATTGCGAAACCACATCGAGCTGTAGAAACGCTGTAGTAATTATTCAAGGCGCTGGTTCTCGACAGAAAAAAGTGGAGCGCATCAAGCCTGCGTGCATACAGCCTGCGCACTGTATACAAACATTCAGTCACAAGGAGATTCAACCTTTTAAATTGAGCAGAAATATTTTTTAATGTACAGTTAGTAATGACATTTATCAAGGGGCTTTATTTAAAGCTACAAAAAGAAAACAAATAAAATAATAAATAAAAAATTCAACGCAACTCTGACGTCCCCCAGCTGGTGGGGGGCTAATGACGTCATCGTTTGCGTTGCAGCCGTCCACACGAATCCTAACACGAAACCGCATAGGTCCGGATAGATTTGAAACCACCTCCCGAGGGTGGTTTCAGAAATGTGTGGTTTCGGGCACCGGATTCGCCAGCTCCGTCTGGACGGTCGGCCGAAACGCATAAGACTTATGCCGTTTCACCCAAAAATCGGCTTTGTGTGGACGGGGCCTTACTGTCATTCCCTCGGACGGCAAATGACTTATAAAAGCACTCGGGATACCAACAGAACGCCATATGTGTTGGGTAGGGGTGTAACAATACACGCATTTGTACCGAACCGTCACGGTACAGGCACTTCTGGGTGGTTACAGAGGTGGACCGCGGTGCTTAAATGTGGTGTGCATAGCGTTAATATGGCGAATGTAAAGGCTTGTTTAGCCAGTATACTACTCCAACTCTAACTACGGAGACCCCTTGAGCATTCGCAGTTCTCCGACAGGATGTCCGATACGCAATGCAATTCGGCGTCCGATCAATCTTATATGTTGACTACAAATCATGTAAGCAGTGTTGTAAATAAACTTACTTTTACTTACCTTACTTGGTGTTTTATTGGTCCTTAATGTGCAAAGTTAACAATGTACAAAGTAAATAAGGTGCAAAGTCAAACCGGAGAAGTGATTCTCGAAATGATTTTGTTAGAGGACCAATGACAGCCCTTGACATTCTCCATTGCGTCGCCGGATAGTTAAAAAATATTGGATGCGCAAGTAAGCTACGGAGAGGGTCTCCGGCTACGGAGAGGGCTCTCCGTGTCTACGTACAGCACTTTAACATGCACACGCATTTGAAAAGGCACCAGCCAGGTGTTACTATCACCGTTGCTGTGAAAAAAAAAACGAGCTGTGCAAACCCAGCTCACGACACTATTTCAACAATCCCTGTCTGGGAATTCCGAAATGCAAATGCCATAACCAAGTTTATTGGTGTTTTCATTGCTGCTGATCTACGTTGTTGACAACAAGCAGTTATTTTTATTTTTCCCCTTAACTATGAACCATACCGTCCTGTACTGTACCGTGACTTCAAAACCGAGGTACGTACCGAACCGTGACTTTTACACCCCTAGTGTTGGGGAAGGTAGAGGAATGTGCATCACAGCAGCAGTTTGCTCAGAGGTTGTGATGAGAGGAGGGCATGCAGCGCATCACAAACACCAGAGAGACGGAGAGAGACAAAGTGCAGGGGTAGAGAGCGAGGGAGAGAGCATGGGGGACACAAAGGGAGGGAGAGGGAGAGAAAGACAGAATGAGAAAGGGACAGAGACAGAGAGGACAGACAGAAAATAATTATAATAATAATAATAACAATAATAATATACTTTCTGACATTTGTTTTGCGTCCATTTAGTTGCTCCATTGTGACTTAACACATACATGTAACATTAATTGTAAATGAAGTACATTGTAGGGAATTACATCACACACCACAAACAGAAAACAGAAAAACACAAACACATAGAAGACACAAACATAAAAGTCCCTTCACCTTCTCTTTGATCTAGAGATTGTTTCAGTGTTGAACACGTGGATTGACTGATGCACCAAAGAGTGTTTCAGTTCGATCTTGTTAAACTTGGGTACTCTGAATCTGCACTTTGATGGCAACAGTTTGTATTCTTTGTTTAAGACATGGCTGATGATGTTGTTAGCCAACCTTAACATGTTTTTAAAAAAAGGGAAGGCAGAGAATGTGGAAGACCGAGGCAAAGCGCGAGAGGGACAGAGTGGAGGTAGGGGGCTATACGAGGAAATTATTCCTAGAGAGCAGAGAGGAAGACTGGGCTGAGCACAGAGGGCTGCTTCTGAAGTAGAGGAGGAGGAAGAGCAGAGCGGGGGGGTTGCCAGGGGTCCGTGAAGCCCCTCCAGGAGGAACCCCCCTTCCCTGATTAATGGCAGGAACAGGGTCTAAACCCCTAGTCTCGCCGGGCACTCCAATTATTCTGCTGCAGCACATACGCACAGGAAGCGATATAGGAAGCGAGCAATACACAAACTGTAGCTGACTGCAGCCGGCCCCGCTCTGTCGACGGGGAGAGCCAGGGTTCAACTGGCCGCGCATTGTCTCCTCCTCATTCTCAGGAGGGAGAACCGTTGGATGCCGGCCGCCACCATTTTTGAAAGTAACCACATTAATCTGTACACTCCATATTGGGAGCAATAAAAGGTATAGCTTGTGACTATTTATGCCCAGAGCAGATCCAGATTTATTTAGGGTTCAAATAGCCTGTCCCGACTTGTCGCTACATTTTTGGTCATGCTTCCATGGGCTCAGGCGCAGGATGCAGGATTATCTTGCACAACTACACACACACACATGCGCGTACACGCACGCACACGTCTGAGTGCAAGCTAATGAATGTCAAAGCGAGAGAGCAGCACTTCAGCGAGACACACTTGGGGGGGGAAAAAGTGCTCTGTGCCTCCTCCAGTGGTACACAGCCCATCATCATCATCAACATCATCATCATCATCATCATCATCATCATCCCTGCCAGGATAGATATCAGTCTGGCATGGAGCGGAAGACATTTCACCCACTATCCTGCCCAATAGAACGGCCCTAAGTGAGCGACCGGGATGAGGGTATACCTCTCTACCGTCTCCCCCACCAAGCAACTGGTGTTATTTATATAGAAACACACATGCAGAGAGGCATTTGTCGCGGTAACGCAAGCCTGGGCCGACCATAGCAATACCGCCGAGGTGAAGGACAGGAGGAGGAGGCTGACGCAGAGGAAAGGCCACAGTGTCTGGGAGGGACTGTTACCAAGCAAGTTTGATCGTTTGAAACAAGAAGCCCTGCCCTGCACATCCTGGTCAATACGTCCGGGCCCATGAGGTCAACGCTACTGAGTGGGAAGACCGAAGAGCCTTCTAGGATGTCATCGATTCAACTAAATTAATCATATTGGATTGACCTCTTCTCTGATATAAAGAAGCCTTGGGCAATGGCCGTCATCCCAAGAAACGGCCTGCCTGTGTGTGTGTGTGCGGATGAGTGTGTGTGTGTGTGGGTACGTGTGTGTGTTGGTGCGTGTGCATGCAGTGAGCAGGTCACCCTGAGTCAGGGAGAAGGATGAAGAGGTAATGTAGGTGAAAGGTGGAGATACAGACAAAGAAAAAAAGCCATTAAGGAAAAGACAAAAGCTGCATTGACGGTAAACAGAAGAGAGACGTATTCTTAGAGAGATTATGCCCTGGCACCTGTGTGCTCCCGTCACCGAAAGCTAAGCCAGTGGGAGTTGAATGGGTGGAGACCATCACATACACACACACACACACACACACACGTACACAAAGCGCCACCTACGCAAAAACGACATAATGCAAGTATACAAACACACAAACACACGCATGCACACGCACAAACAGCACATCTTAGGCCAGGCTACATATCTCAGGGGGCGGGAGGATTGTTGTTTTAAGTGAAAAACGCGTTTCGACCGTTAGACCGGTAAGTTCGTGAGAAGAGAGAAGGTGTGTGAGAGGCGGACTAAAGGTTTGTATTAACCGTGTGGTTAAGTATCCCGTTAAACACGACACGCTAGCACGTCACTGCTGGGCATTCATTGCAGGGGCAGCATACCATCCATCAGATATAAAACGGCTGCACCAACGCATGCATGAGTGTGCATGTATGGTGCATGCATGGGGTGCACGGAGGCATGCATGGAAGAAATGACATGTGTGCATGTATAGGGGTGCATGCAAACTACTTTACATTCTTTACCAGGGGACCTCATGTATGCAGAGGTGAGCTCCACCGTGCCCTTCTTATGCCATGTCATCCTACAACAAGCCTTGATGGATGTTATTAACAGATTCCTAAACATTTCAGAAAGCCGTGTGCACCGCCCGTGCACGCTGCCCGTGCACGCTGCCCGTGCACGCCGCCCGTGCGACATCAAAGCGCGTTGTGCCGGCGCCTTAATGGTGAGAATGAAACGAGAGCGCGGCTCCTGACGCACATGAAGGGAAACAAAGAGGAGCCGCTCCTCATTGTCGGGGGAACGATACACACACCGCTCACTGCTTGCTGCTCCATTCACACCGACACAATGCAACGCGCACAACCCATTCAGCCCCGGCCCCCACCGCCATAACAGCCCACTTTGTCTGAGGGGCGGGGGGGTTAAGACGTGAGGAACCTGAGAGGAAAGACAGGGGAGACGGCTGAGATAGGCGGCCTGCTGTAACACATGTGAAGGATTGCGCGTATTGTCAACACACACACACACACACACTGAGTTGTGTTACCTACAGGTAGCTCCACTACAGCTCCACCTGAGACCACCACAGTGACCTCAGTGGACATGGGTGGCGTGGTGTAGTGGTGGGACTCCCATTGGACCGTATAGTTAACTTACTACCATTATGAAACATCACACCTTGAGAAATTACGCTTCTGCATATCAATATGGACGTATTAAAATACATCAGATAACGGTGATAACAGCATGACAAACAAAGGCCTCAGACAACTCTGAGACCGCTTTATCGTCAATAATCCAAAGCAAAAGCCAGAAAGAATAGTCAGCGAGTAAACAAAATCCTCTGTCCTAAAATCGCTTTGACGGACAATGACAAAACAACGACACTTCTTCCTGCCATTCCCTCTCTGCCCGCGAGCACGACGCCCCGGGTCACGCCACGCTCCGCCAGCCCGACCAGGTGAGGCCCTCAGAGGGTCCCAGCCCGACCAGGTGAGGCCCAGGGAGCATGTGTGGTTGTAAACGCAGAAATTTGATGCGGCAGAGGAGAAGCAATGCTTAGGAAAGCACAAAGGACAGTGGGAACAGTATGACAGGGAGACGGCCTCCTGCTGGCAGCCGGGGAGAAACAAGAGACCGCACTGCCCAGGTGTTACAGCCCGGGAAAGGGCATGTCCACCCACTGGATACCTCCACCATCAGCGGAGGAATCGCTCCCATGTTTTCATCGCTGATGATGATGCCTATCGCGTTATGGTGGGTTGTTTTAACTGCAAGGCATCCAATTAGATGCTCATCTTATTAGTAGATCTAGTCACACGTTGGTGCTCATTGTCTGGCGAGCGAACAATACGAGATGATATAAAAAAAACTCAAATTTAGGTTGCTTTAACATGACTTTGTATTACTTATTTATATTATTGTGTGTGCATGTTGTGTGTGTGTGCGTATGTATGCGTTCATTATGGATACAAATACAAAATTGCAGTCTAGTATTTGGAAACAAATTTCAATCAATTTATTTGTATGACTGCTGTATTATTACGTGGTATAGCCTCACCCATATGTGTGAGCAATTGTCTGTGTGCGTGTTCGAGACAGAGGAAGAGAGATGGACGGGGGGGAGAGGGATACGGTGAGTGGAAGAGAGGGAAGAGGGAGGGTGGCAACAGAGCGGGGAAGAGACAAGCGAGTGGGAGAGAGAGAGCGTGAGGTAAGAGAGCGAGAGATCTCTTATGGTTGGTCCCCAGGTGGGCGAGGGACAAAGAGAACTCTGTGTGATTCCCACGTGAATGCTGTCATTACTGCTCCTCATTAACAGTTGAGCTGCACCTCCCCACCCCACCCTAGCTCACCCCAGCCCACCCAACCCCACCCTTCCACAGCTACAACTACTTGCACCGGGACACAGGCCAGCTAGGTACCTGCCTTCCTGGGTCTTGACATTTCAGTGAGGGAAACAGGACATGGAGAACATACACACATCCACTTTCGTCTCAGATTACAAGGACGTTTACATATGCCGGTCCAACCTCATTGTAAACCAGGTTGCACGATTCATACCTTCAGTGGGGGAGGTGGAACACCCACTGGATGAATGAGTCCTGTTGTTTTAGGGTTTGAGATAAGCAATATTAATAAATGCAAATTGTATCAATGAATAGTGTGTAGTACCAAGTACAAGTTCTTTGAAAAAGATAGAAAGCCGCTGCCTTTGAATTATTTTCTTTTGCAGCAGACATTGCGTCATGCCATTCATAGTGCTGTAGGGATATAAAGTTGATCCATTTTGCAAAAACTAATTCAGGCTTTTGATGTGGTGAGAAGGATTCCAACCTTAAGAACACAGTGCTTGTCAATCATATGCGTACCTCTCCTGCCACTGGCATCAAAGACAACACACCCTTCCTTCCACACCCACTACTGTAGTGTGCACGCACACACACACACACATCCTGCATGTATACAGTTACAGCCCAACTACACGTAAATGTATTGTCTCACACACACACACACACACACACACACACACACTATATAAAATAAGATATTATTGATAACAAATAACAGAATATTAGCAAATACATTGCATACAGTGCTAGGTATTTTATTGTTTGTTTTGATTTCTGTTGAGTCTTTGACCCAGAGGAACAGCATCTGTTATTATTTAGAACATCTCACCTCCACTGCATCAAAATAATCAACCTGATCAACGTCTTCCAACCAAACATAGTTCTGGAGTCCTGAATATGAGAGCTACATTTGGGTTTATGTGGTGTTGTGATTCCCCCTGGTGGCATAGAGGCTTAACTACACTCCAATATTGGCAATTTAAAATAAAAGATGGATTTTTACCACCTGAGGGGTATTCCATCAACCAAGCTAAAGGCAAACCCGGGCTTATTTCACTTAGCCTCGCTACTTTAAGCTATAGTTGCGTCCCATCAACGTGACTTAAGGGACTCTCCGCTAAGTAACCATGGCGATTTATCCGACCAAATGAACTGTCAGGCTTACTTGAGCGGTGTTTCAGAGAAGTCCCATCTGTCAGAAACAAGTGTACTATCAGAAGGTTCCGCCAAGCCTAGTCCTCACGATTTTGTCATAAATGTACATATATGAAGTACATATATGAGCACATATGAACAGCCTATATTTTCACTAAGGGTCTAAGATTAAATGATGCAAATAAAATAATTAAATGAATCGCTATCTATTGCTATCGTGGATATTTTCTAAACACATTTTTAAACAAAATTATGTATTCTATCAAAATTGGGAACCAGCAGTTGGGTGAGTGCTCTAGCATCTGCCTTGTAGTACGGGCGACCCGAGTTCGCGTCCTGGGCACTACATTGAATTATTTTTGTAATTTCCTTTATATCAGAGAAATTAGGCCTAACAATTGACTTTTTATATAATAAATATGTCTTACAATATCCCTGGAACCCAAATATAACTTGCAAAAACCCATGGTAAAGTAAATGTTAATATTAATGTTACCGATAAGCCTTTTTCACAATGACAAAGACACTGCTGCATGGGAAATTGCAGCCACATGAATTGCATTCAGGTGAGTTTCTCGGCAGGCAGCCAAGAAAAGTATTATGGTCAGTCAATTTAGAATATTCAAAGAAATGGAAAATAAATGGCATGAAACGTTTTCTGATTCCTCCAGTAATCCTTCCTAAATCACCAATTAGATGGGGATTGAACCCTTGACGACCGGGTGCAAGTCCGACACGTTACCTCTAGACTATCTCCCTGATTACGAATTCTCGGTTAATATTACATTTAATTATGTTACTTAATACTACTTATTCATTCAAAAGATCTGCGATTTTATTGCCAGGCGGCCTCCCTGTTTTTATCAATGGTTACGGTGTTCCCTTTTTGAGTAATAATATGCTTGTACTCCTCCATAGACCTCCACAAGCAGCTTCTGTTCGCCGCTTTAAAAGGTCCCGCTCGGTCCTTTTCGGACATTTGATCCATGATTCGACATTCACGGTTCTGGGCTGGTTACATATCTCGTGAGCGTGCGTAATCCACGATAACGTAAGCCTGGCTTGAACTAACCTGAGCAAGGCGCGGCTGAACTGGGTTGACGGAACGGCTTTAGCCTCAAGTGGAAGCTGGCGTTTGTTCTAACCGGGATTAATCAACTAAGCTCCGCTTTCATTGGCGACTTTGATGGAATACCCCCCTGGTAACCTTCTGGCAATCTCAAGCACTGCAACACTGAAAATAATACCGTAATATTTCGAAAAGATTGCCGTCTCAAAACATTATAGTAGCCTCTTTTGTAACTTTGTTCCCTTTGATGAAAGTCTGCAACTGCGACTTTACGTGATAGTTATGTATAGCAGTATACAACTGCCATTAAACTTATAGGTCTAAATATACACGTTTAATAGTTGTACATATTATTTCAAGTAAAACTATGAAATAACAAGGGATAGGGAAACATGCAGGTCCAGTCAACGAAACTGTCAATGATGTTCCTCGACCATTCCTGAACATGTTGCACTCTTCCCACAGTGCATTCTGCTGCCATCTCCTCCCAAGACACACATGTACACTGCCACCCAAATGGAACAGAAAATTAGATTCATTAGACCGGACCCTCTTCCATTGACCCATGGTCCAGTTCAGACGATTTGCCCATTGTAGGCCCTCTAGGCAGTGGACAGGGGTCAGACAGGGGTCAGACAGGCATCCGCCAGGTCTGCCACTACGCAGTCAGCTGGGATGCACGGTGTTCTGACACCATGGACATATTATAGAATGGGCAGCGGATTCAAAAATGGCGCCCATTCATTCCTATGAAAACTGCTCAATGTCACAGGGCAACATCAAGGAGAGATTTGCTTCCATTTTTTCTGCCACCAACACATCAATTTAAAGAGCTGAGGGTTCCCTTTATGGCTAATATATCCCAGGGCTTGATAGATGCCAACGTAACAAGATGATCAATGTAGTCCCCTTCACCGGTCATTGGTTCTAATGTTGTGACTGTCTGTTCCCACGCTTAGCTGATGGACCGCAGGCCTCAGAACTGAAAGATGGCCTTAAAGATGTTATAGTTGAATTTAGAACTCACTCCATGGGGATGCGGAACTGGACGGTGTCAGAGGGCTGCTCCCGGCCGGGCCGCACCAGGGTCAGGGCCCAGTTGGGTCTGAAGAGCCGCAGCTGGGGGTTTCCGAGCTGGTAGAGTGGGTACCTGGGGTGGGGACAGAGAGGAGGGGACGGGGGTCACTAGGTACAGAGGTGCAGAGAACAAAGATAAACTGGGGAACCAATTAAAAACCACTCGGCTGTCCATTTAATGATGTTTTCACATCATAGTATTCAGGACCCAAAAACATATTTAGGGTTAGGAGTTTGTGGATTAAAGAAAAGGGATACACTCTTCTCTTCTACTCTCATCTGTTTATGTGTATATTGCGCTAGTACTATGAGTGCTATGAACCAGATACTGAGTTTTTTTAATGTGTTAACGTTTGTCTTGAGACAAGACTACACCACTCTGTTCCAAGTCACTGTAATAAGCAATGACTGAAACCACTTTTAACATATGTAAACAGCCTGGCTAGAGTATTAAATAAAATAAGACCTCGGGGCTTACATTAGTTTCTTTGCTGCCATGGCTGCGGTGGACGTTGGGATTCTTGCATTGACGTTGTTTTGAAGGTCTAGTTGATATGCTCCATGTGCATTGAAGTGTTTCCGGGTACAATGGTGTGCGCATGCGCATTGACTGCCTTAATAGCTGCGTTCAAACAACTCAGGAATATAGAAACAACACATCCGTGGGCTGCCGTCTAATAGTATTATCTGATTCGGAAGCTTCCTTATTGATTGAAATGACCCGAAAGTAACTGGGTGACAGCTCTGAAAAAAGCTATTTCAATCCGCTAAATGCTAAGGAAAGGTGCTTCAATGCTTCCTTTCTCTCCTTAAACATAGGGTACACTGGACCAACATTTACCCAAGGAGATGATTCTGTCCCACAGCTCCTCAAGGGGAGCTTGCTTCAGGAAAATTAAAGATCAATATGGCCGACTATTATTTTCATACAATCATACTAATTGGGATTCATACCTATGTACTGTATATGAGTGGTATATGAAAGGGGTTGGAGCGGGAGTGACCATTCTCAATGTGACAACCATTTAATTAATATTTTGCGATTGGTAGCCTTCATTACATTTCTATTTCCATTTCAATCTCAGCCTTAGTTATGAAGTCCTATTGTTCACTGGGTTCTCCACGTGTGTCAGCTATGGAAGTAAATCTGTGCAATCGGATTTTGAAAATAAAAAGCCATTGAATTCTAAGCACTGAATCATTTATGCATTGAAATAACGTATCTGGATTTTTTGCCTCTGAATTTAACTCTTACATTTTTCAATAAATTATTTTCAACTTTATTTTTCAATGTTAAAAAATTCAAAATCAATAAATCAACGTCAAAAAATTCTACTTAAATATTTTCAATGTCCCAAAATTCAACATGCCAAATTCAGCTGCAAAATTTGGGGCACCAATTTGGGGCAATCCGCCGAGGTCACTTGATGGTCACTGTGATGCTCGGGCGATCTGTGAAGCCCGCTGCCCACTGTGGAACGAGAGCGCAGAGCCGACAGTATTGCGCAACTGCGCCCGACAGCAACCTGCTTTTAATTTGTCATCCTCATATCTGTATCATGTCACTCTGTGTCACTCGGTGACTTGATATTTCGAATTTTTTAACATTGAAAAATAAAGCTGAAAATGATTTATTCAATTTTTAAGAGTTGAAAATAACAGAGGCAAAAAATCCAGATACGTTATTTCAATGCATAAATATTCAGTGCTTAGAATTCAATGGCTTTTCATTTTCAAAATCCAATGGCACAGATTTACTTCCATATCAGCCCATTGAAACAACACGCACGTAGCCAAACTTGAGTCGCGCCTTTTGTAAAGTCTCTGGAACATTGGGGTATTTTCAGACCCCAGGACTGCAAATAGAAAAATAAGAAACTGTTATTTTTCCTTTTTATTGATTGACTATAAGAACTATGCAGTAATACATTTGAAGACTAATACAAATAATTATCTAGTAGCTAACTTTATATTGATTCTATCCTTCTGACATGTTGAGATAGTATTTGCATTGTAGGTTCTTTTTACCTGCAAATAGTGGCTCAGAAAAGAGCCACCATGGTACAAAACCAGTCCAGGTCAGGTGTGGATAATAATCTCAACAGAAGTTAAACAATTAATCAGAAAAAAACATGTTAATAGCTGGCTCATTGGCCACGACAATCTGCATGACAAATTAATCTCTTAACAGTTATTTGATATTCTCATGTCGCGTCACAGGAGAGAAATTAAGGCAGCTAAGGCGGTAATAACCGCTACTGACCAGCAGAGGACGACTTCGACTTCTCTTGTTGTTTTTCTTCCTCATCCAATGTTTTTTTTGTAATAATACTACTACATATTATAATAAGAAGAATCATATTAAACACATCCATATCGAGCCATTGCAGTGGAATGTTGAAAGAAATGTTCGGAAACGTGAGAGATTGGACATTTCTGAAACTTTGATGAAGTAAATGTGATGCAAATGAGATAAGACCCACTTTATAAAAGTTCTCAACGCCACCTGACTTATATATAGAATTGTACACCTTATACAATAGTGTCTGGTGTTCAGACCACACTGGAGAAATTTGACACCCTTCTATAATGGTTCCCATCACTGGTGCCCACACGAGGTGGAGCCAACTGTCAATATGCTAGTGACTCTTCACCTACATAACTTTCAATACCTATCACACACACCTAGTCCATCATTATCTATCACAGACAATCATATCTATTACACACCATTTACCTTTTCAATCTCATCCCGTACGCTGTGCGATAAATGCCCAGGATGTTTGTTTCCAGTGCTGTGGCGAAGCTGTTGGGTGTAAGGGCACATGGCGGCTCAGCTGGCTGAGGGTCAGGTACGGCCCACACTGACAGCTCGGTCCCCAGGGAGGTTCATCACCTACTCTCACACACACACACACACACACACACACACACACGCACACACACACACACACACACACACGCACACACGCACGCACGCACGCACGCATGCACGCACGCACGCACGCACGCACGCACAAACACACACACACACACACACACGCACACACACACACACACACATGCACACACACACACACATGCATGTGTGTTGCACTTGTAAGTATGTGTATTTGTATAAATAGTATGGCAGTAATGATTCTAATATAAAAATTATCTTCATTAGTGTTATATTTATGCTTTGTTATTTTCATGGATGAACATAGGCTAATATTGACACTAATGAGCAGCTGTTGTTGGACAGGTTGGGTGTGTACAGAATATTGTGCGCATGTGTTGTGGTTGTGTTTATCATCCACATGGTTCACTCAGCCCTGCTTGCAGTCATGATGGTAGCGAGCCTGGGTACCATGGGGATAGAAACTGTCTACCATACGATAGAAGCATGCACGATTGCCATGGGCACAAAAACTGGTTACCACGGGGACAGAAGCTGGTTGCCATGAAGATAGAAGGTGGTTGCCATAGAGATATAGGCTTGTTGCCATGGGATAGAAACTGGTTGCCATAGGGATATAAGCTTGTTTCCCCAGGAATAGTACCTGGTGACCATAAGGCTAGAAGCTGGTTACCATGGAGATAGATTCTGTGGCCGGTTACAATTCACCTGCCACTAAGTCACGCCCCCTGTCGTTAGCATGACAAACTCGGACAAACGATCCAGACTACCAGACTTTTGGGCGAAAAGTGTCTTTGTTTGTCTTTGTTACAAGCACATCGTTTGACAATGTTTTTGTTTTTTTTACACAAACAACATAAATCCACCATTAAATTGTTTTATTACATGGCTGTGTCTGTTTGTGTGTGCTTGTTAGCATGTGCGCGTAAGGGTGTGTGTGCATAAGGGTGTGCGCGTGCGTGTGTGTGCATCTTTGTTTGCGTGTGTGTGTGCGTGCGTGAGTGTGGTTGTGTGTGCGTGCGTCTTTGTGTTTGTGTGTGTGAGTTGGTGTACGGGTTTGTGTGTGTGAGTTGTTGTGCGTGTTTGTTTGTATGTGTGTGTGTGCATGCGTGTGTGTAAGCATGTGTGTGTGTGTCTGTGTGTGTGCATGTGTGTGTGTGTGTGTGTGTGTGCGGGTGTGGGTGGTGTGTGTGTGCGTGTGTGCGGGTGTGTGTGTATGTGTGTGCGTATGTGCATGTGTGTGTGTGTGTGAGGGTGTGTGTGTGTGTGTGCATGCGTGTGCGTATGTGCATGTGTGTGTGAGTTGGTGTACGGGTTTGTGTGTGTGAGTTGTTGTGCGTGTTTGTTTGTATGTGTGTGTGTGCATGCGTGTGTGTAAGCATGTGTGTGTGTGTCTGTGTGTGTGCATGTGTGTGTGTGTGTGTGTGTGTGTGCGGGTGTGGGTGGTGTGTGTGTGCGTGTGTGCGGGTGTGTGTGTATGTGTGTGCGTATGTGCATGTGTGTGTGTGTGTGAGGGTGTGTGTGTGTGTGTGTGCATGCGTGTGCGTATGTGCATGTGTGTGTGTGTGCGTGTGTGTGTGCGTGTGTGTGTGTGTGTGTGTGTTTGCATGCGTGTGGGTATGTGTGAGGGTGTGCATGTATATGTGTGTGTGTATGTGTTTGTGTGGGCGTGTGTGCGGCTGTACGTCTGTGTGTGAGTGCGTGCATGTGTGGGTGTGTGCGTGCGTGTGAGGGGGTGTGCAGGTGTGCAGGTGTGCAGGCTAGGGAATGGAGGTCAGCTCTAGGCTAGTGGAAAGCATCTGTTTATGCGACAGAACCCAATGAACAGAAGTAAAAGACCAGGGATGGAGAGAGAGGGGAGGGGGAGAGAGAGAGAGAGAGAGAGAGAGAGAGAGAGAGCAAGAGAGAGAGAGAGAGAGAGAGGATGGGGAGAGACTGGGTAGACGGAAACTGTTCAGGCTATAGTAGTATATTAGTCCCGCCAAGATTGGACTGCGGGGCTGCATGGAAACTTTCCCCTCCGACAGGAGAGGCTGTCGCTGTTGGATGTCCCAGAGCCCAGCGGAGGGAAGTGGGATCCAGACGGAAAAGTTTCTCAGCTGAACCAGAAAATGTTGATTGTAAAATGACCCAGATTTTCAAAAATGTTTTTGTCTAAGAAGCCCCTCTTTTCTTACATCAGGAGGCCCAACTCTTTTCAGCACACCCCACTGCGGTCCAGTAAAGCAGACATGAATATTTGAATCTTAAACATGTTTAAAACTTGTGAATGGGTTTCAAAGAACCCTGTTGGGTGATGGGTCAGGGGTTCTGTAGGCAGAACTGACCGGAAGCTAAACTCAACTCAGGAAAAACTCTTTATCGATGTCACACTTTAAAACCTACTTTAGCTTATCATTCACTAAGAAGGCTTATTTAGTACTTTTACTTCCCTGTTAATAAGCTGCTATGACCTCAATCTTTTGTTGGTTTTATTTTATTTGTGTAATCCATATATACAAAATACATTATGTAGTTAAACTATTGTTGTTAAAGTTGTTAATTTGGACACAGTCTATTGGCTAAACATTGTTTTGCTCATTAAAGTGTAATATCTAAATAGATAGGCTACAAAAAAGAAGTCAGTTGGTGTGAAGCAGTAAACCAATGTGCTCTTCTGTCCTAACAGTAGCTGGATGCCTGTCTGGCGTTATGTTGGCTATGCAGCACAGCGTGTGATAGCCTTTGATATGTGTCATTGGATTTGATTCAGCGGCACCTGTTCCTATATATCTATTTATATATATATATATAAATATATATATATATATATAAATATATATATATATATATATATATTTATATATATTTAAGGCATTTCATGTTTTGTGATCAGAGAGGTTTCACCATATTTGACATTAGGTCAATGACCACATGGTGGGAGATGCCAGGAGTTTTGTTTACATATGTAAGTATTAAAGGAACAGTGTTTCATCTCATGACCTAAGACCAACAGAGTGGACTCATCTCACAAAGCAATAACAAGTAACTCGTTATAACATGTGGAGAAAATAAATGGGGAAAAAGTGAACAGAAATCCCTCCGTTCTGCCATGAGTCGTGTTCAGGCCGGCTCCTCTCTGATGGGAAGAGCAGTTCACCTGGCATATGATGCTTAGGTCCTCTGAGCAACAGGCAAACTGTGTACGGGACGGGGTCCTGCCCCCGGACCTGTCCCGTACGCAGATCCCGCACCTCGGGTGGCTCCTGGCCCTTTCTCAGGTTCTGTGTTCACACTCTCAGAGGTGGAGGGCGGTGCTGCTGCCACCCAGCAGGATTATTTATAGCCTTGGAGATGGAGCTGAAGGTGGTGGACACGCGCACACACACACACACACACACACACACACACACACACACACACACACATACGTACAGGTTTTTGAGCGATGGTGGAGGCTGCAGTCTGCGTTGAAGAGCGTGTGGAGTAGAGCTTCCATAGCATCTTATCTAATGACACACACCGTGCCAGGGGTATGTGTCGCTTTGGGAGCCCGGATACACACACAGATGCACACGGGACACAGACACACACACACACACAGGGACACACACGCACACAGGGACACACACACACACAGGGACCCACACACCCGGGAACACAAACATAAACACAAGGACACACACACACACAGTTACAGAAACACACACGCATACACGGACAGGGGGAAACTGATCTGCGAGACGTCTCTGCTGGCATTTCCCGGAGGACTCTGCTCTGCACCTTTAACCACCGGTCAACGTGTTCACTCTCCTCTCGGCCTACACGGCCCTTTACATTCACATCCAGTCAGCTAGCAGACACTGGCATCCATTCATTAAGAAATGACCTAATCCCATTATTATGTATTGGATGGTGAGCCTCTGAGGGTGGGATAGGGACTGATGATGACGATATGGGGGCTGACCCTCAATCACTGGGATTTGAATAATGGATAGAAACGCTCATCAAACGTATGGGATTATTATATTTTCAATATCAATGCCCAGAAATACATTTGCCAAATTCAACCTGAATTATCAAGGATTCGAATTTTAGACGTGTGCCTTTTTTCAATCCCTTGCATCAGTTGCCACTTTCGTCTTTTGTGTGTGTGTTTGTGTTCATTTCTAAGTCATGCTATATAAAAACGTCTGCATGGCGTCCGGAAAGGAGCAGATTGGCCCCGAAGTTTGCCCCGTTTTTTCATCACTGGGACGATGCTCCACCAGGAGGACAGGAGGTGGCCTATCCGGGACGCGCGCAGAGCGCACGGAAGGAGAGGTGCTGGTTCCCCTCCCGCCGCCTGCCCGGCCCCCTGACCACTGGACCCGGCCACCGAACACCCTCCGCTCTCTCCTCTCTCCACCTTCCTGAAGGAGTCTGCCGTTACGTCAGACTCTCAGGCAGAAAGTGCAGGGCAAGCAAGTCTGCGTCTTAGAGCTATTCGTAGGCATCTGCCCAACCGGCACTGCGCGGCTCGCTGCTCAGCCACCGAGAGGCTCCAAATCAACACTTTAGTGAAGCAGAAATATGTGGTAAGTCATTATTTCATTGTGCCACCTTTTCCTCCGCTGGGATTCTTTCGGACAGTGTTCTGCTCAGGACAGGTCTCTGCTGCCATGGAGCGCAGGAGCGACTGACCGGTGGCTTGTTGTTGCTTCTGATCCTCCACCCGTCGGTGCAGCACCATGATATGGTGGAACCGACCCGCTTTTTATCCACTGAGTGTTTTTTCTACATTTTGTGTATTTGATTCTTGCTGACCTAAAGAACAACATGCCTCACGCACGGAACAGGAACCCAAGCCCCATCCCGGAGGGCACATGGGACACGGGTCTGAAGGAGATGAACGAGACGTGGAAAGGGGCGATAGCCTGCCTCGGGGTGGCCGTCTTCTTTGTCATGACCATCGGGATCATCTACTGGCAAGTGGTGGACCAACCGAACAAGAACTGGATCCTCAGAGGGACTTTTAGCGGACTGATCTGGGAGAGGAGGACCCAGTCCCTGGTCATACAGACCCTGGACGAGGACAAGACCTTTGTGGAGATCGACGTGGGGAACGTGGGAAGCCCCGACACGGAGGTCCCGTTCGTGAGGAACCTGTGCTGGCTCAACAAGACGGAGTTCTGCTACACGTGGGAGTCGGTGGCTGAGGTGAAGATCTCGCTGGATGTGAGCGGGGAAACGGAGTGCTACGGAATGAGCTGGACGCCGGCCAGCTGTCACGTGGTGCTGAAGGTAGGCCTGCAGCGGGGCTCCACTGCACTGCGCTTCACTGCACACTGCAATCACTCAGCCACGAAGTCTCAGTGTTTGGGTGTTAAAAAATAACCAACTTTATTAATGCGCTTAGACAATGCGCCGATTGCTGAGAACTTCACTTTGGTGATACACGAAACACAGTGTTATACGGAAAAATGCATGTCGGAGTTTTAAAGTTTTCATTGTTGTTGGTGTGTGTTGAAGCCACTGGGTGTATTTCACCGTGGGTGTACTGTACTCGCTGTGGCTCTGTGATGGACCGTCATTCTGATGCTCTGGGGGTAGGTTTGACTCTGAGAGGTCAAGGTTCAACACCTGGTCCATTCAGAGATACGAGGTAAATGGATATGCACTCTGGAGGTGGTTCATGAAGCACCTCTTGGACCAGGTACCTCTTCTATGAAGGTATTGTTGTAGCAAAAGTCTTAAGCACCTGTAACTGCAGATTTTGAATGCGTACACTCAGGCGCGGGTCAATGTGAGGTACCTG
Source organism: Pollachius pollachius (assembly GCF_949987615.1). NCBI lineage: Eukaryota > Metazoa > Chordata > Actinopteri > Gadiformes > Gadidae > Pollachius > Pollachius pollachius. Next base: position 22,618,426 of record NC_136942.1, on the reverse strand, counting down.
GGTCAATGTGAGGTGTGCACCTGCCTGGGTGAGGGTTTAGGTGTTTTCCAGGGTCGATGTGAGGTGTGTACTATAGTCTGCTAGTACTAGTATAGTTGCTGGCAGAATAGACGTCAGTATGGCATCCTGTTTCTTTTAGTCAAATACTTGGTATGGTATGTGTGTTAAGTTGCAGCCTTGTTGTAACATACCTTAAAATGTGATTAACAGATAGGCTTTTTTTGTATTTACATGCTTTTGTTTAGATTTTGTTAGTTTGAACTGGTGATGCCCACCAATATGTGAAATCAGTTTGCCATGTTCAGAAGAGAGGTGCTAGCAGCACTCCAGTGTGCCACCCTGTATTGTGTGATGCATTGAGAGTTGAATTGTGCTTAATATATTTGCTGCATGTAGGGGCCAATACAGTGATGCAATTGATTCATCTTTAAGTTCTTGCGATTTTTTTTCATAAGATAGTGAACACACACACAAAATCAATAAAGTGGAAGCTGCCACTGCTGGCTAGTGCTTAAACACTGAATTTAACTACTGTGTCATTATCGCATAAATAGTCAAAAAGTAGCCAAAATCAGTAAAAGAAGGGATAATTGGCATGTTACCTTTTACACAAGAAAATGATTTAATAAATAAATAAACAAATAAAAAATAAATAAATATTCCTCAAGTTTAACCCCCCCAATGGTAGACCAAAAGTTACGCCCTTGCGTACACTAAAGTCACAGTAAATTTGAAGTCGTAAATATTTATTTTGCATGTGTACTCTAAAGTCACAAATGTGTAACAGTACATTTGAAGTCGTAAATATTTTTTCTGCCATTATAAACACAAAATAGGGTCTACGAGTTTACAAGTCTGTGCTACAGACTTTCAGCAAATCCTTTTGCTGCAATCATTGCAGCGCAGTTGGTGCAAAAAAACAAAATTTGTGCATTCGTAAACCCAAATGTGAACTAATGCATCAGAAGTTGCACATCTGTGAACAACTTCCTCACAAATAAAATGATATAGAACGCTATGTAAATTCAGCATTTTAATGAGCGAGCAGTCCCTCATTACAACTGCTCGCATATGCTCGTGCAAGTCACAGCTGTGGGTTTTTTTGCAGGCAGTTTTGCAACACGTCTAGGTGGTACATGTGTAGCAAAATTGATTTGTATCCTTATACAAATCAAGCCAGAGCGTCCGTGGGCGGGACAAAATTGCAGCAGTAACGAATGAAATGCTTGGATGGTCCCAGTGTAGTTTGAAAAATGCACCCCCTGCCGGCGACTTTCATTGGTTAATGCAGCAATTTTGTCCCGCCCACGGACGCTCTGCTTCAGACGGATACGAATCACTTTTGCTACACGTGCACCACATAGACGTGTTGCAAAAGTATCCGCAAGAAAAACAAGAGCTGTGACTCGTAGCAGCAGATTGAGCAGGTGTATCGATGGACTTGTGCTCGCTCATTAAAATGCTCATTGAACAAAGCGATCTATATAATTTCATTTGTGAGGAAATGTTTCAAAGATGTGCAACTTCTGATGCATTAGTTCACATTTGGGTTCACGAATGCACACATTTTGGGCATGTTCTCAGATCATGAAACACAGGTGTGCGAATGTGTTTTGCACCAACTGCGTTGCAATGGTTGTAGCAAAAAGGATTTGTGCACCTGTAACACAGACTTGTGAACTCGTAGACCCTATTTTGTGTTTACAATGATCGAAAAAATATTCACGACTTCAAATGTACTGTTACAAATTTGTGACTTTAGAGTGCACATGCAAAATAAATATTTACGACTTCAAATTTACTGTGACTTTAGTGTACGCATTCAAAATCTGCAGTTACAGGTGCTTAAGACTTTTGCTACAATAATACCTTCATACTTCTTCAGTCAGGTGTGGGCGGTAAAGAAGCCACGCCTACAGATTGATTGTTCCTCTTTTTTATTACAAAAAACTAAATTGCACCAAACACCATCATGCCTACAGTACGACTCTGTCCCGGTGTGATTAGCCTCTTAACTTTTTGTGTTGTTTCAACCACCGGTTGGCTTCTGTATGTTTTGTAGGCCTACTGCTAATCTCTCTCCACTCGAACATTCCTCGCATGATTTAACATGTGATTGTGACGTGAGAATTGTTTTTACATAAAACAGCCCAAGTCTCCGAAACCCAGACACCTGTTGCTCAAAACCTCAGCTCAGAACAATACCAAACTCTACTGGACGTGAAGATCGCAGATATACTGACAAAACAATTCACTTGTACCTCGTTTGACCCTGAAATGCCATATCTGATGTATTGGAGTGATTTTGGACAACATTTTAATTGTCACATCTTCTAATATGCCTATATCATTAATCTTACCTATTTTGGATACATATACTAAATTGTGAAGTAATAATTTATATGTTACTATTGCCACTGTGCATTTTATTTGTCTTATACCCTGCTTCCCCTACACCCACAGGTATTTTATTTGGAAAAACAAATTTGAATCAATTTATTTGTATGACTTAATGCTAGTTACATTACCTGCAGAATTATTACATGGTATAGCTAACCAATGTGAGTTTGTGTGTGTGTGTGTGCGTGTGTGTGTGTGTGTGTGTGTGTGTGTTTACATGGTTATGTATGCGTGTCTGTGTGTGTGTGTGTGTGTGTGGGTGTGTGTGTGTATGGTTATGTATATATGTGTGTCTTTGTGTGTGTGTGTGTGTGTCAGTGTGTGTTTGTGTGTGTGGGTGTGTGTGTGTATGGTTATGTATATATGTGTGTCTTTGTGTGTGTGTGTGTGTGTGTGTGTGTGTGTGTGTGTCTTTGTGTGTGTGTGTGTGTGTGTGTGTGTTTTCCCTCCCCCCCAAGGACTGCTTCTCCATGAACAACGTGTCGTGGTACGGGGGCGGCAGTGTGCGGGGCCAGAGCTGGCCCATCAACCAGCAGAACAGCAGCATGCAGCCCTTTGTCATCAGCGACCTACGAGACGCCCCCGCTGGGTACGGCTCCGCTCTGGAGAGGTACTTCCTGGGATCGTCTGGTAAGCCAGACCGGAGAAATCCATGGTCACATAAGTAGAGTCGGGTCTTTGTACCTATAAAGCACGTGTAAAGTTTAAATAGACCCTGTTTCGAGTAAGATAACTTGTTGTAAAGCATTTAGAAAAAACACATTGGATTCCTCGAGCCAGCGGGCAGCTGATAGAGGCGACCCCTCTATAAAATTGTTCACCCTGTTTAACAACTTTCTACGTTTTGGTCAGAAATATGACGGAAATGGTCACTGAACGCTTTGTGAGACCAGATCCGTTTTCAGCGGAAAAAGAACAGTGTGTAGAAATGTTGCGGCATCTAGCGGAGGGAAGGTTTATTGAATTCATCTTTAATTAAAGTATGTTTCAATAAGTCTAGCGGAACAGACTTGGCAGAATTAGGTTTTGATTTGTGTATTATCCTATTGGAGTTATAATCTTTTGGTCCTTTATATCAACAACGGGAGGGGGTCCTCTCCACGGAGGCCGCCATGTTGAGCCAGGTTCTGTTGTAGCCAAGAGCGGACAGACGCCTCTACAATGTCTCTACATTTGTAAAGATATTTGCTTTGGGCTCAGAGTTGTATTAAAGACCTGGGGGTGTAGGCCATGACCCATTTCTGACTCTTCTTAAGTGCCGTCATTGTGTAAGACCATTATAATGACAGCAGCGATGCCGCGTATGGAATGCGCCCCCACCGTGACTATTTATCCAAGAAGCCTAACCCTCTCTCGGACGTGGACATCTATATCAACTGCCGGCCAGACAGAGCTCCACACCTTCACACAAACAGTTGCATTATACTGAGCGTCCTAGGAGCTTAACCCCCCTTAAAAAAAAGTGGCATTATACTGAGTGTCCTAGTAGTCCTGGGACGCAGACATCAACCGCCCAGCAGACAGCTCCACACATCCACTCACACCGTTGTACTGTGGGACCCTCTCTCGGACGCACCTCATATGGCCTTGTGCTGACAAGCTTATGTTTGGCACTTGGACAAAAATATCCTACGTATTTAGAGGATTCAACCTGAAACCACACAAAAGGCAGGGATTGGGATGTGTCGATAGTCTGAGAGAGTATTGTACAGCTTTGAGGGCAGTCAAGGCACAATCCCCTTTCAGCTTTGAGTCGTGGAAGAGTTGAAGGCGTGTGGTAGTAAGGTGTATGTAATGAACGTGTGGATGGTTCCATGGTTACCTGCTGCCTGGTGGACTATAGGTAGATCCCATGGGCCCAGGGCACAGAAGAGTGTAGGCGCTCTTCTCATTGGGTTTCATGCTGGCCAATAAGCAACGGCAGTGAATTTTGGTGAAGCGAGGGTGGTGCTCTGTGCAGCCAGTCGGGTGGACTGGCCAGCCCTCTGGCTGCCTTCAGCCTGCAATCCCCAGGAGGAGCTTGGGTGTTTACAAACCATACTGGGGGCAGGGGGTCATTTCAAGGCCAGGTCCCCAAACGGCAACACCACCACCACTACCACCAGCAACGTATCTACCACCACCACCACTACCACCACCAGCACCACCACCTTCCTATCACCTCAACCACCCGACAGACAGCTGGCCATGCGGGACACATATAACCCGTCTTTGGCTCATTAATTGGGAGCTTAGACAACAAAGGGAAGGGAAACACCTTTAGTATCTCTAATTAACTCTTAGGGGCGAGGCGGGGCATGGCTTTGGTTTCTATTAGAGAGGCAGGTTGGGTGAGGACTGGGGGCTGGGATGTGTGTGTGTGTGTGTGTGTGTGGTGGGGAGGGGGGGGGCAGTAATAGCTGAGCAGGTTATTTTTGGGGGCAGTTGGACTTTATTCTGGGGTTAAATGACAGCTGGCGGATGTAAATTGTTAACGTGACTGATGAAGAATGTGTACAGTGTGTGTGTTTGTGCATGTGCGCACGTTTGTTTATGATGTTTGTGTATTTGTGTGTGGATATTATATTAAGCTTGTAGTTGTGTATCAGTCTGTCAACGTGTTAAGGAATCACACCCACTTTGCATGTGTATAAATATCTTTATAAATATACTTAGTGTGTGTGTGTGTGTGTGTGTTTGTGGAGCTAACAGGAGGACACAACATCTGCTAAAAGCCATAATTATAATGTGACAAAATAACGTCTGCTACTCACTGTTGGCTTGGCCCCCACTTTATAACCCACCTCTTTCACACACACAGGCCCCGTCCACACAGAGCCGATTTTTTGCCGAAACCGCACATTTCTGAAACCATGTCCCAGGGTGGTTTCAAATATATCCGGACCTATACGGTTTCGTGTTACGCCTTGTTCACACTACCTCCGTCCGTCGACGGATCTCATTTGACTTTGCATAGGGCGCTCGCGAAATGCATTGTGGGTCCGTCCGTTCTGTCGGCTCCGTGGCCTGAGTCAAAAAGTTGAGAAATCTTCAACTTTTCAGGCAGCGACGGATCCGTTTACCAATCAGACTGCCTTATGCAAATATACGCAAGGACACTGTCCAATGAAATCGTATTTGTAATACAACCCGGAAGAACACACGGATACATCAAAAAGCCCCCATCCATCGACGGACGCATGTAGTGTGAACAAGGCGTTATGCGTTAGGATTCTTTACGCCTGAAACGCAAACGATGACGTCATTGCCCCCCACCAGCTTGGTGACGTCAGAGTTGCGTTGAATTTTTTATTTATTTTTTTATTTGTATTCTTTTTGTAGCTTTAAATACAGTCCCTTGATACATTTTATTACTAACTGTACATTAAAAAGTATTTCTGCTCAATTTAAAAGGTTGAATCTCCTTGTGACTGAATGTTTGTATACAGTGCGCAGGCTGTATGCACGCAGGCTTGATGCACTCCACTTTTTTCTGTTGAGAACCAGCGCCTTGAATATTTACTACAGTGTTTCTACAGCTCGGTGCGGTTTCGCAATGAATCTGAGTCTTTACGGAGATATTCCTGAACCGCATAATACGGAACCGGATCGTTTTCGCCCGTTTCGGCTCTGTGTGGACAGGGCATACACACACACAAATAAACATCAGAGTGTGTTGTGTATGTTATATTAACTCAGGGCCAGCTGACCCGGGTTAGTGGTAGGATGCTGTAGTTAGTAGTTATTACTGGTACCCGGCTTAACTCATTGATTCTTTGATGACCAACAAAACACATCGGACCAAAGTGACTCCAATCAGGACAACTGTCTCGGCGTTGCTATGCAGGCACTCCCAGCAGAATGCGGGCCTAAGCTCAGACAGGTCGGGGCTCAGGCAGGGAAACAGCAATGCCCAAAGCTGATTGGATGATGGATCAGTCACTCAGGCACACCTGTGATCACCTATCCTGTGAGGCAGCAGGTGGTCCTCTGATGGGTCTGATTGTGTTGCTTGATGAGTTGACCTGGATAGATTGAAAGACAATAGCATAATGTGTCTGAATCTTGAAGGAGTTTAACGGATAATGCCGGCATTTGAGAATTAAACATACATAACGTTATCATCTATTAAAATGACCTAATCTAATCTGGGGCAGGTTTGAAACGGTGACCACATGACCAAGAGGGCTGCCACCTCTGTGGCACGGTCTGTTGAATCACTATTGCAACAGTATAAGACTAACTGTATGTTATATTTATCTCAAAGAAGATAAAATAACTGCACTCAAATTATTGGTGAGTGCTGATGAGAAGGCTGTGTTTGCCGTCACATGTTTCATTGTTCTAATTGATTGTAGGTCTAATTGATTGTAGGTGTATCTGTTTGGTCAAGAGGCATTTGGGTCAGCGCCTGTTGACAGCGTCCTTCGAATTAGAAAATGAAGTGAGAGCGAATGAATCAATGAACTGACTCTATATGTACTGGGAGGCTTCAGGGTCAGGCTGGACAGCAGTCTGGGTGTTTGTATGGAGACCAGAAGCGTATGATCTTATGACTGACACTCTTCATGTGACATCATTGGGCATGTGACTCATTTCAACAGAGCTACCATAAGACAGAATCTTTGTTGGTGTGTACCTAACTGTGGTGCAAGCCTAAACTGTATTTTCTTCATCTTCATTTCTCCTCACCCTGCCTCCGGACTGCACGTCATCGCCCTAAGAAGAAGTCCGCTGGTTGTATTTGTAGCTCTGAGTGTCATCACACGCTGCACTGTAAGATGAAGTCCAGGAAACAGATCATTGTTCTCATCCGTCCAGCCGTTCAGATCCTCACAGGCTATGGATTGGTTTTAATACACTCTAACGCTGTGTCTGACGAAGAGTTCAGTGTATTAACGCGATCAGTGATTCAATTGATTAGTAAATAGGACACACACATCAACAAACATAAACAAACAAACACACAGACACACAACATCTTGTTTTTATCATTTTATAATGATTTAAATTATTGAGCCCTTAATTGGCTGTGTTAACCACGATGACACAACACTGATCAGGGTCACAAAGAAATGGGGTTACTGTCCAGAAGTTGCCATGGTTACCACCCAGAGACAAACACATACATCGCTGTAGCTAAAGTTACCAGAGCAAGCACGGGGATAATATTTGGACTGTGATAGCTATTCATGACAGAGAGAACTCCTGGACAGAGAGAGAGAGAGAGAGAGAGAGAGAGAGAGAGAGAGAGAGAGAGAGAGAGAGAGAGAGAGAGAGAGAGAGAGAAAGAGAGAGATAGAGACAGAGAGAGAGAAAATGGAAAGAGGACTGTGTTGTGTGGGTCTTGTGTTAAGCGCCAGCCGGGGTAAGAGAGTGAAGGATAAGAAGGAATGTCCCACAGCAGTGCAGTACAGTAGGGTGACATATGAGATGAATGCCAACTGTTGGTTCTTTCCGTAGGCCCACCTGTCTCTAAACGTACCGTATTCCCGAGCTGCTGGGGACAGCTTGAATGGTGCTGAAACCACACGCCGTGGGGATATGAAATCCCATTAACATCCAACGCTGAACGCAATTCCACCCAGTCCAGGTCTGAGCTTCCACCGTCTGAAGTCTTTAGGTTGAATTGAATCAGAACATGATAATGCTGAGTTTAATCTAGAATAATCGCAAAATCAAAATTAGCTGGAAAACTCCAGCTAATGGGGACCGTGTGATCCCAATGGATAGGAACCCTGTGTGATCATGGTTAGTACCGTCGTTGTGGAGGAGTGATATAATGAGTGCGTTATGCTAAGAGTCTGAGAAGCTTGACCCTCTCAGACACCCACACATCCACCATCACCATGACCAGAGCTCTACACGTCCACCCTCACCCAGATGTGTTTGCATGCAGAATAGTGATTAGGGAAATCCCAGGTGGGTGCATGGTGATGAGAACATATTCCAGACTGACATTGTCCGGATGAAGGCATATGGGCACAGCACCACAGGCAAGACTTGTTCTTCACGTCAACAATCTTTATTTTCTTCAATATTTATAATATGAAAAATAACAATTGTTATTATAATAATAATTACAATAAAATCTAGCTACAACTTGGTTACATCACCTCCACTGCTTCAAGGGAGGTTCCAAAAGAGAAAGTTAGACGGTGCAGGTGAGAGTTTCATCACCTGGTATTCTTTTAAAGGTCCCATGGCATGCTTCTTTATGGATGCTTTAATATAGATATTAGTGGGCCCCTAACACAATATTTGAAGACGTTCCCGAAATTCAGCCGTGGTGCAGAATTACAGCCACTACAAGCCAGTCGCACATTGAGCTTTCCCCAAACGCGCCATTTCGGTGTCTAGCTTTAATGCAAATGAGGAAGAGAGAGGCGGGTCAAGGAGGAGGGGGGTGTGGCACTGAGCAGCTTGCGACCACGGTACCATGCCCCCTGTTTACAGTGGATGTATCGCAATGGCGAGGCGCACACAGCCTTTGGCCGTGTTCTGTATATATTCTATTACACTCCGGGTGCTTCGGCGGGAGTCCCGGAGCTCTATATCTAAATAATATCCCATTATACATAGATATCTATATCATATAATATATATTATCACGGCCAAAAGCAGTGTGCACCTCCAGACGATATTATGAATCTCAAACGACAGGTTCTCCGTCTCTGGTTCTTCAACGTCCCCATCAATCTGAAGTAGACTGAACCATGACATGGAGGAGAAAGGGATTGTTGCCCGCGATTGTTGACCACGATTGTCTCCCGCCGGAGCCTCGCTGCCCGCTGCGGAGGGAATACCGCCTCGGCAGCGGGCAGCGCTTAGGCACCCCCGTCTCGGCAGCGGGCAGCGGGTCTCCAGCGGGAGACAATGGTGGGCAACAATTCGAGCCTGACCGATTAATTGGCGGGCCGATATTATCGACAGATATTATCAGCCGATATTAGGCATTTTCCAAACGATCGGTATCGGCATTTATAATGGCAGATTAATGAATTAAAGTTATTGTGTTATTGGATTGTATTTCTATACATTTTATTTATCAGAACTTGTGTGTGATTGTGTGTGTGTGTGTGTGTGTGTGTGTGTGTGTGTGTGTGTGTGTGTGTGTGTGTGTGTGTGTGTGAGTGACGTCAGCGAGTGAGTGGATGAGTGAGGACAGCGAGCGCTAGTCTGCGTGTCAGTTTAGTGAAGTAATGAACGAGTCCGGTTGTGATAATAGAAGAATAGAAGAATAAAGTACCCAGCCTATCAAGAATCGGTGGCTGCTACATTCCAACCATATTCCGACCATATTCCGACCTATAAGCAGACCCACTGCCGGACAAAATGAAGGGTGTTGCCACCGAGAGAGCATCGGCCCTGGAGGGAACCTCTCCCCTGTGATCCTCGACTACGGTCTGGTAGCCGACAGCATGAAAGGTGTAACACTAACCATCTCATAGTTGGAGGCGGAGCGCAAGAGGGTATACGTGCTCCAATAGTGCGAGTTAAAAATAAAGCTAATATATTTGAATGATTTTAGCTTGTGTGTGATTTATCCCGGGCACGGGTCGGGTAACGGGCCAAATATTAATGGGTCCAGGCGGGTGCGGATATCATTTTGATATTATCACGGGTGACGGAGTGGTTCTGGTGCTGGGTCTCAAACAGTGGACCCGGGCAGGACTCTAGCCTATACTATTGGAAACAAACAAAATATTGGAAAGCAGAGTTGGTTGGGCCTTATTTGGGCGCGTTGGTTGGGTCTGCACGAGAAAGTATCTCTAAAAAAATTGTAGCCCCAACAGTCGCATGGTAGGATATCCATAGATCTGGTAGGTCAGATGGTTTTTTAGTCAGCTGAGCTACGATGCTGTCCATGATGCTGACAATGTCCAGCACCAGATCCGCCCGTCACCCGTGAAAATATCAAAAAGAAATCCGCACCCACCGATACCCGTTAATATTTGGCCTGTTACACGACCCGTGCCCGCGATAAATCACACACAAGCAAAAATCATTCAAATTAATGTGCTTTATTTTTATCTCGCACTATTGGAGCACGTATACCCTCCCGCTCGTTCTCCTCGCTAGTCCACTCACTCGCTGACGTCACACACAGACACACACACACAGACACACACAGACACACACACACACACACACGCTCAAGCAGGAGACAATCGCGGGCAACAATCCCTTTCTCCTCCATGTTGTGGTTCATGTACTTCAGGGAGTCAAAGCCAAAGCTCCTTTCCCCCGATTCCTTCTCAACCATGGCTGAGATAACCCTCACTACGAGTCTCGTTGTGGAAATACCAGAGACGAGAGTCTGACGTGTTATGCGCCATAACACCAACAGCAGAACGGTTATCCAAATAACAAAGAAGTGTACAACACTTGCGTTAATGTGTGTAATCACACACACACACACACACACACATGTGGCGCTCGCACGGTCGTAGGTCATTGTCTCATTGGCGGGCCAAATTCTCTGGGCGGGCAAGGCAGAGCAAGGGGAGGAAACTTTGGCCCCTTATGACGACATATGGGGCCACATTCCAATTTAGCGCGTCTGGGCTTCCATTTTTTCAAAGGCGAGCAGGATACCTAGTGCTCGTTTTACACTGAACGCAAGTTTTAGCCACTGGGGGACGATAGGCAGGCTAGTGGAACTCATATTAATGTTAGAAAACCTCATAAAGTGTGATTTTCATGCTATGGGACCTTTAATTTGATTGATCGGAAACGGACTACATCAGCATCAACCGATAACCGTCGTTCGTTTCCCTTGGTTGGATGTGTTTGAAAGCAAGTTTCCCTTGCAAAGGAAATGTATCTTGGTAGACGATGGGAGATCACACATTTTGAGATTTCATTGATGACTTTGTTGGTGAAGGCTATAGGTATGCAAGCATCATGGAAACGGGTATAAAATATAGGGAGAGGGGGGGGGGTCTGCGGACCAAGCTTGTATCACCCTCTCCATCCTTCAGTCAGCCTGGCTCTTCACCTTTGACCTCTGGGACGGGTCACGAGGCTATCAGCAGTCTGAGAGAGAGAGAGAGAGAGAGAGAGAGAGAGAGAGAGAGAGAGAGAGAGAGAGAGAGAGAGAGAGAGAGAGAGAGAGAGAGAGAAAGAGAGAGAAGGAGAGAGAGAGAGCGAAAGTGGGAGAGAGAGAGAGAGAGAAAGAGAGAGAGAGAGAGAGAGTAAATCCACATGTCTGGTTTAAAAGTTTGGCTTTGGACTTGAGAATCCAAAGCCAAACTTTATTGGGAGAATTTATTCTGCTTTGTGTGTCTCTTCACAGTAAGTAAATACAAGCCAGTAGGTGTCATGGCATTCATAGAATATCTCAGTTTTTTTTAAAAGACAACTTTGTTTTTAATTTTGTTTTTACAATCTGCATGAAGGGGACTGAATTTGCCAAGCAAAAGCAAGCAAGGCCCTCACATCTGAAAAGATACATTTCACGGCTGCATATATATTTTCTAATAAACCCAGAGGTTGTGACTTAATACCTTGGGAAGGGGTAGTAGAGGTGTCACAGCTATCTGTTTGACATTATGCCTTCCCACAAACTCCCCATCGGACACCCATGTAGGACACCCTCTCCGGCTACATCTAGGATATTTTCCTGACTCTGAATCTGACTGATTCTGAGCATTACTGTTGGTCCCGCATTCTGCTGGTCTCTGCCTCATCGTGTCTCATCAGAGGAGCTTGAAACCGTCCAAACTGGGAATGAAAGCAGTCCGTCCGGCCTGGGTATGGCTCACGTACCAGGAGAGATCCCCGGATCGGTTTTCCGTCTCTGAGATCTTGTTAAGTTGGTCATTACTGATTGGGTCAAGAAGTTAGAAGGCTAGGCTCAGCTAGGCTAGGCTCTACGAGGACATGCTACGCTAGTATTTGCTTGGCCAGGTCGACAGGTGTCTATAGATGAAGGATTTGTTTCTTTATTCGGGGTCAGGGGCCAAGCTGGCATGGAAGAGAGCCATGCAGAGGGGAAGGTATAGCGAGCATGGGCTGAAGGGTACCAGGGGACGTTGGGAGACGGTGGGACTTGGGAAGGGGTGAGAGGAAGGCAGCAAGGGGGTAAGGAATGGGAGGAGGTAACTTGAGAGTGGGCTGGCATTCCTCTCAGGGCAGCTACATCTGTGAACACAATTATCTGCTTGACATAATCTCAAACAGTCTGTGATACTCAGGCTAGTAGTGCAGGGCTCGGGTTGACACAGACTCAGTTGGCATTGGAAGCATTAAAGTATTGAAGACGATTCATCTGCTTTTTGTCCTCCAGATTTGTTTACCACAGTAATAGAATATGAGATTGGATTGATTTATATGAACAGTCTTTTTTTTAACTTGTATGTTCATGTAAACAGACAAGTATTCAGTTACATGAACATAAGTTAATATATCAAGTTAGACTAAATGAACTTTTTTGAGTCTTTTTTTTTATGTTTAAGCAGTTGCTTCATTGTGACTGCGCCTCACTATTTGTCTTAATATTGTTGTTGTTTTTTGCTTGTTGCATGTTGTTAACGTGCCCTGTAGCTATGATGTAATGTGTGTGTGCTGTGGTGTGTGTTCATGTGTTTTTGCGCGAGTGTGTGTGCGTCCTCTACGGAGGACAAACAATAAGCAATGACTTTGACCTAGTATTCCAGTCCTGGCCCTTTCCTTGCACTGCCTGGTGCTCCCCAGATCTTTCAGGGTTCTTGGTAAACAGACACTCCACCAGCGCTGGTGTGGAGCGACAGTAAACTCATCCAACCACATACTCCTCAGGCTCCTTCTGGAGGAGCTTGTCAGGTGATACCGCTGACCCAGGCTACACTCTGCCTCGGTGCCGGCTCCGTTCTCGCTAACACTCTCACGCTATGTCACATCAATGACATCTGCCATTGACAATCACATCCTAAGGCCAATAGCGGCTCACTTTTTTCTAAAAGTGTCGGGACAAACTGTGGGTCTTTCTGGAGTTTGCTAGGTCGAACAGGAAAATATAAAATCTGTAAACTGATCGAAAGCACAGGCTTGTTCAGGCCACAGCATATCAAAATGGGTGCTACGAGTTTCTATAAATTGTGCAGCGGACTCATTCAGACTTATCTGAACCTGTGGTTTCGCTACTGTACTGCACACAAAAACAGCTTATTTGTCAAACTGTCGTGCTACATTTTGATCTGCAGCAATACTTTATTCCTTAAATGTTTGGGCGCCTTATGTTGCATTTACGTTGACAATTCCTCCTTCTGTAGAACTAGCTCCGGCTTAATCTTTCTGGAGGTCTTTGACCGTGTAAGGGATTCCTCTTGTCTTGCTGTCTATTTATAGGTTATCCAGTTATGATTCTGTTCATACAGCCTTGGATGTTGCACATGCTTAGCTGTTCCGTCGCTGTGCAGCCACTAATTGGATGTTCCAGCTCCTTGCACGATTGGTCTAGTATGAGCTACCTGGCTACAGCTCATTAGTAGAATTAAACATTCAGTTTTCACTCAGAGAAACAAAGACTATTTGAATAGGGCGTATCAGAACAGTTTATGTGTCATTATTTAACGCTATGTAACGGGATTTTGAAAATTTGCACACTTTGGCAAACGCACTAACGCACCTTTGACATAACCTGGTGAACTACAATCTACAAACATGAATCTAGGTTCATGATTTTGTTTTGTTTAATTTGTCGTAGCGAAGATGTTTTTATCCAAAGCTGATATGAATAAGGCTGAGAGCAGCCAGTCCAAGTGTCCAATCCACATTCACCCTCCACTTAGTGACTGGATCTGTTTCCTTACGTCCTCCCAGGTGTCGCCGTGCTGCTCTCCCCAGACATCCCGGTCCAGCTGGGGCTGGAGAGCAGGCAGCAGTTCTGCCTCCAGTCGCTCCCCGGCATGGAGCGCCTTCCTCTGCAGTACAGCGTGTGTGTGGCCCGCCATGTCAAGGCCGTCCACCAGGAGGCAGCTTCACAGCTCTCCCAGCAAAGCAGGGAGCTGCCGAACATGAGAACCCTCTGGTGGGTCTCCGTGCCTCTTGACATAGAAAGGACATGACATTCAGCTTCTTTTGAACACATGGACACGACGTAGTGACTTAGAGGCAACAGATCCCATTTCAGGGCTCCTTATCTTGTGTATATGCATATGTGCAACATGTCAAAATGAATCCAAGAGCCTTTTTATGGATATTTAAATATTATATAAATGCATATTTCTTGCTAATTTCTATATGCACATTTTACTGCATTAAATGCATTGCTTTTGGTACATATGCAAATGTTTTGGTATATGTTTTATTCATGCAACTGCAATTGTCCTCAGATTGTAATGCCTTGCAGTTATTTTTCTTCTTCTCTTTCCGGGATATTTGTTCCTTTAATTGCTCTTCCTACTATAATCCAGAGTTTGGCGTAATGAGTAATTTCCTAATTAGACCAAGATCAATAAAGAGATCTGATTTTTTTTTAGGTTACCTTTCTGGAATTTTCTAGCCAGTGTGGACTCGGGTGTGAAGGTGGAGAGGGAACTGAGAACCTTCTCAAACCGCCTCAGGAGACACCATCTGAGTGAGGGGGTCATCAGCCTCAGCGAACATTCCACCACCCTCCTCGCCGACATGGTATGTTCCATCATACATCAACCAGCCTCCACAATTTGTGTTTGGGATCCAGCCTTCATGAGTTTGAGATCCAGATTGGAGGATTTCATTGTGAGAACCTTCTGGTACTTTGAGTCCTCCTCAAAGGATAAGGCTAACGTCTTGATGATGAGTTCTGTCTGTGTCTTTGTGTGCCATAGAAAGTATGGCAAAAAAAATGAATGAGGATGATGCTGCGTATTTAATTTCCTATAGAATGTATTGTGTCATACATTGACATATGATTAACGTTACAACCATGGGCGTCAGTTTGGTTTGAAATGTGCTGGGGACCGAGACGCATTCGGAAGTGCTGGGTACAATGAGGATGCACTCTTTTTTCTCTCTTTAGTGCCGGTAATGAAAGGTTCTGAAAGACGGCATAGCCATGTATCTAATTACTAAGGAATAAAATGTATACAAAATCTGTCAGGCACGTTTTATGAAGAAAACGTTGCCAAAAAGCATCGGACATATGAACCACTATGTTCTGCTCCATGTATCCAATGTTGACAACGTGACATGACTGGCTAAGCTAACAACATAAACAAGAGGAGCAAGGAAAGGAAATTAACTGCGTGTTTAAATTCAGAAGGGGCAAACGTGTGGCTACACACAGCACTACAAAAGTCGTCAAGATTGCAAAAGAAAAATATATTTGTTGCACAGCTGAACGCTGTATCAAATCATGAGCTGGCTGTTCTCAATTCACAACACGCATTCCATCCAATCTAGCCTACATCAGGCATTCTGACAAAAATTCATGCACTCCCCCCCACAATTATTCCAGAATTCAAGCAAAGCAAGGATGACCAAAAGTCACTTTGTGCGATTATCAATAGCAAGTTAAAACAGCCGACCACTTGAGTGCAAAAAACACAAAAGACCTCGCCACAGCACCAGCAAATCTTAAGCAATACATATCCTGTCTTACCTTTATTAATGTGGCAGTGGTCTGCAGATGCATCCCGTGGTGTAGCCCACCATATCCATTTAGTTCAACAGGTTATCGTTCTGATGCTGTCCATGGTGATAGCAACCTGCTCTGGTGCTTTTTACCTATGTATTCAGGCTAAAATGACTTGATTGTCTGATGCCTCATCATTGCATCCCAGCCAAAGAATATTGGTATTATTAGTATTGGCTACTTGCCAAAACGAAAAAATAACTTCACACAGTGTGTCTTTTTACAATGTATTTGTTATCATTCGTAGCGTTGATCAGCAGAGAAATAGTTCGCCAAAGTCGTTGACGTCGCTTAGCAACCAAATACGCTGGGGTTGATAAATTACCGGACTAAATGCTGAGTGATACAGATGACGTGAATCAGAGGCAAAAAATCCACTTTCCTTGACAGCGGTCAAATGTGCTGGACGTGAGCATTACACTGCATTGAGAAGAGCCGTGTAATAAACAAAAATAATTGACAGTTGAATGTTGCGAAGGCCCATGCAAGTGAATGGAGCAGTCTATAGCATTGAGAAGAGCCGTGTAATAATCCATAATAATTCAACTCAAGTTTTTTTTTTTTTTTACAAGTGGTGGGTACAAAATTAATCTTAACGAAAAGTGGTGGGGACGCGTCCCCAGCGGAATTGATGCCCATGGTTACAACCCAATCTATCCATCAAACTATCTATCCATGGCTCTATCTATCTATCTGTCTGTCTGTCTGTCTGTCTGTCTGTCTGTCTGTCTGTCTGTCTGTCTGTCTGTCTGTCTGTCTGTCTGTCTGTCCGTCCGTCCGTCCGTCCGTCCGTCCGTCCGTCCGTCCGTCCGTCCGTCCGTCCGTCCGTCCGTCCGTCCGTCCGTCCGTCAGGACTGTTGGTTAGGAGGGGATTAGGCTGCTGGTCAGAGAGGCTGGTGAAAGCGGTGTTCTTGTGGACGTCTACTCCAGGGGAACAGTGGGAGAGGGAAGGATTACAGGTTCACTGGAATGTCACCAAGGAGAACAACATGTTTTTCACTTGGAGAACACATGCGTTCCTGGGTCTGGGGGTTCAATAGAGACAACAGCAAACTGACAGTTTCTCTCACTTGCTTTTGCTCAGTTCATGAAACAGAGTTTACATTCTAAAAGCTCTAGGTATATAGCGCAGCACCACACCATAGCTCATGTGCAAAAGGTCATTACTCACCTAAAACATTTAACTGATGCTTCATAGCAAAGTAATTGTCTCACATAAAAAGTTGATGCCCTCAAAATAAAAAGTTCCTTTAGCATTGTCAACAATTGTGGTCCAAATGGTTCTATGTTATGTCAGTACTGGATGTGTTCCTTACATCCACAGTTCAATCGTGTCCTGCTTATTCAGAGACACAAAACGCTCTCTGAACTAGAATGTTTTCGTTGAATGTTAACTGAGTGCTGTTTTCTACCAAACATTTCCATGGAAATTGTTGCTGTATTTTAATTACGTAATCTAAGTTGCTTGTCTTACACCACAGTAAACATAATACGTAAAGAGCACACTATAATACAAAAATAGATACAAATAGAAAGGAAGATAATGTAGCCTTAATGGTGGAGTGCTAAACCAAGACAGCATACCACCATTGACCATCTGATAATTTACTCTTTCAAATTATTCAATACAGAAGTTTTCCGTTGAGAGTACATTAAATGAATTTGTTACTATACCATTAAATCTTTATCACTGATAATGTTTGTGACTTGCCCTACTTGTGTGGGACTTGCCCCACCCTATTACACACCATGAGACCATAAACCAGACTCACAGAAGTCCTTATGTGGATTATATTCAATACAACTTTAGTAGTACTTTAGCATCTAACCAAAAAGTGCAGACATATAATGTTCTAAACAATAGTGTTGTGAATCAATATTTTACAGGAACTGTGAAAGTGTTATATACTCTATACACTTATTTTCACAGGCTGAGTTCATCATAGGTACGGGACTACAGAGTTTCCCAGAGTTCACCTCTCATGTTCCCATGACCTCCTCGCCAGGTGTCCTGCCGCTAAGTAGGAGGGGAGAACACAACAGAACAGACAGGGTCACGGTGAAACAGAATCTGTTTTCTCATGCACACCGCTGGGTCCCAGGCTGTTGGATTGACGAGCACCTGTAGCTCCGCCTCGTTCCCAGGAGCTCTGTGGTCCAGCGGTTTTGTTTGGAAAGTTAACGGTGGTCTGAGCAGCAGGGCTGTTGAGCAGCATCACAGTCTTGTGAACGACATCAAAGCTATCGGTCTATTGCTTATTTTTAGTTTCACAAGCGTTCTTTATTTACCCGCCACACAACACTAAGTGAGTATTTAGTCTCAATGTGGAAAGACTGGGGAGAATTAGTGCTCTCACATTCAGACATCCCATTACATAAAGTTGAGCTCCAATGTGCGTGTGTGATTGTCTTAAATGTTGAAATTGCACAACGTGTTTATCCTCACTAAACCGGATGGACCCCCCCTCCATAGTTTAACCTTTGTGTTCCTAAGACGTTATGTAAGAATAAATCTCCTATTTGCAACCTGACCTTTTGTTGTATGCTTGCTAATCTGTCTGGAACGCCCCAACAGAGACTGCTCTGTGGCCTGTTCATCCCCCCAACAAGTGTACGATCAACTCATGGTTTTAATGCTTCTGGTCAAAATATCCATTGCCAATAACCCAGCAGGACACATCAATACATAATAAGAAAGAATAAGAAAGGCTAAGAAGCTCAATAGCTGAGCGCTGCATGCAGCACTCATCTAATGGTTAGTAAAACCAATGAGTGAATAACCTGCTGTTTGCACCGATAATATTGCAGGTTTGCACTTAATGGCAGTGCCACATTGTGCTTAGAGCGGTGCAGTGTGTGCAGAATGTTCCCACATGGCCCCTCAATCCCACTGGTCAGCAGGGACACAGTCTCACCGCCACTCAGGCATTAACCGAAAATGATCCGCACACAAATGACTCTGTTGTACTCTGTGGTAATCGCTGTGTTTGAAGTTCAACCGTGGAATTCAATATTAACTCAGGGCCTTAACACACCAACCAGACACACCAACACGGCCTGCTGACCATGACCCCTCTCTGTCTCAGGACCACGACTACCTCACGGGCAGGAAGAGAGGGCTGTCCAAGAGACAGACCAGGGACCTGGGGCTGGTCAAGCTTCTGAACATTTCCATCACCCTCACCCCGTTCCAGAGCATCCACACCGCTCAGTTCCACAGCTCGCTAGCCGGAGGGGGCGGAGGAGAGCAGTACTGGCTCAGCCTGCCCTCTGGCCCCCAGGGACAGCTGGTGAGGAGATCTGTCTGTTTGTCTGTCTGTCTGTCTGTCTGTCTGTCTCTCTGTCTGTCTGTCTGTCTCTCTCTCTAAACGTTTTAACTGCCAAATATGCCCGTCTTATGCCCGCCTTTTTCCCAACATGGTCAGTGCATTTACACTGACCGAGGTAATTTACCGGCTTTATTTCGCACCCCAATTTACCCTCTTGGATCCTCACATATTGGGGGTTTCATTTTGATGTAAATGCTATTAGATGGCTTCACGGTTCCAGGGGCGGGACTTGGGTAGAGGTGTTGCTGCGTTGTTTCTTCAACAGAGACAACACAGCGATATGAACATGAGTAGTAACTGGAGAGACAGTGAAATCCGCGAGATGCTGACCATCATGGGAAAGAAGGTGATGCAGTCACATTTAACGAAGACGTTGAAAGATGGTGCGATCTACTACGAGACAGACGCAGAAGAACTTTCCTTACTAGGCTTTTGTCAAGATAAAAAAAAGTGGTCAGCAAAATAAAGAATAAGAATAAGACTTGTAGCCTACACTCAGATAAAAGTACAAATAATTCTAAAGAGGGCTACTCCCCGTGCATAGCCCCGCCTTCTCCAGTGAACCAAGAAAGCCGGCTCCTTGACGAAGGGGGATTATAGGCAAGATATAGGCAATTTTACAGAGGCAAGACAGTGAAATGGCAGGGCTGGCCAAGCCTCAACCGTACCGCTTTTGGCAGTGTAAAAATGCCTTCTCTCTCTCTCTCTCTCTCTCTCTCTCTCTCTGTCTCTCTCTCTCTCTCTCTCTCGCTCTCTTTCTCTCCCTCTCTCTCTCTCTCTCTCACTCTCTTTCTCTCTCTCTCTATCTCTCGCTCTATCAGTTTCTATATATCTATCACTCTATCATCTCTCTCTCTCTCTCTCTCTCTCTCTCTCTCTCTCTCTCTCTCTCTCTCTCTCTCTATCAATAGCATCTGTCTATCATTCTGGCTGCCTTGCCCTCACGGAACTCCAGCCCTAATATTTGCATTTAAACCCAATAACATTGAGCAGTAAGTTCCAGTAGTCTAATGAGTCTAATCTAATGAGTCCATGGAGCTTCAGAGAGGTTCTGTTCTCCTCCAGATCCCAGTGCTGAGTCAGTGGGGGGGCCACTTCTGTGTGAAGCTCAACCTCACCAGCCCAGCAGGGGTGGGCTGGTTCCTGGACAGAGTGGGGGCCCTTCAAGACCTCGTGGCCATGGAGTATGTGCTGCTGGAGGGAGCCGTGGCCGGCCCGCCCGAGGGCCCGGGGCCCCTGCGGCCTCTGGGGGGTGAGCGGTACATCGGTCTTTTGGCGGACGTCGCAGCCCGGATGGGAGAGTCGGCCATCATGACCGCTGGGACCCGGTGAGCGAGGGGCCGCAAGGAGAACAAAGCATGTCTTAAAGACCAATGCGCTGCCATTATTGTTGTTGTTCTATGATTAAGATGGGTTTCACTGTCAAAAAGATATGATCTCATTGTCTGTAGCGTTACAGAAGTTATAGTTTATCATTCATCATCTACCTCTCATCTTTTTTATTTCTTCAATGTCAATCCATATTGATCGTCAAAAACCATAAAGATGTGATACGGAGGAGAGGATGATGTCCGGGCCTTACCCCATTCTTCCCTCGCAGGTCGAGCCACAAGCCTGTGTTTGTGAGGATGCCCGCCCTGCAGTCGGAGTGGGGGCCCCTGGGTCTGAGGGGCCTGATACCCTCGCTGCTGCACCACACGCTCCTCGGATACAACTTCCTTCTCCCGGACGCAGTAGGTAATACTGGGTCTCCTCCTTCAACTCCTACTGGTCGTCATTATCATCAATAGGCTAACAAGCCTCACTAAAATCATCAGCATCGTTAGCCTTTCTACATCACTAGCGTTTCTAGTATCGCTAGCATCACATGACTAGCATCACTAGTCTTTCTACATCATTAATATCACTAGCATCACTTGACTAGCATCGCTAGTACCACGAGCATCACATAACTACCATGAATAGCACCGCTAGCATCGCATGACTAGTATGAATAGCATCGCCAGCATCACTACTAACTACATGAATTCACATATACAAGAATGGCCAGATCTTTCATTTAAAGTAGTCCTTATTGGGTTTAAACCGTTTTCCACCCCCTCCCAGGTGGCTCTCTGTCGGGAGACATGGTGACGGATGAAGAGTTGTTCATCAGGTGGCTGGAGGTGGCTGCCTTCCTCCCGGTCCTCAGCTTCCACACCCCGCCCTGGGTCTATGGAGAGGAGCAGGTAGGCTCCTGTCTGGGGGGGCCGTCGGTTGGACCCCAGCTAAGAGGGAGAGTGGCCATGTGCAAGGCACTTAAAATGAAATAGGTTTACTGTCTTCGCTTATATTATATTAAAAGTCTATATAGTAGTATGCAAGTGTATGACCCATTGCTGTAGCAGGGAGGATAGCGCTGCGTAGAAAATGAATGAATAGAAAAAGTGACCATGTGCAGAAAGAGTACAAGTGCTCTGAAGCTTTCAAACCAATTCAATAAGTAGCATAGACAACACTGCTCCCTTAAGCTAGAACAACATTGGTTCTCTGTACTGAACACATTTTATATACCCTAACACCACGATTCAAAGCGTTTTTCTATTGCTGGGATGAGGGATGATGTTTGTGTTTGGGTCGGTGGAGGACTGATTGTTTTCTCTAGAGCTGCGTTCTCACGCTGTGCAGTGAGATGTTTCCTCCATGGCACCGGGCCAGAAGGTGTGTTTGTGGAGAGGAGCAGGAGGGGACACTGTTCCTAGGACTATCAACACCTCCTGCTCCACCCTCCTTCTCCTCCTCCTCTCCATCCATCCTTTCCATCCTCCTTCCACCCCTCTCTTTCTCCTACTCCTCCCCCTTCCTTCTCCCCCCCTCATCCATATCCTCCCTCTCCTCCACCTCTTGCTCCTCATCTTTCCTCCTCCATCTCCTCTCTCCTCCTCTTCTTCCTTCTCCTCCTCTATCCCTTCCTCCTCCTCTCAGTGTGTAGAACTTGAAGGGCTATTCTCCCCGACCTTCAGCCTTTTAAAGGCCTTCCAGTCCAGTTCACTCCTGCACTGATCCAGTACAGTCCAGGCCGGTCCAGTCTAGTCTAGTCCAGTCCAGTGCAGTCCAGGCCGGTCCAGTCTAGTCTAGTCCAGTCCAGTACAGTCCAGGCCGGTCCAGTCTAGTGTAGTCCAGTCCAGTACAGGCCAGGACGGTCCAGCGTACAACCCAGATTCCAGGGGTTCTCAGATACAAATATGTTTCCCACTGTGGAGAAAAGACTCCGGCTGACCCTTTGTCCCCTGATTTTCCTACGTACCCCACACTCCCACCCCTACACACACACACACACACACTCATACACACACACACACACACACACACACACACACACACACACACACACACACACACACACACACACACACACACACACACACACACACACTGCTCAGCTCCCTCCTGACCTCACCTGCGCAGGGGGTCCATCTGGTGTGGGTTAGGGTCTGTCGCAGGGAGTTATGACTCCACTTCAGCTTGCAGCCGCTCTGCACCAACCAAAATGAAGCTGTCTTGGAAAAATACTTTATTATGGCCATTCAAATAACAAGTTTGACACGGTTTGGAGGATTTTACACAAAAGCAAAGCATTTCTCTGATTTAAATGATTCAATTTGAATGTGGCACCTTCCTTGGAAAATATGCTGGTTGTAGACTAATCACGTTTAAAGGCCACGTTGAAACGTATATAGCACTAAAACCACATGTAGCACCACATAAATACCTGGCTCCTCAATAAGTCTCTAACCGGGTCATGATTCTGAATCTATTCCTGCAAATGATTTCTATCTGCTCTCGTTAAAACACACGCTGTTCTGCATGCGGTCAGGGTTCCTGTTAGGCAGCGGACATGGGGGACGATGTGACCCCAGGAATACAGAGTTATTTTGAGACAGACAGGACTCGAGGACAATGCTAAACCACTAAGTCAACAGCAAACCACTCTTTGTCCCTCGGAGAGATGGAACCAGTTCAGAAATTAACATTGTCTTTGCTCAATGATCTCCAAACACACAGAGTAGCTCCAGCCAGATGGTCTGAGTTAAATAGCCACTATAGAAACATAAGAACAACATCTTTAGTTCATAACCAGTTTCTGCTCAGTTAGACGAGAGACCTTCTTGATTCCAGTCCTGGACAAGATACAACGTTCACCTGCCAATACGAACAATAACAACGATGGTTTCCTCAACCTACGGCCTTGTTGTGTATGTAGGTGCTGAACCTGACCCGGTCCTACATCTCGCTGCACCAGGACCTGGTGGTCCCGCTGATAGAGAAGTATTCAGAGGAGTGGCTGCTCACTAGGCACCCCATCTACAGGCCCATGTGGTGGCTGAACCCAAACGACCCTGCAACCTTCACCATCGACGACCAGTTCCTCATCGGAGACGAGGTAGGAAGACCTCCTTTTGATAATTTAAAGCCTGACGGCTGATGAGCTCAAACCCGCGACACCGGGGGGTTTCACCTTCTTCGCTTTATATTTGTTTCAACCAATGTTGTTGGGGTCTAGAGTCCGGGATCAGAAACGTATAGGGGTACCGGCCCTCATTGGTCAACTGTAATAAAGAGCATGAAATGGTTCCAAACCAGCTCAGCGTACTTAAAGAATACCCTTCTTCAAGCTCCATCCAGGTGCTTCATTGAGTTTTACTTTCAATAGAATATCTAAGTAATGAAAAAGCCCACCCTTTGCCATTTCTGGTGTCCTGGCCCAGGCTTGGTTCCGTCCCCTCCAAGAGGTTCTGCTGTCCCGTAGGAGCCCTGCCGGGTCCCAGATTAGAGACGAGGGCACTGGATGGCGGTTTTGGAGGCCAGAGTTGGGTTGCAACTGTCAGCAGACAGGTGCACTTGATACGCGTAATCGGCGGCGAGAGATATGAGAACTGGCGTCGGGCATCGTAACCAGAGGTCGTGTTTATCATGCGGTGCGCGCTCCTTCACATCCTAACTCCATCTTCCCCCGGGAGCAGGGTTGTTAGGGAGCAGGGTTGTTAGGGAACAAGGTTGTTAGGGAGCAGGGTTGTTAGGGAGCAGGGTTGTTAGGGAACAAGGTTGTTAGGGAGCAGGGTTGTTAGGGAGCAGGGTTGTTAGGGAACAAGGTTGTTAGGGAGCAGGGTTGTTAGGGAGAAGGGTTGTTAGGGAACAAGGTTGTTAGGGAGCAGGGTTGTTAGGGAGCAGGGTTGTTAGGGAACAAGGTTGTTAGGGAGCAGGGTTGTTAGGGAGAAGGGTTGTTAGGGAACAAGGTTGTTAGGGAGCAAGGTTGTTAGGGAGCAAGGTTGTTAGGGAGCAGGGTTGTTAGGGAGAAGGGTTGTTAGGGAACAAGGTTGTTAGGGAACAAGGATATTAGGGAGCAGGGTTGTTAGGGAGAAGGGTTGTTAGGGAACAAGGTTGTTAGGGAACAAGGTTGTTAGGGAGCAAGGTTTTTAGGGAGCAGGGTTGTTAGGGAGAAGGGTTGTTAGGGAGAAGGCTTGCCAGCCGTCCTGGATTGCCCTCAAATCTCCTTTGTTATTATCTGATAAATTGTTTGCATTTCCCTGGCCACAAAATGTCCCAGGTTTTGGTTTTCTCACAATAAATACTGTTATTGCTGTTATAAAATAGAGCCAGGAGTGAGATTAAACATCTAACCTGTCGCTGGGCTCCTGGAGCTCAGCGGTTCAGGTTGAGCAGTTTAGCGCCTTCATCAGACACTAGAGCCTCTGATGGAGGCGTCGGGGATGGTGTTGGCTTGCAGGTGCTGGTGGCGCCGGTGGTGGAGCGGGGTGCGATGCAGAGGGACATCTACCTACCTGACGGGGGCTTCCAGTGGCAGGACAGCCGCAGCGCCGAGGTGTTTGACGGCGGGACGCTGCTTCAGGACTACCCGGTGGCTCTGGACCAGGTGGCCGTGTTCTCGCGGAGGAGCTGAGTCACCTGACAAGCCAAAGTCACATGACCCGCCCCATGGTGTTGATCTTACTTTGTTCTTTGTTAAGCCGTGCTATTTTCAACTGGCACTTTTCCACACAAAAGAAAGACCATTGACCGTGTCTTAGGACTTGATCTTGAGATTTAAATATATATGTATATATAAATATATATATATATATACATACCTTTATATATATCGATTTTTATACTTGCACTTTACAGTACAAAACTATTTGTATTTTTCACTGTGAGGTTTTTTTCTTTGTTTTTCTAAATCAGTTTTACCTCTTTTTAATGTGTTTGTTTGCTTTTAGTTGTATGCAAGGGACAGAAGAAGGTCTCTGTGTTTACGTACATCCATATCTACAGTCTTTAACCCTTCAGCTGCAGCAGCGCCTCTACAGGTGGAGTTGAGCTAGTTCCTCCTGGTCTTCAGTCTCCTCTCACGACCAAATAAGTAATACAGAAAACAAGGACAGTTGGAGAGTTGGACGAGGGAGGACCCTTCTGGGCCCTCACATGAACATGACCCTACCTTCTTACCACTTGTTGTGACCATTGGAAAGGATTTTACTGGAACTTTCTCGAGCCAAAAGGCTGTTGTATCATAAATATACCTCAAGTTTACTACCGCTTCCCACCAGACAATCAGCACTTATTCTCTGCTTTACTAATCCAGAGAAAGATTCAACATACAACTCTATTTGCCGGATTCAACTTATTACGTAGTCTATTGTAGGCCTGTATGTAGACACAATTGGTAATAGTTCTGCTAAATAATGTGAAAAATGTGGATATTTGACAGTAGTTGGAAATTCCAAGTTCAGAAAGTGAAAATCCTGACCTGTTTTGGCCCCACCTCACACCTGATTTCACTTCTCGTTGGCTGCTGCCTAACGAGCAAATGAAGAGGTTTGACTCCAAATACTGGAACAGATTTTTCCAAGCTTGGATTCTGGAATCTCTACCTCTGTTTTTTCTGTTGTCTTTTTTAGGATCATCTGAGCATTGCTTTTTGGTGACTGTTTCTCATTGACCAGCCTGCACTCCTGTTGTGATGCTGAGGAATTTGATGAGTGCCAATTGAAGTGCTAAAGGAAGCCCTCAATGACACCTCAGTTGCGGGAAAGAGATAGAAATAACATGGAGGGAATCTTAACTCCACAATACAATCATATCTATCATAGCAGGCCTCTGCAGTGCACATCGCTTACCATTTCAGAAGGTGTTCCTTGAAACGAGATGTATGACGTCGTGCTGTGTAAGCAGGGATCTCTGGACAGGGAAGGACAAAACTACTCCAACCATTTTCCACACTAGAATGAAGAGTGCCTAGAGCTTGATGCTTATAAATGTATGGTTTTGCGCTGACAATGTTCAATGTCATGTTGCCAGGACTCACTCAACCCTCGGCTAAAGTTATGAGTTCAGCAATGAGACCATTTGTTTATGTCTATATTGTCATTCTGGGACCCCCTTAATCACACTATGAACAAACACAATTTAATTGATCGCTAATCGATTTTATAGCCTTGATCCTAACAAGTTTACTGTGTATCAATGTTCTACTGAAGCTTAACAAATCACCCCTAGTCTTAACGTTTTGCAGTGGGCTGCAAACACCCCGACGTCTTAATCTTTCCTAGAAGCAGAACAAACAATGAACGGAAGAACTGTGATTTCCTTCGGTGTAAAGAGCCTTTCTTGTCGCCGATGGCATGTGCTTTCTATTGAACGCTTTGCAACTTGAACTGGCAGACAGAACATCATGGGACTCCTTATTCTGCTGGATGAGGTGAGCGCCTTGTGAGCCTCTGTCTCTGTGCCACTCTTAAAATCGTTAAAGAATTGCAGTATCAGCAATGTACATATTACGATGACTGTGCCATTACAAGCGTCCTTCTCTTCTGTAAATCACAGAACCTCTAATTGACAATGTTGCAATAAAGTTTACATTTTCTTACCACGAACATTAGACACATTCTCTCTCTGGTATCATCCCTGTGTTTAATGACATTTAGGCCGATATACCGTTATTTTTTTAAGATCATTTATATAGTTTATATAGAGTTAAATGTCCATATTTGTTAAATAATAGTCAATGTGTCTTTATACGTGTCTGTGATTCCAATACTGATTGCACCTTAACCCCAATGAAATCATTTTCTTAAATGGAGTTTAAAGGAGATTCTCAGAAAAATGACCCCTCCCCCCCCCCCCCCTCTGGGCTGCGGTCCACTCTGGGGCTCCGGGTTCTTCTCTGCAACTCAATACAGTCGAGCAGCGCCACCCCCCCCCCCCCCCCCCCCCCCAGACATACACACACATACACACTATTCATCTGACCTCCCCACCACCCCCCAATCACCACCTTCCAGAGGAGCGTCCGGACCCCGCCTGCAGGGGCCTTGTGACTAAGACATGTTGATGAGACATCGTAAAATGGGTTTCTGAAAGGGCCAATTTAAGAGGAACGACTGAGAGACTGAAAGCACGTTTGATCCTTACTTTATTATTAGAATATTATTTTTAGAAACCCTTTATGGAGAATGACTTATAGAGGGAACCACCAGTACCCATAACACGTCCCAGCAAACCCCAGGAGTCAGAAAAGGGTATCCCCTCTCCTGGATGAATGAATATAAACCAGGACCAGCAACATGGCCACCCTGCCATCCCTCGCTGCTCAACGGCTCAGAGTGGATCCAACTGGCATGGCCCAGAGCAGCCCCGGCCCAATGACTTATTTTAGAAAGTGCAAGTCAAGGTGTTAAGTTTCAGCGTCTGCTCTGATCAGTGAATGGGTTTCCCTGCTTGCCTCTAACCAGAAGGACAACTCAATAGCCTGCTATGCTGCCCGGAACGGCCTTCTGGTGGAAACATGCACTCAGCAATGGTGTTTTTACCTTCCCACACTTACAATTTGTGTTGTCGTAAGGTTGTAACTAAGTGAACTCATATGGAACAGAGCCCACATCTTGTCATTGTAATAATGATAGACACTTATATCAGAGCTGTTAGGTTGATTGTCACACAGAGGGATGCGTGTGAAATCGATCCCCGTCGCCCTGCTGCCAAACGGCAGGTTCACATGTTGATAAACCGCGAGCAGGTCCAGGGAATGCAGGCCTTGAAACACTAGCCAGCCAATGAGAGCTTAGCTTGGGTTGACATGGGGGCTCGGAAACATTGTGGAGTGTGTTTGTGTGTGTGTTCGCATGGCTGTGTATGTCACACTTTTTTAAGCCAATATGGTGGAGCGATTGAATAAGCATGAAATGGGAAAGGGTCAGGTGAACTGACTTCCTTCTTCTCCTCTCCTGGGAAACCTGGCCCCTAACCACACCTTTAAATCGCTAGGGTTTGATATGAGGTCAGGCTGGGTGTCCCTGGGCCAGAGAAAGCAGGTAAGCACCGGATCAGCCCCAGCTAGTGCAAGGCTAACACCTCACCACTAGGAAGAGACCAGAGCATTCACTTCAATTATCGCACCTCAAAATGGAAATCGTTAAACGTTCTCAGAAGTTAGGAGTTGAGTGAGCAAATTGAGAAGGGGCAATGCAGATGTTTGTCACAAATGCTGACACCCGTCAGAAACTGACACCCGCATTTCTTACATGCTTTTCCTGCTATTTGATGATGGGAAAACCCATTAAACTATTAGCCTCGGAACCAGATCTCACGTTCTTAATCTCATGTTTCATTTGCTCTTCAGATAGTGTCGTGCTCCCCTCCCATACGAAAATATTTCGGCTCGGTACAAGATAGACCGATCAATCACAGCAATTAATCTAATAGGAGGCGGTGTGGTGACCCACAAGTACAATTAAGAGACATTCACCAAGGGACTGTACCTTTAAAGCAAAGGGTTACGTAACAGAGTTGCGTTTTTTTTACCTGGTGTCCCCGTTTTGACCTCACTCATGTTTGATGTGAAGTTTTATATTGAAGTGGAGAGTAAAGCCGACTCGACGCATCTCCGTCTCTTGTCTGATCATTTATTGCACTCCACAATTGGTGACCCCGACGCGAGTTGGATACGGCTCGGTTATGTCTCACATCGACGTTGGTGAACATGCTGCTGCTGCGGCACAGGCCACTGCTGGTGGCGCGGCTGACGTCGCGGTAAACGTCGGTGCTATCTACGCTGCCACCGCTGCCACCAGTTACCAGACTTTTGGCAGCACAACCCACGGCCGTGGTTTCAACACATCGAGGCCCAGTTCCAGCGGAGAGGAATAACGCAGGATGTTACAAAGTATTTCCACATTGTAGCGGCCTTAGATGCCTCGACGACGGCCAGGGCTATGGCGCGGCAAGTACGATGCACTCAAAACGTTCCTGTTGAACCTCTTTGAACTGTCGGAGCTGGAGAAGGCGGACCGCCTGCTTTCCCTGAATGGCCTGGGCGACAGCAAGCCATCCGAGTTAATGGAGAGGATGCTGGCTGTGCTGGGCTCGGCGGATCCCTCATTCCTTTTCGCCCACATTTTCCTGCAGCAGCTTCCAGCACCCCTGCGCACCGCACTGGCCAGCTCCCCCCTCTTTTCCTCTAGGGACTACCGGACGCTGGCTGTGGAGGCAGACAGGATTTCCCTCACCAACGGGCAGCAGTTAGTCCATGCACTGCTGCCCCCCCACCACACGCCTGCCCCGCTTCCACCCCCAGAGTACGACCCGGACACCGCAGCTGCTGTGATGGCCCGCCAACAGCGGGACGACGGGTGGTGTTATTACCATTCCAGGTTTGGGGCCAAGGCCGAGCAATGTCGCCAGCCTTGCAGTTTTGGGTCCCAGGGAAAAGCCTGGGCCGGCGCTCTTTAGCGGCTGTGAGCGCTGGCCGTGACTGTAAGCTGTTGTTCGTCACTGACACCTTGTCCAGCCGGCAGCTGGTGGTCAATTCTAAAGCTCAGCGCAGCATCCTGCCGGCGAAGCCTGTGGACACCATGACTGGAGCTCCTGGCTCTTTTCCTCGCCACCCGTCATTTCCGTTTCATGTTGGAGGGCCGTCGGTTCATGACTTTCGTTGACCACAAGCCGCTGACGTTCGCCATGGCCAAGTCTTCGGAGCCATGGTCTGGTCGACAGCAGCGTCAGCTCTCCGCCATCTCCGAGTACACCACTGACATTCAGCACGTGGCCGGCAAAGACAATTTTGTAGCCGACTGCCTCTCCCGGGTGGTTACTTGGTCCGTCCACTTGGGCCTCGACTACACAGCCATGGCTGAGGATCAGGCTGCGGCCTCTGAGGTGCAGGCCTACAGGACGGTCCCCACGGCACTGCTCATGAAAGATGTGGTGTTTGGTGCGGCAAACGCTACACTCCTCTGCGACGTCTCCACCGGCCCACCACGCCCCATGGTACCTGCTGGCTGGAGGCGTAAGGTCTTTGACACTGTCCACGGCCTTTCCCACCCCAGTGGTGAGGCCTCTGCCAAGCTGGTGGGGGCCAAGTTCGTCTGGCCGGGCCTGCGGAGGGACGTCAGGGCCTGGGCTGCTGTCTGTGTGGCGTGCCAGCATGCAAAGGTGACTCGTCATACTAAGGCCCCCTTGGCACCCTTCAAAGTGCCAGAGAGAGGTTTTGACCATGTGAATGTGGATCTGGTGGGCCCACTTTTTCCCTCCCTTGGTTACACCTACCTCCTCACCATGGTGGACAGGACCACCAGGTGGCCAGAAGTGGTTCCCCTGTCCTCTACTACATCAGCGGAAGTGGCCCGGGCGTTCATTATGGCTTGGGTGGCCCGTTTTGGCACACCGTCCAACCTTTTCTCGGACCGGGGTCCGCAGTTCACGTCAGAGCTTTGGACTGCGGTCGCTGGGGTCCTGGGGGTGAAGGTCCACCGTACCACAGCCTATAACCCACAGAGCAACGGACTTTGCGAGCAGTTTCATCATGACATGAAGACCGCGCTCAGGGCCAGCCTTACGGGCAGTGACTGGGCTGACCGCCTCCCATGGGTTATGCTGGGCCTTCGCTCTGCCCCCAAGGAAGATCTTCAAGCCTCATCAGCTGAGCTGGTGTACGGCCAGCCCCTGTGCATCCCAGGGGAGTTTCTTCCAGATGCCACGACCCAGTGGTCAGTTGCCTCCCATCGTGCTGTGTCCCGGGGGCATTGCCGACGCTATTGTTCCCATTCTGACATCTCACCATGGCCTCCCCCAGTCCTACGTTCCCAGGGATTTACCGTCAGCCAAATATGTTTTCATCCGCCACGACGGCCACCGTACCCCGCTGCGGCCCCCCTATGATGGGCCCTTCCGTGTCCTGGAGGGAGGGTCTAAGAACTTCGTTGTGGATATGGGGGGCAGGCCAGAGCGGGTGGCTATAGACCGTCTCAAACCTGCTCATGTGGATATTGGCGAACCGCTCCAGCTGGCCTAACCCCTGCGGCGAGGGCGCCCCCCTGTGGCAACCTCAACATCTGCCCCTGCCCTTTGCTCTTCTCCTGTTAAGCGCAGCCGTTCTGGCCGCCTGGTCTGCCCCCCTATACGTTGACTTTTCTAGGGACTGTTATGAGCTGGTTTGTTCTGTTTTGCACTAGTGGGTGTCCTGTGTTCTCTTTGGGGTAGCTGTTAGGACTGGCTCTGTTATTTTGGGTGAATTCTGGGGGGGGGCTTTGTGGTGACCCACAAGAACGATTAAGAGACATTCACCAAGGGACCTTTAAGGGAAAGGGTTACGTAACAGAGTTGCGGTTTTAACCGGTGTCCCCATTTTAACCTCACTCACGTTTGATGTGAAGTTTTATATTGAAGTGGAGAGTAAAGCCGACTCGACGCATCTCCGTCTCTTTTCTCCTCATTTATTGCACTCCACAGCGGGATAAATACAATGACGGTGAAGAGGAGCACCGGAAAGGCATTTTAAACCACAACAAAGATGGCTTCCACTGATGCAGAACAGTTGATTCCGCTACCGAGACAGAACTAACAGAATTGGACGGTATATTTTCACTAAAAGTATAACAAATGACTGCACTTAACGCTCTTCTCTGCTGCAAACATGTCTGTTTACAATTTTTTCGTTGCTCAGTGATGCGTCACCCGTTTCTTTGCTCTGATTGGTTGTAGGCCTATCCAATAGTGTCCAGAGGGATGTTGTCTGCGTCCCCTTGGTAAAGCCCCTTGGAAATCAAAAATGAACGGAACGTTCGAGACGAACGGCAGTTTGCAGTTCGTCTGGCGATGCAAGCCTATTTTACTAGGACTGTTTAATAACATAATTGTAATTAATTATTATTAAATGTTGATTGAGAATAAACAAGAGCAGAATCAACGTGGAGAATAAACAGAGCAGAAAACTAGACCAGACAAGGGTGAGTGAGAGGTATGGTGTCACATTTACGGAGATGGTTAAAGAGATGTCATTCTATGGCATTGTCCCAGGAAACTTTTTGATGGGCCCGATCTGTCATGTCTGTCACAATCTGTCCCTATTAGAGATGGGTGGTTGGCGGTTGCAGCCGTGGACTCCGCGGCTAAACCGCGGATCGGGCAGATAACGCGAAAAAATAACATTTTCATTAAATTCGGGCGAGGGGTGGTTAAACCAATCAAAACAAAAATATTTATTCTTGTTTTTATTCTTATATATAACATATTCCGGCGGTAAATTATATTTGATAATTCACTGTTGCTAAGCAGATCGCTGTCAAGGAATGTGGATCTTTTTTTTTGTGGTAACTTGTCAACCCTAGCATTTTCGGTTGCTAAGCGACGTCAACGTCTTTGGGAGCGGACTAGTGATCAACGCTTCGGAGATGGCAGCGCAGGCAATAGGCTATCCTACCGGGGACTTTAGCCTTGCAACATCTTTGCTTCATTGGATCAGTCTCCTTTCAGGAACACGCAAGAGCTTTCTAGCCTCACGTCAGCAGCGCCTTGCATCGCCCTATAAAAGCAACCGGCAGATGGCGGGTTGATCAAAAAACGTTGGTGCGGATGGATGGCGGATGGATGATGCGTTTGTGATGCGGTTTCAGATGAAATAATAGCCCATCCGCGCATCCCTAGTCCCTATCATGACAATTACCATTATCTAATAGCTTATTCAGTGACGCTTTATATTAAGGTCCTTGAAATAAGCCTATCGCTAATAAGACCCTTATTATATACTTATTAGCATTAATTGGTCTTAATAAAATTAATAATAGTCTTATGAGTTACTTATAGTTGTTAATAAACACGTTACAAACCCATTTATTGAGTCTTACTAACGCACATGTTGAGTGATTGTGAGTGATCTGTTTTGTGCCTCATATCAAATCATTTAAAGGCTTTTATTTTGAAGGTTGTGAAACCAGAAGTTCTGTTTAAGCGAGTGGTTGATGACTTGACGCCTATGCTTGACAAAGTGTTTGACGAACATTTGGAAAACATGGATAAGAGGAAAAGGTCCGAACTGGAGGACGACTCTTTTGGTAAGTTTAAGAATGTAATGCTATAGTAACATGAGCTGGTTCTAGCTAGCTAGCTGTTTGCTAGCGAACTTTTTTGGCTTACATTACTTTTTTTTCAGAGGCTATGGCGTGCTAATGTTGAGCTAACGTTTAGCTTATGCTATCATATGAAACTAGGTAACCAAACATATCTAATTCTAACAGTTGTGTTATGAATCCACGTCTAAACGGCTTAATTGCTTATTGTAACCTGTCTGCTAACTGTCTATTGTGGTCAATGTTCTTTGTGTTTCTTTATACATGTAATCCTCATGAAATTAGGGCTACTAACCTCAGGAGTAGTTAAAGTTATTGCCTAAAGAGGGCACACTATGCTTGCCGTTCAAGGGAACTTCCCACAAATAAGAAACCCCTTTTTCCTCCTAAGATTGCCCATGGAACTTGATGAAACTTGATTGCCCATGAAACTTGATGTTGAAAGAAGCTCCTGGATTTTGACGACCAACTTGAGAGTGTGAACTGAAGTGATTGCAATAGAATATCTGATATATTGGTTTTATGTGCATGCTAGAAGAATCTGATTCCTGTGAATCTGACTGCTGAGATGGCGAGCTAAACCCAGATCGTGGATGCGGTATGGCCAAATGTATGATCCAGACCGAACCTGATTTGCTTATCAAGAAGACATCAGACCCCAGTCCTGCCCGTCAGGTAGATAGGTAGTAAGGTAGTTTAGAGATACAGTATACATAAAGACCCCAAACTCATGCAACCTTCAAGCACACACCATTTCATTGGACTAAATGGACTATGTCCTGGAACTTTACATTACACACACTGAAAGGACTGAGTTATTCTACAAGAATCACACAATTTCTACTATTCTACTCTTATCTTCTCTTCTTTTATCATTTTTCATTGCTTTACATTGTTGTTCTTGCATGAACGATTATGAAGCAATAAACTGGTCATTTGTTCAACTTGTTCTTTTTTATTAGGCTACCTCTCCTTCGAATCTAGGTTGATCTAGGTTTTTTACTGATAAGTTGAACTTTTAACTGTTTATCGCTTCCAACATACGTGTATATATTTTTAGCACTCACTTAAAACACTTAGTGGTGGTAAAATAGCTTACAACATGGAGGTAATTCAGAGAGAAAATGTGAAAGTGCCTAACTCACTGCTAGTAAGTGGTTTAACTGGTGATGTAGTTGGCAATGAAGTAACGGACTACTTAGCTACACTTGGTTCAATTTAGAGAATAGTCTAAATAACTACTGATGACCCTCAGTTCAAAGACTTAGCAATAGTGGAGTTCACATCAGGTGAGCCCATTCAATTTATTAGTGCCTCTTTGCCCTGCCAAAGGCCTACTAGTAAACCAGATGTAACCCACCACATTCAACTTCTCTCTGAGGTGGCAGACAAAAGCTCAAGCTTAACTGACTCTTACTTAGCTGAACTTAAAGACATTGCAAAAATTAGTGGAGCTGACTTTGAGAAACTCTTATTAGATTAACTGTCTAAATTCCAGAAGTCCACTATATCCCAGCCTTAACCACTTGCCCCTGATACTCCACTCCAAGCTAAAGGAGTCACTGACTCAATTGACCTTCACCCACTCAGGCCACAACCCTATCGCTTAAGCCCTGACTACCTCACCCCTCCTGAAGTCCAAAAAGTAGTGGTGAAAAATGTAATCAAGACCAATGACCGACCTCCCTCATATCAAGACTGTGTCAAGCTTAGGCCTTTCTCTAAAAAGGCCCATGCCCTTGCTCCGAGTCCGACTATGACACTTGGCGAAACAATGTAGAGTTTCTCCTCACCGACATCACTGTGTCTGAAAAGCAACCTGTCAGTAAGATTATGGAAAGTCTTCTACCCCCTGATGCCCATATTGTGAAGCATCTAGGACCAAAAGCATCACCACAGAACTGTCTCAGTCTTCTTGATTCAGCTTATGACACTGTTGATGATGGAGATTAACATTTTGCAAGGTTTTTAAGCACCAATCAGAACTCAGGCGAGAAACCGTCCAGCTACTTACAGCGACTACAGACACTGCAGTTGTGAGTAAAGTTGTGAAGAGAGGTGGCATTCCCGCTGCTGAATCAGAATTGCAGCTCCTTAAGCTTTTTTGCCGAGACTGCTGGAGGAATGCCTTAATTACCAGTCTGCAACTCGAGCAGAAGAAAAAGAACCCACCCTCATTCACTGATTTACTTCTCTTGTTGTGTACTGAGGAAGACCGCCAAGCGGGTAAATCCAGTCGAATAAAACAAAACTTAGGCTTCCCTAAAGCCAAAGCCCAGACCAATGTCCATTCAGTGGAAGACATCTATACCGAAGAGACTGATATTGCAAACTGTGTAGACCAGGCATCCCCCAGCAACACTTGCAAGCTTGAAAAGCAAATCGCAAAATTAGAAACTCAGATTGTTTCACTAAAAGCAGCATTGAATGCTGGCACACACCAAACTCTGGTTAAATCATGTAAGAAACAAAAGCCAAAAACCCAGAACCCTGCTGGGTACAACACCTCAGTAGAATCGCAACTCACAAAGAAGGCCTGCCCAGGCTACTGTTTCAAGTGCAGCAAGAATGGCCACATGG
Source organism: Pollachius pollachius (assembly GCF_949987615.1). Lineage (NCBI taxonomy): Eukaryota > Metazoa > Chordata > Actinopteri > Gadiformes > Gadidae > Pollachius > Pollachius pollachius. The sequence continues at coordinate 22,582,157 of NC_136942.1, read as the reverse complement.
CCACGTCTTGCATTGATGAGCCAAATCCTGAACTAATTGAACGAAAGCGGAGGAAGTTCAAACGAAAACTACAAGCCTAGGAAGAAAAGAATGAATAGCAGTTAAACTGAAACCAGTCCTTGATGTGGGTCAATCAGGGGCTGGAGGCCAATGTGAATGTCCCAAAGCCAGAACTCTGACAAATATTTCCTTTCAGTCACACTTAACAGACAACCAATACCCATTTCCGTGAGGTCTAATAGGCCAGAAATGCACAGCTGCTGTCAAAGTGTCAGGAGTGAACCCCAACTGTCTCCTAGGCACTGGGTCTCAGGTGACCACAATATCAGTTTCATTTTATGAATCATCTCTCTGAGTACCCCATCCAACCATTAGATGGCCTGAATGTTGAAGGCGCCAATGGGCAAAATGTTCCATACTTGGGCTACGTGTCTATCAGCCTGAAATTCCCAAAGAACTTCATTGCAAATGAACCTGAAGTGCCCACTTTAGCACTTTTGATTCAAGATATACGCAGTAGCTGCGATATACCTGTACTCATTGGTACGAATGCCCTCGACGTCTTGTATGAATAACATTGTCATGGGCAGGAGCCCAATAGTCGTTTGTCCACGGCTACAGACAGATTATCAGAACATTCAAGCTCAGGATAGTTGCAAACTCCACAGGGAAGACTGGCTTAATGACTCTCAAAGGGAAAGGGCCACAAGTTATACCAGCTCAAGAAAGAGTCCTTCTAGAAGGCTTTGTGAAAGCTAACATCGCCAGTGAGGGTGCAGTCATTGAACAGCCCAAAACACCTTTACTTCCTGGAGGAATTCTTGTGGAGTGCTGCCTGGTCACCTTTCCAAAACAACACCCTCATAAGCTACACGTCTGGGTTAGAAATGGAGCTGAACACAACATAACACTTAACTTGTCTGTTTCACACAGAGACACCAACAATGTGTAATGCTGTGCTGTCACCACTCAGCCAGCCAGTGAACCCAAAGATGCTGATTTCATGTTTGTCTTTGCTGATTCTTCCCTAATTCAAGAGTGGAAAGATAGAGTAACACAGAGTCTTAAGGCTTATGCTGACGTCTTTGCTGAACATGACCTGGACTTTGGTCACGCGTCCAAGGTGAGACATCATATAAACCTGCAAGACGAGACACCCTTCAACCAAAAGTCTAGACCAATACACCCAATGACTATGAAGCCATGAGGAAACAGTTGCAAACACTAGTTGACACACAAATTATCCGTGAATCAGAATCGCCGTACTTCTCTCCAATAGTCGTTGCCACAAGATAACAGAGACATACGTCTATGTGTGGATTAGCCCCCTTGAGGAGCACGAAGCCCGACTGCTAAAAGTTCTTTAGCAGTTACGAGAATATGGCCTCAAGCTCTTCCCATCTAAATGTTGATTCTTCCAAAGCTCAGTACGCTACTTGGGCCACATTGTCTCAAGTAAAGGAGTTGAGAAAGATCCTCAGACGGTCAGTGCTCTCAGAACCTGGCCTAGATCTCAATCTCTGAAGCAACTCAAGTCATTCTTAGGCTTTGCAGGCTACTTTTGCCATTGTCAAGCATCTGAACAACCTCACAACGGGCTATCCAACATACAAGAAGGGTAAAAATAGCAAGTCTTGCCCTGGAGTTTACTTCAACATCAAATAACCCTTTGCGGATCGATGGATGCCTGCATGCCAAAGAGCTTTTGCAACAGTCATTGAAAAACTCACCTCTGCACCTGTACTTGGATTTGAAATGCGAATCATTACTTATGCCAGCAGAGGGCTCTCAACTAGTGAGAAGTGATATCCAGCCAACAAGTTGGTATTCCTCACATTAAAGTGGTAAATCGTTGAAATCTTTCACGATTATTTATACGGAAACACATTCACCGCCATAACGGACAGCAATCCGTTGACGTAAATACTGAAGTAACCTAAACTGGATGCCACCAGCTACAGCTACTTACTTTATTTTACTAGTTTATTTTTATATTTACGCCTAACTTTTGGTAACAGGCGAACGGCCAAAGCGAGCCCTATCATAAGAAATGATAGAGAACAAATTCTGCGCATCAAATCATCGGCGGAAAACGCTTTTTCACCACCACCCTCAAACAATAGTGATCTACCTTGGCTACCTAATGCTTCACCTGGACAATGCAGGAGACGGAGGAAGTGAGGGTCGTGGGCTGGAGTCCTGGTCAGGCTGAGGAAACGCGAGAACCGGCCTCCTCTCCCCAGTATTCTACTGCCAAACGTCCAGTCACTGGATGAACTCCGGAGCAGGATGTTGTTTCAACGGGACATTAAGAACTGTAATGTTATGGTTTTCACGGAGACCTGGTTCGACCCTTCGGCCCCAGACTACGCCATTGTTCCACACGGATTCTCCATTCGCCGCCAGGACAGGACAATAGCATTGGGACAGGACGGAGACCTCACGGCCCGAGGCTGCTTTCATTGTGGCCGGGGATTTTAATAAAGCCAACTTGAGGAAAGTCCTGCCGAGATACCGCCAGCATATCAGCTTTCCTACGCGAGGGGGAAACACGCTCGACCATGTTTACTCTCCCTTCCGCGACGGCTATAAGGCACTTCTACAACCCCCATTCGGCAAATCAGACCACAGCTCAGTACTGCTTCTGCCTTCCTATAGGCAGAGACAAATGTGACAGGCCGGTGACACGGACCATTCAGCATTGGTCCGACCAATCAGACTTTGCATTACGGGACTGTTTCAGCACTACAGAGTGGTGAAATTTAAACACGATAATTTAAACACACACACAGACTCTGTGATTTGCTACATCGGCAAATGCATTGATGACGTCGTGCCGCGGATTACTGTACGGACATTTCCCAATCAGAAGCCCTGGGTTAATGGAGAAGTTTGAGCCAAACTTAAGGCACGGACTGCCGCCTACAACTCAGGTGATTTGGAGGAGTACAGCCATTCCAGGTATGCGCTCCGGAGAGTTATTAACAGTGCTAAGAGACAATACAGGGACTGAATGGAGTCCAACTTTGAGAACTTAAGACACATGTGGACCGGACTCAGAACAATAACAGACTGTCAAGGGACAAGGAGTGTGACTGAGGAAGTGTCTCCATCTCTTACAGATGACCTTGTCTCTCTCTCTCTCTCTTTTTGGTCCTGTTTGTGGCTGGTGGACAGGTTTTGCAGTGGTATTGTTAGAATTTGATTATATATATATACACGTACCTAAGATATATATATATATATATATATATATATATTGTATCCTTTCTCGTTTTCCTTTCTCCCCCTGCTTGCACCAATTGTGAACCCCTTTGTTAGTCCCCCCATGTTTTGTTCTTTGTGGGTACCTTGCGGCCTTGGGACAGGTAAGACAGAGGCCTCTATACATTTACAACACGCAGTGCTTTTCTTTGTTTAGAAACACTAGGCTACGAGTGTTGCTACCAGCTGTACTTTTGGCTTAGTTTAGTTAGGTTAGCGGACGTGTGGTCCGCTGTGTTAGCTATTAGCTTAGCTTTGTTTTGTTTGGTTATTTTCTTTGGCAACACTCAAGTCCCAAGGCCGGGTTGCTGTGTCATATTGTACTTTTGTACTTTGTGATCAGTCACCCCAGTAAACCTATGTTCAACCTTATCCGTTACTGTTGTCATTCTTTTATTGTTCACTTACCAATTGTTCTTCATCTACACCCATAACCCAGACATTCTTAACATCCGTTACCTCCCCCGCTACCTCTAGACAGTGGGAGTGTAACAGTCCAACAGACCAAGAATCTGCTGAGGAAAGGGAGCAAATAAAGCAGTTTGCATCACACCATCTGTCTGTGGAGCCCTAGGTAGTACAACAATACCTACCTCTAGTGAAAAAGAGCTCCAACACCATCGCTAACCAACTGTCCTCCTATCTCTCATCTAACAACCTGCTTGACCCTCACCAGTCAGGCTTCAAGAAGGCACACTCCACTGAGATGGCTCTCCTCACGGTGACTGAGTCCCTCCGTGCTGCCAGAGCCTCGTACCTCTCATCGGTTCTCATTCTCCTTGACCTGTCCGCAGCATTTGACACGGTGAACCACCAGATCCTCCTTGCCACTCTCGCCGAACTTGGCATTGCTGAATCTGCCCTTTTGTGGTTCACATCCTACATGATGAATCGCACTTTTCAGGTAACATGGAATGGCTCCTTGTCCAAACCTTGCACGCTTGAAACTGGTGTCCCTCAAGGCTCTGTACTGGGGCCTCTTCTGTTCTCCCTCTATACCAGATCTCTGGGCTCTGTAATTACATCACACGGCTTTTCCTATCACTGCTACGCTGATGACACTCAGCTATTTCTCTATTTCCCCTCACCTGACAAAGCCCTGATTGCAACACGCATATCTGAATGTCCTGCAGACGTCAGCACTTCATCACCTGAGGCTTAACCTTAACAAGACTGAGCTCCTCCTAATGCCAGGGAAAGATTGCCCACACATGGACTCACTGGTCACTGTTGAGAACATCACTGTATCTCCTTCTCCAACTGCCAGAAACCTCAGTGTGGTACTGGACAATCAGTTATGCTGCACCGCAAACATAACTGCGGTGGCCCGATCCTGCAGATTTGCACTTTACAACATCTGCAGGATCCAGCCCTTCCTCACAAGGGAAGTAGCTTAGTCCAATCACTGGTCATCTATCGCCTCGACTACTGCAACTCGCTCCTGGCTGGACTCCCTGCCACTGCGATTAAACCTTTGCAGTGCATCCAGAATGCGGCAGCGCGCCTTGTGTTCAACCTACCTAAGTTCTCCCATGTGACCTCCCTCTTCCGGGACCTCCACTGGCTCCCTGTAGTAGCTCGCATCAGATTCAAGATGATGGTACCGGCATACAAGGCAGTCAATGGAACTGCCCCTGGCTACCTCCAAGCGTTGGTCAAGCCACACACCCCAGCTCGATCCCTGCGCTCAACTACCTCAGCTGGACGTCTGGTACCGCCATCGCTAAGAGCAAGCAAAGGTCGGTCAGCAAAGTCACAACTTTTCTCTGTTTTGGGACCTCAGTGGTGGAACGAGCTCCCTGCCGATGTCAGGATCGCAGAGTCACTCACCAGCTTCCGCAAAAGACTCAAAACTCACCTGTTCAGAGTTCACCTCGACCCTGCATAGCCACCCAGCCCCTTCCAGCCACCATTGTATGTTGTACGTCCTGGCACTTTATTTATGCACTTATTGTACACACTTATTTATAGTACTTAATTGTGTAGCATCTGCAGTAGCTGCTATCACTGCTGTACACTGGGAATGGGTTAGCCTAGCGATTGTTAGTACTTGCGCTTGGTTCTATGAACATCTTTACTGTACTGACAGCGATATATTGTTTCACTTCTTATGACAAATGTACTTAATGTAAGTCGCTTTGGATAAAAGCGTCTGCTAAATACCCTAAATATAAAATTACAGATCTGATCTGTCGTTGGAAAAGTCGTCAAGTTGCTAGAGTCCGGAGATGGAGCGAACCCTAACCTCAACCCTGAACCTTTGGAGCTGAAGTTAATGCTTAGAGAATGGAAGCGCCTTGGAATGAGAGATGGCCTGCTGTTCAGACTCCGTCAACTTCAGATTGACACCACTTACCAATTTGTGGTTCCCAAGTCCATGCGATCTACCATTCTCCAGTGCCTCCATGACGATATGGGGTAAATGGGTCTAGAAAGGACTCTAGACATAGTGCATTTAAGATTATTTTGGCCAAAGATGGCCGTAGACATAGAGCACACATTAAAGACATGCAGGCGTTGTGTCAGAAGGAAAACGCTGCCTTAAAAGTCAGCACCTCTCGTGAATATCCAAACAACTCGTCCTATGGAACTGGTATGCATGGACTATCTATCCTTAGAGCCCGACAGTCACAACACTAAGGATATCTTAGTTATCACTGACCATTTTACTAAGTACGCCATCGCCATAACCACAAAAGACCAGAAGGCTACAAAAGCGCAAAAGTCCTGTAGGAGCAGTACTTAGTTTATTATGGCTTTCCAGAGTGCCTACTGATTGACCTTGGAAGGTTTTTTGAGTCTTAGCTCATTAAAGAACTCTACACTAGCCGGCATCACCAAAGTGGGCACCAGTCCCTATCACCCTAGGGGAAACCCTGTAGAAAGATTCAATCGAACGTTGCTTGGCATGTTAGGGACGTTAACTGACAAGAAGAAAAGCCACTGGCGTGACTATGTGACACCCTTAGCACATGCCTATAATTGCACTAAAAATGATACGGGCTAAACTCAACGCCAGCCTCGGCTCCCCGTTGATCTTGCGTTCGGTTTGACCATAGCCAAGACTCACTCCCAGTATGTGAGAAACCTGAAAGCACGGCTTGAAGAAAGCTATCCGGTAGCCAAAAGGAATTCACAGAAGGTTGCTGACCAGAACAAATGCCGCTTTGACAGGAACGTCAGAAAGTCAACATTACAAGAAGGCGATCAAGTCCTTGTAAGAAATGTGCTCCTAGGGGGCAAACACAAGCTCACAGATAAGGGGGAGCCCACTATGTACAAAGTCCTGAAACGGATGGGAGACCTGTCTATACCGTACAGCCCATAGATGGAGACGGTCCTGTCAGAACCCTACATAGGGATCCCTGCTGTGACCTGTGTGAACCCGAGGAAGTTGAACCGGACAGGCCGAAACCCCAACGGCCTATAACCAGACATAGTCCTCCTCAACATCTTGTAGAAACCTCTGACTCTGTGGATGACATACTGGTCTGCTCCACCCAGCCGTCTGTCATTCCAGAGGAAAGCTTGGTTCAGATGTTTGAAGTCCCAAAGCCACAGCACCCCACCGTGACTTGAGTTGAACCGTTGAGACCCCAGCTTCAGGGTGTTGCCACTGCAGACGAGACCCTGCCAGTAGAACCTGTTGAGATGCCTCCTGTAGTGCCTGAAGCAGAGGAACCTCTGGATATGAACTCTGAACCAACTGAAGTGGATATACCTCCACCGGATGTCACAGATGAATCTGCTATTGAAAGGGATCTATTGGATGAGAGAAATGAGAGTCCAGCTAAGGCTGCTAATGGAAAGGACACTTCTCCAGAAGTCCAAGGGATACCTGAAAAAGAAACTGACACTGAAGTGAACCAAAACACTGATAAAGAAAAGTAAATTACTCACCCAGAACCTTGTCCAAGACCAGAAAGTGATCATGTGATGCATGAAGAAAGGGGTGACACTAGACGCAGACCTGAGCGGTCACGTTGACCCCCTGGTCATTTTCACTACCCTGAATTGGGAAAACCCTTAATCTCCTTTGCTAAGAGTCTCTTAGAGAGCTTCAGTCAAACCCTTGACACCATAAATGATTATGTGTCCCCTCTTAATGTCTTTTAGACTGAGACTTAGTGAAGCATGAAGGGACTCATGCAGAGTCAAGGGGGGAGGGTGTAACCCTTATGAAATTAGGGCTACTAACCTCAGGAGTAGTTAAAGTTATTGCCTAAAGAGGGCGCACTATATATGCATGCGGTTAAAGGGAACTCCCCAAGAACAAGAAACCCCTTTTTCCTCCCAAGATCTCCCATGAAACGTGTTGAAAGAAGCTCCTGGATCTCGACGTCCAACTTGAGAGTGTCAACTGAGGTAATTGCAATAGAATATCTGATACGGGAGACTCCGACTGGTTTTACGCGCATACTAGAAGAATCTGATTCCTGTGAATCTGACTGCTGAGCTGGCGATCTAAACCAAGATTGTGGATGCGGTGTGGCCAACCATATGCTCTAGACCAGTGGTTTTCAAACTGTGAGGCGTGCCTCCCCTGGGGGGCACCAGAGTACTTCAGGGGGGGGGCGCGACGTGAGAAAAAAATATACCAGAAAAAGTAACGCAAAAAAAACGCAAAGACAAAGACGCGCTGTGTTCGAAATCGTTCCCTATCCACTCACTCACTATTCCCTATATAGTGTTTATGATATAGTGCACTATATAGGGAACGAACAAACGAGAATTCGGACACTACGCTGAACATTTCTAAACGTCATTTGCGTCAGTAAATGCGCCGGGTATTTGTGTGACGCAGACAGCTGCGCCCACATCATGTAAACAAACCGGGGACCCACGAGGAAAACTGGAGGTTGTATTGATGTTGAATGTTACATTTCCTTGATCAAGTTTTTTTTTAAATAATTTTGAATATTACATTTTCTATGTTAAATCCTAAATAAATTGTTGACATTTCTATTCGTTTTCACGGTTATTCAGCTTCTTCTCCTCCAGATAACACGACCGCATTGCATTGTGGTATACGGGAGTAACATGTAGGGAACATCGTATGTTCACTCAAATTTTGGATATTTCAAGTCCACAATATAGTGCATGAAATTTACCACTGAGAATTCGAACACCACTAAAAAATGGCGAGCACCCTATATAGTGCACTATATCCGTGATAGGGAACGATTTCGAACACAGCTACGCAAACTCATTGCCCCCACTGAAGTTGAGGTGAGCTAAAAAGGAGGCTAAACTGGCAGTTTACAGATTAAGATGTTCAAATGTATTTTAAAAACGTTAAGCAAAAACATTCTTAGATAAAGATGTTAAAATGTGTTAAGAAATGTGTTTAAAAATGCACAAAGATCTTTAGATTGTTTCAAAAATATGTTTAAAATGTTTCAAAAATGTTTAAAAAAAATATGATCAGAGATCTTTAAAATGTGTAAAATATGATCAGAGATGTTTAGGATATGATCAGAGATGTTTAAAATGTGTAAAATAATTAAAAGATCTTTCAAAACACAGGGATTTAGAAAAAGAAATTGGGGGGGGCCTCAGCTGAAATTTGTTCTCTGAGGGGGGGCTCACTCGCTCATACTTTGAAAACCCCTGCTCTAGACCGAACTTGATTCCCTTATCAAGAAGACATCAGACCCAAGTCCTGCCCATCAGGTAGACAGGTAGTAAGTTAGATTAGAGATACAGTGCATATAAAGAGCCAGAACTCGTGGAACCTTCAAGCACACACCATTTCATTGGACAAAATGGACTATATCCTGGATCTTTACATTACACACACTGAAAGGAGTTATTCTACAAGAATCACACAATTTCCAACAAACCTACTCTTCTTTTTTCATTTTTCATTGCTTTATACTGTGGTTGTTGCATGACAATTATGAGGCAATAAACTGGTCATTTTTTCAATTTAGGATACCTCTCCTTCGAATCTAAATATTAAATATTTAGTTATTTTTCTACTACTGGCCCCAGAGAAGCGCTACATACAGTAACAAGAAAGACCAGCCAGAAGTATTGTCAACCATCCCCTGAGATCATGGAGATTTCGGACTCGGATTCATCTGAATCCATATAGTTGAAATGTTGATGTTCAAGATTATTTTCCTTAAAGTTCTGAGGTTTTTAATAACATTGTAGTTACAGTATGTTGTTTCTTTATTTTATCAACCTTGAAAACATATAGTACTCATTAACAGTTTATAAGTGTATATTAAAGGACTTATTAACCTTAATAAGTATTGTTCCCGCTTTAAATCCCGTACCTGCAAAATCCATCATTAACTGTTTAATAAAGGACTTATTAACCTTAATAAGCATTGTTCCCGCTTTAGATCCCGTATCTGCAAAATGCAAAATTAACTGCTTAATAAAGAACTTATTAACCCTAATAAGCATTTGTAAACCTTAGTAAAGTTTTTACAATGACATAATAGGTAAGTTAATAAGACTCAATATATGGGTTTGTAATGTGTTTATTAAGAACTATAAGAAACTCAAGACTATTATTAATGCTATGAAGCAATCATTAAATAGTTAATAAGTTTCTTATAAGTGCTTATAAAAGTCAAATAAAAAAAGTAAATAATAGTCTTATTAACACAATGTTAATGTTAATACGTATATAATAAGGGTCTTATTACCTAAGGCTTAGTAAAAGTATTAGTTAGTTTTCCACGCCAATAAAGCTCTTCAAATCTTTAGATCCCTTTAAAGAACTAGACCTCAGCAGTAAAGGGGGTCCACATTTGACACTGCACGTATTCTTCGTGTCAGAAAATGACCCCCTGCTGAATCTGGGATTGTACATCTGTTTCATCCTCTTCCCCACTGCAGTGTTACCGCAGGCTTAGTTCATCTAGTATAACCAAACAATCTTGAATATAAACATGATCATTCTAGTTTAATTGAATCCAATGTGTAAGGATGCCTTCAAATATTTGGATTAGATGATAAACAGAGAGCAGAAGATAAACAGGAAGAAAACTACAATACCAGTTATTTTTAAGCAGCGTGTTTGGGACCTTGCCTCTTAGCAATGCTACATTGGTTCCGAAGATTTAGTTTACATTTAGGAAGTCAGCGGGGACAGGGTTCATGACCCAGCCTCACCGCAGGAGACAGCCCACGTGACTAAACAGCCTTTAAACACCTCACAATAATGATGCTCACGTCTTGCAGTAACTGATCCTGAGATGCCCCACACCTCTCAGAGATGATTCTGGTATTACATCCCGCTGAATCAGCAGGTCAAATAGGCAAATAGGGTTGGCAAATGTCAACGATTGACTGATTGCCTTTAGCAAGCAGTCTCATCTCTGCAAGCCACAGAGAGCCCACCATTCAGATCAGTTTATTATTAAATATTCGTATGAACACTGCAGCATGGAAAGGTTACTCCCATAGAACACTGGTAGACGAGTGGGCAAATGTTATTCAGACACTAAAGGACATCCTCATTAAAGAAGCCTATTCTTGGAGATGCTGCTGCTGAGTGGGTCATTCACATCTATGAGGAGCTATAGGACCTAGTAGCTAGCTAGTCTCAACGACGTGGGATGCCATCCTGACCAACCTGTAGTAGTGCCACTGAAGACAATAAGGGTCAGCAAAGGGATTTTCCAGAAGGGTACCTTTTCCAGGCTAAGGCATAATGGGCATCAAACTGCTGCCCACTGCTGATCAGCACAAGCTCTGAGCAGTCGAAGAAGTTCATTGCCTGGTCATTAGTGACACAGTGGGGAGAAGCTGTGTCAATGCTTTCATGTTCATTATTTCAGGGGGGAGGATGGTCCCCCGTATAGCATTTAAAGTTAAAATCTTCAGTTATCCTTTGATCCTTTTGTTATATTTTTAGCTAAAGCCAAATGAAGGATGACTTCAACTGAAATTGACTGAGATTCAAGTGACCCAATATTCCCTTACTTTTCAGCAGAACATCTGAGGCTACACACCATACTATTTATCAATGTCATTAATTATTAAATTATACATTACTCAAAATGTTAAACATGGTATCAGTAAACTATTAACCACATGGTAACATGTCAGGGTTATACGGAGCCCTGGAAGAAAAAATATCTTGATGTGTAAATCTGTACGCACAGTTTTGTAATGTTTTTTTCTACTCAGCAGGGGTTCCCCATGAGCATTGTGACGGCGAACACCTATACAGTATGACTGAATAGGGTTTATCTGTTCTCATTTGACTGTACTGCTACTGTTGGGTTGGCTTTACAATCATGTTCAAGCCTTCTCGTTTGCTTTAGTCGAGTTGCAGCATGACATAAAGAAACTCCAACCGCTGATTTACAATCTTGTCCATAAACTAAATTTAGAGAATATCACTGTGTACATAAATGTTGCAAAATGTAGATATTTCTGTTGATTGTAAACCAAATATTACGGAGCCCCTCTGGGGTCTCATAGCCTAGTTGAAAAAAAAACCTTGATGTGTAAACCCCTGTGCATGGTTTTGTTAATCCATTCCCTCGTATTCCCAATCGCTGCTCATGGATTTGGTTCATTCTACGGAGCAGGCATTCACCATGAGGCATTTGGACGGCTAACTGGTCCTACCACGCCTCAAGCATGGGGAGAAGATATATTCAAGATAATGCAAACATAGTGTTCATCATCATTCAAAGAACTTCCAATTAACAGAGATATCTACATATTCCAACATTCATGATATTCAGCGATATTCTCTCAGTTTAGTTTATGGACACTATTGTAAATCAGCAGTTGGAGTTATGTCATGCAGCAAATCTATCGACTTAAGCAAACGAGAAGGCTCCAACATGATTGTAATGCCAACCTAACAGTACAGTCAAATGTCATTCATACTGTATAGATGATAACCCCTACATAATAAGAATGTGGCAACGAAAGATTATTGTATGAATTTAATACCAATTTTTAAACTTTCAGAAAATTTCAAAAAATGTTTCCCTTTTCTCCACTACAAACAAGTGTAGTTTTTTTTGTGCCTTTTCTGGAATTATTTCGAGACGACTGGGAGTTGGAAATCGCTGTGCTAGATGACCTAACCCTACTGTAGGCCTATTGCACTGGTATTTTTAGTGGTATTTGAAAAAAGTCCTCACATGACAATACAGTATAGGTAGTACTTGAAAGTAATTATGGCTGTAAATGTCCATAAGATTAATAGTAATTGAACTCATAAATTGTAAGGATAACTTTCATGTATAACATTTCAGATTGCCTGCCCTGATTTGACGCGTGCCGAAACCTCTGCAATAGAAAGCAAGCACCTCCGCGCTGCCTGTGAATATTGGTTTAAAGAACTTCTAATAATAGTGTATTATTGCTTTTTCTAAAAGATTGTTTGTTTTGGGTTACTGTTTTTTAGGGGAATGCCTGTCATATCTTCCAAGATTCAGAGGGCTTGGGAAAAAGAAAATTCACACACATGCACACATGAATAAAAAGATATTGACCAGGTGATAGTTGTTTACATTCGCTTTTATTGTGTTAAAACTTGTTTTGGTATATCCGCTGCTCGTATTTTTGACACAAAGTTTGACACCAACAGCTCCCTCTGTGACATCATGCAGCAGGTTTTAAACCAGGTCTACAGAACGCAGGCTGTTAAGCTACACCACATTTTCTAGGTCTGCATCAAACAAACCTCTGCTCTGTTAAAAAGGAATCATAAAACATTTTGTTCATAGTCTTTTCGGCAAACATCAAATATTGCTCATCCTTAGCTGGACAGTAAATAAATCCGGACTAAAAGACTTGCAGGGCGGGAGAATCAAAAGCTAAACATTGATAATAAATAAATAAACATGAACAGGAAATAGGTTTGCATTGCCACCCGTACCCAAAGTACATCTTGACTGTCGTTCCTCTGTATTTACATCTTCACCGCAACACAACAACGATGCGAGACGGCAACATGGTAACCAAGGTGACTACTACAACACCACAACGCTGACCCCAAAGTGTGTCCAGACACCGCTGGTCCTGCTGCAGGTCCAACACGGGTCGATGCGTGCTGGGCTGAGACGGGTCGAAGCGTGGCGCGGGTTGAGCGCTGGATCTGGGGGAGGAGGGTAGGGGCAAGGTGTGGCAGTGGCGGGGGTCACTCTGAGATCATGGGCCGCTGCTAATGAGGTGCCTAACCCAGGGCACATGAACCCTCTGCTAAACTCACCACCCGCCATGTGCAAGTGAGAACAAAAAGCCACCAGCCCGTGTGTGACCCAACGTGGGGAAACATCACTCTACCCTATAAATACCTGCTCCCCCACCCGTCTGCCGCCGGACAGAGCAGAGCAACGTGAGCCTGACCACTAGGTCTGCTTAATGTACATGCGGACGTGGGTAATAGTCGTGCACTGCTACAACCAGGGCTCGGTGAGAATACTAGGCCAAGTGAATAAAAACCTGAGCATGAAAATGATGAATCAAAAACAGAACAGATGTGATCCGATGACGCCACACAATCCTAGCAGCTACCAAAGAATAAACAAAAGTGTTACATACAATCGTCAGAAAGGCAATGGAGGAGATATTGTTCCTCAACTGAATTTGCTGTTGAGATTGAACTATGGAGGTCTGCCTTTTACCCCGATCCCTAAACAACAGGAGTGATCCTACGCGAGGAGAGGACAGCCAAAACAATGAGACAAAACCTTCAACACCAGCGCTGGACGGGCATCCAGCTACAGGGGACCACCGGAACTATTGCACCAACTTAATCTCCTATAAACGTACGGACGACTCCTGGTGATGCAGACTGGGTCGTTGCGCCGCAGAACCTTCTCTCCTACTGATTGTGTTCTTGAGTGGCTCTCTAAGGCACCGCGCAGACAGGCCAGCAGGGACACAGACGCTCCCTGCACTAGCAGTCCACTGGAACCGTGTCGACGTTCATGAGCGCACACTCGCGTGCACGCACGCACGCACGCACACACACACACACACACACACACGCACACACACACACACACACACAAAACCAATCACAAAATAATCAATAATCTAACAAAATAGAAGCCAAAACATGTGAAAGAAAGATTTTTCGCACAATTCTTTCAACATCGATTAGAAATAAAAATCCTACTGCAATTTCTTTTTTTTCCTCTCTCTGTACAAGTGTCATGGATAATCTGCATTTACAAAACTTTCTGATGTGATTCACTTGGTGGTGAAATCACTTGTTGGACTTCTTGTCCAGTTGGAAGAGAGCCAGAATGTCCAACATGGCCTGTCTGATGTTGGCTCCAAAACGGTGGGAGTCCTAGATGATAGGAAGAGAGCGAGGGTAGATGGGTAGATGGAGAGAGAGACACACACACACACACACACACACACACACACACACACACACACACACACACATTAGGGATTTCCCAGTACAATGAACACAACAAGTGGATAAAATGAATAAAATAATTGGCTGAATAAAGCAAAAAACAAGCATCAAATCAAAACAAAAGCCGGCCCACTTACGGTTTCTGGGCTTGAGTGCTTGCTGGAGATGTGGAAGTTGATGAGGTTCTCACCAACAATGATGTAAGACACACCATAGCCATCGTCAGCCACCTACCACGTGCAGACAGACAGGTGGGAAAGACGGGTCAGACCGTTTTGTCAACTTTAACATAATGGACAATGAGGTCAACCAACCTTCCTACTATAGGGTTCAAGGAAAGCCAATCACTTTTAAAACAAGTAAAACGCATTCAGAGAGTAGATGCTATGAAATACACAGATAATCTATTGAGTGGTATAACAGACATGTATACATTGACACCGTATTGGCCTTTAGATCCTACTTGAAAGACGCGACCATATTGGAGAGGCAGAGACTGGCCTGTAAACATATACATTGAGTAGTACTATGTGGTACTACGTGTCTGAGTGTACAGAGGTACTCACTGGGCCGAATCCTCCCCCAGAAGACACGTACTCCGGGTGTCTGACAAGGTCGAACAGTTCCACCTGCTGCAGGGGGGTCTGGCTGGTGGACAGCCTCCACGGCTCGGACAGCACCTGGGGGGGACACACACACGAGTTGTATTGTCACCTGACATCTCCAGACCAATTCGCTAATGAATATTAGTCAGCATCCTCATTTTATCCTCGCCTAATTTTAGGTTTCCAAAGGGCCAGAATGCCTCTGGTCGCAATTGGATACACAAACAACCAATCAGAGCAATGCAACGTGTGACACATTACAAGATGGCGTCATTGGATGTTTTGTTGGTGATACTCACATCGAGAGGACCCAAGAGAGCTGTATTGTTATCAAATACTTAATCAACGTAAATATACCATAACCTAATTGCTAATGAAAATTTTCTTTTGCCACTTCTCGCATGAGAAATCATTAGTCATAGTTTCAAACACAAAACTTTATCCCCATAATGACACATCATTTCACAATTAACGACTAAACAATGACCGAAGGACCATTGCTACCGACATAATAACACACATCCAACGCTCTTATTCTTTCAAAATGGAAGAGGTTATGGCTGTGTGACGTTGTGACGTACACGTCCTATTCAAAAAGGAGAACCCCTCACCCCACCTCACAAAAACACTTTCAGGGCTGTTGACTGTAATCGCCCATTCAATTCAGTTTCGGGTTGGTCTCCGCTTTAAATAAATCTGTACCCATCATGTGTCTAAGTATGACATCTGACCACCTAGGGGGGCCACTAATACTGGTCATGACGACGTAGCCCTGACAAATCACAGACTTTATACTGTGATAGTTCTATATAATAATTACTATAATTATCCTGCATACCCATAACTGCTATTTGTCAGATTTAATCAATTACATAAAAAAATGAAATGTGCCACATTGTGTCGTTATACGATGCGTGGGGATCTCTCTGACATTATCAATCGCTGCCTAGACGAAGCTCCACGCGGAACTGGCAAGATCACTTGTAACGTCATATGGTTTTCCCAATGATTTTGGGTTCCCTAGCAGTTTTCAGCCCCCCGGCTCTCACCTCCTTCAGGAAGGCGGAGTCCTCCCCAAGGTACTTGGACACCACGTAGAGGCAGAAGAGGTGGCGGTCGATGCCCATCCCGGTCATGGCCAGGCGGTACAAGCTCTGGTGCTTCTCTGCTGCGTCCTTCAGCAGCTTCAGACACTCCTCTCTCTGAGGAACATGAGGTTCACATGGAACGCGTTAGATAGCACAGGGGTTTCACAGGAAGTATTTAATTAGTCAAAGTATTTGATACATTTTTTATTTGATAGAAGGATAAGGTAGATATTGGATATGCTTGAGGAAGTATTTGTTGAAGAAAGGATTCGGCAGCAGTTGTATTATATGAGTTACCTGAGCTATAATAGGCCTTAGATAGAGTTAGTATCAGCTGTATTATCTACAGTGTTGGATAATGTTGCCTACGGATAAAAATAACTAAATAGAGTACTTTAGCGTTACCAAAAATGAAACCCCCTTGTGCATGTCACTTGATACAAGTGTTCACCACCACTCACTTATCTGTATATAATTAATATTCCAAGCGGATTAACAAATTCAAAATCTCTCTTTTAAGAACCATTTGACTGACATTGATATATTTAATGTCCCACTCTGCCCTGAGTATACAATGCTCTTCAACTTTTCAAGCTTCTTCAACATTCCTCGAACACAAAGGGGAGTGAATACTGCGGCATATGGAGAACGTTTCTTTAAATCTATTGCACTGGATGTTTGTCGAACGGTGAAATAACAGGCAGGAGTCAAAGTGCAGTTCAGACACAGTCTTACTATATAGTCATGTCAGGTAACACTAGTGTTAAGCATCTGTCTAGCTGAGCTACACACGCACAGTACGCAACCGGAAGTAGGAGAGGAGATAAGTGTGTACGCCTCAGTGAATTAAAAATTAAAGGATAACATATTCGATTTTTTTTTAATAACTGATTATTTCAATTTCAAAACTAACACGTAACGTTACTCATTACAACAAGACAGTTATCAATATACTCTAATCCGTTTGTCACAACACACAAGATGAATATGTAATTCATCTACTACGTGAATATGTAATCCACGTATTTCTTAGCTAGAAGACACGTTAGGTAGAATAAGTATTTGCTAGTTATAGCTGGAATTTGCTAGTATTAATGACAGGATTAAGGCATAAGCCTAAACACGGGAAAGACAATAAGCACCAGTTGATTCATATCTTTTACTTCATGAAGGACAAAATGGTGAATCAAAATGTCCACCATATGATATAAGAACATTATGCTGATCAACCAGCGGGCTTGGCCACTAGATGGCAACATTCTGTAAGGTGAGATGTTCACCTCCTAGGGGTAAAAAGGCGGAACTATCCTGCCTGGCTGTTTCTCAACAGGAGAGACATGATTCATATGAGGGATGGGACCAATCACGGTCTGCAACATCAACTGTTTTCCAAAAAGAGTCAAACCTTTCTGGGATCTTTTGTGTGCAAAAGGTGACATACTATGGGGAGCACTTAAGGGACAAGGTAGCGGCCCTTCAGTTGAACCCTAGGGGTCCTTCCTCACCGTCTCGTCGCGGAGCACGGCGCGGACGAAGGCGCACGTCTCGTTGGTGCAGGAGCGCACCGTCTCGGTGCGGCCCTCACGGAACAGACGGGTCATGGACGCCTCGTAGGTCAGGCAGAATTTCCCTTTGTCCTGTGGGGTGAAACGTGGGCAGTTAGTTAGCAGGAAGATACCCAGGCAGAGTTGGTTAACTGTAAAATACCCAGGCAGAGTCAGTCAACAGTAAGATACCCAGGCAGAGTCAGTCAACAGTAAGATACCCAGGCAGAGTCAGTCAACAGTGAGATACCCAGGCAGAGTTGGTTAACTGTAAAATACCCAGGCAGAGTCAGTCAACAGTAAGATACCCAGGCAGAGTCAGTCAACAGTAAGATACCCAGGCAGAGTCAGTCAACAGTGAGATACCCAGGCAGAGGTAGTCAACAGTAAGATACCCAGGCAGAGGTAGTTAACAGTAAGATACCCAGGCAGAGGTAGTTAACAGTAAGATACCCAGGCAGAGTCAGTCAACAGTGAGATACCCAGGCAGAGGTAGTTAACAGTAAGATACCCAGGCAGAGTCAGTCAACAGTAAGATACCCAGGCAGAGGTAGTTAACAGTAAGATACCCAGGCAGAGTTAGTCAACAGTAAAATACCCAGGCAGAGGTAGTTAACAGTAAGATACCCAGGCAGAGGTAGTTAACAGTAAGATACCCAGGCAGAGGTAGTCAACAGTAAGATACCCAGGCAGAGGTAGTTAACAGTAAGATACCCAGGCAGAGGTAGTTAACAGTAAGATACCCAGGCAGAGTCAGTCAACAGTGAGATACCCAGGCAGAGGTAGTTAACAGTAAGATACCCAGGCAGAGTCAGTCAACAGTAAGATACCCAGGCAGAGGTAGTTAACAGTAAGATACCCAGGCAGAGTTAGTCAACAGTAAAATACCCAGGCAGAGGTAGTTAACAGTAAGATACCCAGGCAGAGGTAGTTAACAGTAAGATACCCAGGCAGAGTTAGTCAACAGTAAAATACCCAGGCAGAGGTAGTTAACAGTAAGATACCCAGGCAGAGGTAGTTAACAGTAAGATACCCAGGCACTGTTAGTTAACAGTAAGATACCCAGGCAGAGTTAGTTAACAGTAAGATACCCAGGCAGAGGTAGTTAACAGTAAGATATCCAGGCAGAGGTAGTTAACAGTAAGATACCCAGGCAGAGTCAGTCAACAGTGAGATACCCAGGCAGAGTTAGTTAACAGTAAGATACCCAGGCAGAGGTAGTTAACAGTAAGATACCCAGGCAGAGGTAGTTAACAGTAAGATACCCAGGCACAGTTAGTTAACAGTAAGATACCCAGGCAGAGGTAGTTAACAGTAAGATACCCAGGCAGAGGTAGTTAACAGTAAGATACCCAGGCAGAGTTAGTTAACAGTAAGATACCCAGGCAGAGGTAGTTAACAGTAAGATACCCAGGCAGAGGTAGTTAACAGTAAGATACCCAGGCACAGTTAGTTAACAGTAAGATACCCAGGCAGAGGTAGTTAACAGTAAGATACCCAGGCACAGTTAGTTAACAGTAAGATACCCAGGCAGAGTTAGTTAACAGTAAGATATCCAGGCAGAGTTGGTCAACAGTAACACAGTCATCCATGTTAAACTCCTGATGCCAGATCAAGACTGGTTGGTCTTCATTTTACTTACAAATTCAGCAGGGGTCGAGTTTATTCGGGGTACCATATGCCTCACGAGGAAGTGAAGCATAGAACTATAACTGATGATTGAGTACTACCACATGACTGCTGTGGGTTGGATGTTGCCCATGTGTGTTTGCTAGCGGTGGCGCCTCACACGCTGAACAAGCACCAGTTTCATGGTGTTCCCAGTGTCTAGGAGCCCTAGATGGAGGAGCCAGACGTACCCTGAAGTGAGCCAGCTGCAGGGCGATCTGGATGAAGGCGTCGGGGCTGGTGCGGCACTTCTTGATCAGGCCCTTCCCAAAGTCACTAAAGGGGATGATGTGGGAGTCCACGTCCTCAGCCAGCGTCCGGGCAACGGACAGAGAGCTCTGGATCACCTCCTGACACTGGGACACACATCACCACGTAGTGTTTAGACTCAAGTACACACAAGCACACAAACACACGCACACACAAAATGAGAAATATGTTCATTATTAGAAGCATTCTAAAACCATTAGCCCCCTGATGGCTAGGGGGTTATTGTCTTGCGTATCCTCCCACTGGACAGCAGCTGTCAAAGTGCTACCGGAATATTCCAATATTTGAATATCCCAACTACAAAACTAACCAATGATTTCATCCCATATTTGTCCATTCTGATGATGACTACCGTTACCTCAACTGAGGGTTGACCTGAAACCTTCCCGGACATCTAGCCCCTTACATATATATTTTATCAGACTAAATGTTACCTAGCCTTCTACCTTAAGCTTTTGAATATTGAATAGAGATTTGAATACATATCTAACAAACTAATATCTGTGTCACCTTGACATTAGGGGCTGAGCCCCCTGAAAATTAGGATCCCACAATCCCTCCTGATATAAATATAAAATGTATAAAATATATCCCAAGGAGCCAAACATCCATTTCTCTGTGCAGTCAAGCTGCCAGAAGGGGGCAGCTAAGGACTACTACTACAGCAGCTCAAAGTCATTAAAGTCAATAGTTCCAGGTAGAACCAACTAAGGTGAGAAGCAGCAGTCAGTTTGCACCCTACCCTAGTCAGTTTACACCCTACACCCTACTTAGTGACCACCGGGAGGCAGGGCACCGGGGTTAACACCCTACTCTACCGGGGAGGGCATTCATTAGTGACCAACGGGAGGCAGGACCTTGTTTTCTCTGGGAGAAGGTGCTTTTCCCCGGCTCCACGCTGGCGCATGGGGGTGATATGTAAGGTAAAAGGGATGAGCGCCCCCTACTGGCCCTCCAACACCTCTACAGCCACCCAATTGTCCCCCCGTTCAAGGATCGACCAGGCTAGCTCCCACTGTAACCAGTGGTTCAGGGCGCTGGCTGTTGCCACCTGCCGTGCTGCTTTGATGCCGTGATCAGGGGTCTTACCTCAGCAGGAATGTCCCACTGCATTCTCTGGGGCCCCGGCAGGTTAGGGTGGGGCTCACCACAGCAGTGGCCCTCCTCTGTGTAGCTCATCTTGGGATCACTGGAGAGAACGTGCTGGAACAGAGACAGAGAAGGGTTTGAACCATAACCAGAAGCAGGGGGACTCAAATTCACGTGGTTAACAAACATACTGAAAGACCCTTCCAACGGCCTAGCTCCGCTGAAAAATAAAAATAAGCATGAACTTCAACATTCATAAGAGTGTATGCTAAATGACATTAAATAATTCACATGAAATATAACGCTCAAGTCATAATTGACTAAATAGGGTTAAAAAGGGCAATAGCTTTGGTTAACCTGACACAGCCTTCAAAGGCGTGCCCTCCCATTGGGTGCGCCTCTGTTCAGTCATTGTATTAAACCCACTACCAATTATATATATGGTTGTGATTGGCCAAACCTGGGCCAGGTCTTCTGTAAATCTGTCTGAGCTTGAGGGGGGCCAGACGTAAAGGTCAGAGCAGATTTGTCTAGTTCCCAGGCTAAGCCTGGGTAGGAAAGTCGGAGCAAAGGTTTCAATGACTGCACAAGTAGCTCCTTGTCAAGCCTGGGGAGAAGGTGTAGTCGGGAGATGATGAGTGAACTAGATAAGGAGTTCATGTCCAGACCTCCCACAGATGTCCAATGATGGGAGCATCAGCCCAGGAGTGCTCTGCGTTCAGACCCATGGTGCCGTTCTTGAAGACGATCAGGTTGAAGGACTTATCGAACCACCTGGAACAAAAGAAGGAGATTTATCAAACCCCCTGGAACACAAGAAGGAGATTTATTCAACCACCCGGAACACAATAAGAAGAAAACGTATCAAAACAGCTGGAACACAATAGGAAGAAGACTTATGAAACCCCCTGGAACACAATAGGAAGAAGACTTATGAAACCCCCTGGAACACAATAGGAAGAAGACTTATCAAACCCCCTTGAACACAGGAAGAAGCAATAATATCAAATATCAAACCACCTGTGTTGACCTCACACACTCCTAAGGGCAAACCAAAGGACGCTGAGAAGCAGGACAGAAGGACAGAAGCAGGAGGGCGTACCGGTCGAAGCACTGGCCGTGAAGCAGGGACTTGGCGTAGCTGGTCAGGGAGGCCATGGGGCTGCCGGCGTCGTACCGCTGCTGCGTGTCGTCCAACGTCACGAAGAAGGCCGCCTTCTCGATGGCGTCCAGCGACTGCTTGTTCTTCCCCCGGCTGAAGTAGGTGACCCGGGCGTTGGCCCAAGGGGTTCTGGGTGAAGGACGGAGGGTTGGGACAACAGGGTGCATATTGTACAAAGGCCTGATATCTACATTATAAACCTAACAGAGATATTTGGATCTGCAGCTGGATGACAGGGATGATGAAGGGGGAGGAGCTTGTGGGGGGGGTGGAGCCTATAGGGGGAGGAGACTGAATGAGGGGGAGGAGCCAGAAGTCAACTACCTCGCTCCTGCAGTCAGTGCAGCCAGGAACGCCTCTCCTGGGGCAGGCTCCGATTGGTCGTTCAGAATCCTGTCCATCTGCTGCTCAATCTCCCGGGGCAACAGCAGTCGTCCGTCGTAGAAGACCCACACCTTGTAGAAGCGGCCGCGGTGGAACACAGCGATGTGTTTACTGTCGTTCACGTGCTGCAGGACGTCTGAAATGCAACCAGCCCAGCAACAAATACAGGGAAGAGACAGGGATGTGGAAGGAAGACGTTAACATGGTTTAATAGCAGTATCTCACTCTCTCTCACACACACACACACACACACACACACACACACACACACACACACACACACACACACACACACACACACACACACACACACACACACACACACACACACACACACACACACACACACACAATGGGTATGGGTAAGTAGGTCATGTAAGAGTAATGTGCTTACTGAGAAAATATGTTGTTTGGTAGCTTTTATTGAATTTCATCGTGTGGTAATTTTACCATTACCACCTCTACACCCAAATATGATAGTATGGAATTGAGTAGCACTATACCAAGTGTATCCAACACATGATACACCATTACACGACTACACATCTACGAGATGTATGTCATGGGGGGGGGAGCTGCAGGTGGAGGGAGGAGAAGGAGATGGGCGGTTGATGACCGTGGGCAGCGTGAGGCCGTCTGTTCGTCTGATGAGCATCAGCAATCAAACTCAAACGTTATTTTGAGCGTCATATCGTAAATAAGCGTTCTGCTCTGGGGTGATGCTCAGATTTCAAACAAGCAGAGGAGCCAGAAGGAGGAGTCTATGTTAGTCCCCTGCTTTCCCTGGAGCACCGTTACGCCCCATATCCAGGATGAGTTGGCTTCTGCCCCAGAGCAAGGCTGGGCGGGGAACCTGCCTCTCTAGGAACAAGGCGGGCCTCAATTCTGTTGGCCATGATTGACAGGTGCAGCATAACTGACACCATCTCAAGTTCATTTGTTAAATATATTTGAAACGCAAACTAGTACATTTTCTTTGTTTTCTATTACTGTCTGGCAATATATTGGTTGGTATTTATTATTTGTAAATCAATAAAACAATTACTAATTTATTGTCATTTTATTTTCCCTGATACAATATGGTTGGTATATTGTTTGAATATATTTGTAAGCCTGTTTTCAAAACTCAAAGAACAGGCTCCTCCGAGCTGGGTGTGGCTCTCGGATGCGAGGTACCTCCATGCTGAGCCCATAGCGAACGCACTGCAGCGCGCGCACACACACACACACACACACACACACACACACACACACACACACACACACACACACACACACACACACACACACACACACACACACACACACACACACACACACACACACACACACGCACACGCACACACAGCACTGAAGCTAGGCTCTCCTGGAGCAGGTCATGGACAGGGGCCTCCTCAGTGTTCGAGCTACGGTGCAGCTCCTTACAGCCCACACCTCCTTCTAGGTTGTGAAGAATTTGATGTAGATCAGAATTCATGACCTCTGGAGGAATAGCCTTTACACAATAGGCCTGACATGGTGGAAAAAGCCCTTTGTTCCAAGTCCAGTATACAATCCATTGGTGTGGCAATTTACTTTAAACATTGACTAAATTGACGTAGTCAACAGAGTTGAATCTGTACTCAATGGCTGTTAATTTGTATATTTTGTTGACGGACAATAAATGGAGATAATGATCAAGAGATCAGGACTTTCCACATAAAGTATCTTCTTGTGGCTCAGCCCAGCGGTCACCGTTAAGTAGGTAGAAGTTCACAGGTTTCTACATGCAATAAATTGATAACTCAGTCACTAATTATTAATTGTCCCAAGATACCAGCAAGGTCTTTATACTACAATGCCATATAATATATTATGGCAAGTAGTGTAACATCTGTTTGATTCCTGTTTAGCACTTTGTGAAACGTTTGCTAAATAACTAAATAGGTTATAATGTTTCATCATTTTTTAAATGTTTGTTTATGTACCTCACAACAACGTAATAGCGCAACTTGCAGGCTGGCGTCTCCGGTTAATGCGTGAGGGGAACATATGTAGAAAATCCATTCCTACGTTTATAAACATTTCTTTCTATTTGGCCTAAGCCAGACTTTTAATGGAACGTGTTTGACCAGACCATCCATTGGCTACATAATACATAGATATGAAATAAGCGGGGATTCAAACCTATAAGTTGCTCTTTCTTCTCATTTTAGGACTTGAGGCACCTGGCGGTTTAACCTCACATGCAAATCAGGACCGGCCACGCCAGTGGGCCAGGTCACATGCATAATCTCATACATGGGATTGGTCCGGACGGAGGGAGGCTGGGCATGCAGAGGCGGTGTGGGAGAGACGGTGCCACTAGGACTCTACCTGTGTCTACACCGGGAACACGACTGGTGTTGAACATACGCTCGTATTGGGATGAGCACATGGGGATAGTGTTTAGGAGCATGAGCTGAAAAGCAAATGGGGAGAGTCAAACAGAGAGATGATAAAACAAAACAAAAAGGTAAATGAAAACCCTGCAAGTAGCCCAGAACACACACATGGAAAGACACCTAGGGACAGCCACCTACGGACAGACAGCTAGGGGTCAGAAACCTAGGGGACAGACCCCTAGGGGACAGACCCCTTGGGATCAGAAACCTAGGGGTCAGACGCCTTGGGACAGACAGCTGGGGGTCAGAAAGCTATGGGACAGATGAGCAAGACCAGAAGGAGGATGGTTGGATTGAAAGCGGTCCTCGTAGCGGGAGGGGGGCCGAGCGGCCATCCTTCCGGTGGAGGAGGAGGAGGGGTGAGCGGTGGCAGAAACCAATGACCTACTGTCTCCATGACAACCAGTACCACAACCCTGGACCGTAGCCCTTCAAAACAGAGCCGATTTGATGCTCGGGCAAAAAAGGAAAATAGCTTGAGGGGTTTCCCTTTGGGGAAACGGAGGCAGGCCAATCAGAGAGAGTGGATCAGGGCGGTACCGGGTGTCAAAGGAGCACAGGAGGGGGTCAAGGGTTTCACACATGGATTGCCCGCGGCGATGGCGCTACGGTCGGGGGCTTGGGTCAGGGTGCAGCGTGTCAGGTGTGCCCTCCCGTCTTACCTGTCTCGGCCCCGGGCACGCGGGTGGTGTTAAACATGCGCTCCCACTGAGCAGAACACAGGGGCACCTTGTTGGCCAGCAAGTAAATCTAACGCAGCGTCCGACAAACGTGGCAGGGACAAAAACAGCAGAACAGAGACAATCTTTATTGGGCAGGTGGAGGCGCTGGAAGAGCAGGAGAGGCCCCCACCTCTACCTGAGGTGTGTATGAGGAGGCAGCCATCTATATCATGGTGTTGACTACTTCCGTCTGGATTACCAACCACGGAGGCGAATGCCACTTAACAATGTACCGACGTTTTCAGCTGACGTCTGGGCTAAAGAACGTAAACAGATGGGGTGAGGCTTGGGGCTATTTCAAGACACATGTATGGTGTGTTTAAGTGTGCAAGTTATATAAGAAACCAAGCATTTGAGCGCCATGCATGTTGGGGGGGGGGAAGACAATTGAGAGAGAAATACAACATGCGGTTGAAAACATTGGGAGGAGATTGCTGGGAACAAAACACAAGTACACAAGTAGTTCTAACCATGATCCTACAGTGATCATGTCCATATCGTAGACCCACATGCTGCCTCCAGCATGGGCTTGGTTGTAATCGACTATAGACAAAAATATACAATACTAAATCTCCCCTTTAGACCAAGCCCCTATCGCTCTGAATAAGCCATCAAAGGTATCCTTCTAAAACAGAGATCTGTATTGGCATAAGAGACGGAGAGACAGAGAGACAAAGAGACAGAGAGACACAGACAGAAAGACAGAGACACAGAGACAGACACAGAGACAGAGAGACACAGAGACAGAAAGACAGAGACAGACAGAGAGACACAGAGACAAAGAGACAAAGAGACAGAACGACAGAGAGCCAGAACGACAGAGACACAGAGAGACAGAGAGACGCAGAGAGACACAGAGACAGAGAGACACAGAGACAGAGACACAGATAGACACAGAGACGAAGACACAGAGAGACACAGACAGAGAGAGACAGAGACAGAGAGACACAGGGAGACAGAGAGACAGAGAGACAGAGTCAGAGACAGAGAGACAGAGTCAGACACAGAGACATAGAGACAGAGCGACGGATACAGAGTCACCGACAGAGTGAGACAGAGAGCTAGGAGTACTTACTGGTTTAATCTGAGCCCGGTCCAGTTTCCTCCGATACAGCATGATGGAGTGGATGGCGTTGCCAGCCCGGGCGGCTTGCACCGACGTTGGGAACACATACAGGAAGTCCTACAGAGAATGAAACCGTATTAATTGATTCATAAACATCACCATAATCCTAAACATTCCCTGTACTCGATGTCCAACTGTGGGCAAGCAGCAGGTCATGGAGAAAAGCTAGGATGAATTGGAGAATCAGGTTAGGGAAGGTAAGGCACCACAGCTCTGTTCACCGATCAGCTGCTATCTGCTTCGGCTAGTTAGCGATTATGCAAATTAACCGTGATGCATTTGTAAACATTTTACTCAACAAGTCAATCTCTTCAGAAAAGAATATCTGTTCTCAATGTCCTGAACGCGTATCAAAGAGACATGCCTGATAAAAGGAGGCTATGAAGGTAGCGTAGGCTAGACTACATGTCTGATCAGAATATTGAGGACTGATTCAACTTCCTGTTCAGCCCATCCTGGGGTTTTGAACCCTAAAGGAAGCTTTTCGTCTTGGTTTCAGGTGTCAGAGCACACCTAGTTTTACTGCCGTCATCGAATGTTAATCATCTATGTCTGTGGTTGTTAGCTAGTTGGACCAATAATGTTTGGAAAAAAAGATCAACATTTGGCAATAAGGCAATAAAATGTATTATGGTTGCAGTGTTGAGTCTTACCATGGCGTAGTAGTTGCTGTTGACCATGATTGGCCCGCGCCCTCTGAGGTAGATGTACTCTTCCCACCAATCACTGACCTGGATCAGGTAAACACAGGAGGTTTCAGATACAGGCTGCCACAGCTCCTTCTCCTCCCTGACCACGGTGACATGCCCACCTGGCCGGTTGTTTTCGCTCCTTTTAAAACGTTTGCAACTATTTCAATTTAATGTGAAATATTTGTGATATGTATAATTTTTTTTATATTATATTATTGCAGGATTTTGGGCAACCACAAAGTTTGTTTTATTTTTAGGGAATTGTTTGTTGCCCGACCAAGTCCAGCTGGCACTGGCCAAAAAGCCCGTCAAGGCTTGCGGAAAGTTGCCCTGCATTGCTTTCATGCGTATGTGCCGCTAAACCTATTTGTAGTCATCCCTTGTAAACTTGTAGAACTTGTCTCCCATATGCTTCCACCCGCTGGGTTCTCCCGTGGTGTTGCGTGGGATATATAGGGACAGGAGCCCATCCTTCAAGACAACGCTTTTATTGGCTTTGGTTTCTGCCAACGGGCCGGTGAGCTGGCCGCTCTGTCTGTCAGCCCGAGCTGCTTGTTACTTAAAGAGGACAGCTCCTTTGCGCTGCTTAGAACCAATCCTGCGTTCCTCCCTAAGAACATCAGTTGTGTTCGGAGGATATTGTGCTGAAGGCTCTTCACAGCCCGCCTCATTCTAGTGAGTCAGAGGAGGAGCGACACCCTCTGTGCCAGGTACGGGTGTCGGCGATGTACGGGAAGCGATCAGCAGTGATCAGGGATCATTATCCATGTCTCGGGTACGCTCTGCATTTGTAGAGCAGGTTATGAGTGACATCATGTGTTTTGGTGGATACCGGTTACGCCCATAAGGCCAAGCCTAGACGCCTACATTCATAGATCATACAATATTGTTTTTTATATGATTTATAAAATACATTTAATATTATCTGACGATGGCGCGGCCTGACAAATCATCCAAAATTGTAGTCACCTGATTAGGTCTATCAAACATTAATATTCAATTGTTGAAGACCAAATAATTGTGAGAAACAATTAGTCCTGAGGTTTAGTCAAGTGCACTAAATGTGAATCTGACACAAAAGGCGTGGAGAAGAGTGCTGGCCCTCCCCGACTCACATAGTTGGAGGCCCACCAGGACTTGAGCTTGAGGTACCACTGCAGCCTGGGGCCCAGGTTCTTCTCGAAGTCCTTGGCCAGACCCTCCATCCTGGCATACTGCTCGTCATCCATGAGGGGCCGGGCGGACTCCAGGTACTGCAGGAGACAGACGTCATGCGGTCAGCCCCTGGTACACCACCCCCCTCTGATAACAACCTGACCTTTAACCGTTAGTGGACGACACAGTCTGCATGCATCCTGGACTCAACTGTAACCATGGACACAACTTGCACGCCTAACCTTCCCTGGAAGGAGGGAAATTTACATATTTTTAGATGGCTTTGGGAGGGTGGGGTCATATACTAGGGGCCTGCAGAGCCCGTTGAGACTAGCAGGTTCTAAGGTGGTTCATGCTTACACCTGCCTCACGTGATCTTATCTAACAGGTACAGTAAAATCAAGGGCAGGGGGACGACTGATTGGCTGGCTTCCGCTTCGATTCAGGTCTGCTTCTGCCACTGAAGCCCAGCAGGGGACTGTTCAGATGATTAAGAAGGGCAGAGGATTAACCCAACTCTCTGGAAGCCCTCGAGTCTAACTCATCCGTTTGGTCTCTGCAGCGTTCCTTCTGTTATACACACACACACACACACACACACACACACACACACACACACACACACACACACACACACACACACACACCCTTCTGCAGGTGTCCTTCACGGGGGGCACAGGGAGGCGAGGGAGAGAGTTCTGGAAGCTGTACAGCATGGGCTTCCTCCCAGAGAACACCTTCACCAGCACCTGAAGGAGAACAGGAATCACAACACAAAGAGCAGGGCTTGATATACGCTCAACAAACACACAATGTAAATATATGGACAACAGCCAGCAACACTTGATCCAAACGTCTACCTGCTTAAGCTATTAAGCCATGTTTAAAAGCCCTAACCCTGTTTTTGATACCTGGACAACATAAGACCGCTTTGAACCTAAAATCACAGGACCTAAGGGTTCATGAGGAGTGAACCCTTGTTTAACACCGTCTGATTTAGTGTGACGTAGTAAAGCTCTTAAAACGTAACTACACGCCTGAAGGGAAATCAGGCTGGGGAGGAGAAATGTCCCTGAACATGTCTGTCCGTCTCCCCGAGTGGGAGTGAGTGAGTGAGAGTGTGTGATTGAGTGAGTGAGAGTGTGTGATTGAGTGAGTGAGAGTGTGTGATTGAGTGAGTGAGTGAGTGTGTGATTGAGTGTGTTTGAGTGAGTGAGTGAGTGAGTGAGTGAGTGAGTGAGTTATTGAGTGACTGAGTGACTGAGTGACTGAGTGTGAGTAAGTGACTGAGTGTGAGTGGGTGTAAGTGAGTGGCTGAGTGTGAGTGAGAGAGTTTGAGTGACTGAGAGTGAGTGAGGGAGTATGTGTGATTGAGTGAGTGAGAGTGAATAAGAGTGCGCGAGTAAGGGGGTGTGTGAGTGAGAGTGTGAGATAGTGTTAGTGAGTTAGTACGAGTGTGTGAGTCAATGTGTGAGTGAGAGTGTGTGTTTGTTCACCATCCAGAGTTTGGCGGACCAGGACACAGAACCGTGCTGGACGTACATCCAGCCATGCCACGACAGCAGGCACTTGAGGACGTTCCGCATGACGAAGATGATGCTGACCCACAGCCCGGTGCCCACCAGCACGCCCCCCACCGCCCTCTGGCTGTCACAGGACAGGTAACGGCTGGGGAGAGACACAGGGAGGCACAGGAGGGGGACAGAAGGACGGACAGAGGGAGGTAGAGGAGAACGGACATAAGGAAGGTAGGAGGGACAGGAGGAGGGACATGGGGAGGGACAGAGGGAGGGACATGGGGAGAGACATGGGGAGGGACAGGGGGAGAGACATGGGGAGAGACATGGGGAGGGACAGGGGGAGAGACATGGGGAGGGACAGAGGGAGGGACATGGGGAGGGACAGGGGGAGAGACAGGGGGAGAGACATGGGGAGAGACATTGGGAGGGACAGAGGGAGGGACAGAGGGAGGGACATGGGGAGAGACATGGGGAGGGACAGGGGGAGAGACATGGGGAGGGACATGGGGAGGGACAGGGGGAGAGACAGAGGGAGGGACAGGGGGAGAGACATGGGGAGAGACATGGGGAGGGACAGGGGGAGAGACATGGGGAGGGACAGGGGGAGGGACAGGGGGAGAGACATGGGGAGGGACATGGGGAGGGACAGGGGGAGAGACATGGGGAGGGACATGGGGAGAGACATGGGGAGGGACAGAGGGAGGGACAGGGGGAGAGACATGGGGAGGGACAGGGGGAGGGACAGGGGGAGAGACATGGGGAGGGACAGGGGGAGGGACAGGGGGAGAGACAGGGGGAGGGACAGAGGGAGGGACAGGGGGAGGGAATGAGGAAGGAAAAGAACACCCTGAGTAACAATCTTTTAAAGGTCATTTATTATTTAACGAGCACCATTGTAAGTTAATAAGCGACAACAGATTATCATTTGTTTCCTAATTTAATAATTAATTGGTCTCCACCAACACAAATAGTTACGCGACTGGACTGTTGCCAAGCAACACAAACATTCTCCTCCACACTGGCTTTCTGCTTTGTGTGGGTCTACACAGTGCTGCTCTGTACATTTATCTGTACGTTTCCATGTATCGTGCAACCAGTTTAAAAAAAGTCTATTGACAGTCACTTGGGTTGCACGTGTGATTGAGTTAACAGCTTAATCAGACATGTTGATTGATGTTCCAAAGATTGTTAACTTAGTTAAGGATTACCAGTAAAACCTTCTGAACA
This sequence comes from Pollachius pollachius, assembly GCF_949987615.1. Taxonomy (NCBI): domain Eukaryota; kingdom Metazoa; phylum Chordata; class Actinopteri; order Gadiformes; family Gadidae; genus Pollachius; species Pollachius pollachius. The sequence continues at coordinate 22,550,856 of NC_136942.1, read as the reverse complement.
GAGTGTTTCACACATAGGGCAAAGTGCTCAGTCCTCATGTAATGCCTCTTGTCAAATCAAATTACTTGGAACGAACTATTGTTTAAAACGTTGATATATTGGCCTTATTCTAAATTGGACTGTCTCATAAATAGAGATATAACCCTGGAGTCATTTAAGGTAAGCATCCAGCCATGTGACCTCGTAGAGCTTGGTTTGACCAGAGCCCTAGCAAGTGAATGGGCTCACAGAACAGGAGAAAAGTGAGGCGTTGCATACCAAGCAGCTCTGCAGATCTATTCACTTGGACAGTGGGCCCTTCAGGGGCCCCAGTAAAGACAGTAGTTCTGCAGAGCTGACATCATGAGTGAATGCTAATCAAACCCCGGACAGGAAAACGCAGGAGCAGGGATATACCTCACAACGCATTTATATAATTTGTTAAATTGAAGATAGTGAGAATCATTGATATTGTGTCACTTGCTAGTAAATAACAATTAATGCAAGTAGGATTTCTAATCATTATTATTTGCATTGTCCTTTTTTTTAGTTGATAATATAAGAATTATGTTTAGCATTCATTGAAATGCAGTCTGCGTCCAACCAGTCCTTATTTACGTTAGTTCACAAAATACTCCAGACAAGTTACCAGACTTGTTTTGTCTGACAAGCAACCCAGAAAAACCAACCATTATGTTAGAATTTTGGAACAAATGACTTAAAAGGGGACATATTATGAAAACAACTCTTTATCTGGGATTTGGTGTGTTGTTTTGGGTGTCTGGTGCTCCCACACGCATACAAATTTTGAAAAAAGTCTGTACATTTTTAGTGAGATATGCATTTCTGAAAGTACCCCGCCTACAGTTACCTAACGAGCTAGTCAGTTTCGGCGCCACATCCTACGTAGAAAGGGGGCACAGTTGAATATACCTCCCACTTCCCTGTTCCCCCTCCAATAAGAGCATGGCTAAGATTTTGTGGACCAACGGACGAGCAGCTCCGGCGGGGGGAACTCGGGGGCAGCCCTGCACAGCTAAGCTCCGGGAGTACAATCCCTTTCTCTGCCGGACTGCCGCCGAAGCTTCGGCGGAAGTCTGGCCGCCATCGAAGCCGTCCGGCCGCCGCCGAAGCTTTGGCGGCAGTCCGGCGCGGGGAGCTCGGTGGCAAGTCCGGCAGCTCAGCTCCCGGAGTACAATCCCTTTCCCCTCCATGTCGTGGTTCATGGACTTCAGAGAGTGAAGGCCAAAGTTCCTTTCCCCCAATTCCTCTCAACCATGGCCGAGATATCCCCCACTACGAGTCTTTACTTGTGGTGGAAGTGGCAGAGACGTCAGACGCAGTCTTTATGATTCATAATATCATCCGAGGTGCACATAGCTTTTGGCCGTGGTTATAATATTATATAAATACTAGGGATTGGCGTGAGGAATCGATTACTCGAGTACTCCTCGTTACAAATTAACTCGGTTGGTGGACAGGCAAAGTTTAATCTAATAAAGTTTTCTGAAGCAAATGTATCAATTTTCTGTGTGGCGCCAATGGCGTGTGCCGTGTGCACAAAGCAAATGAAATGTATCAAATTTCTGCGCGGCGCATGCCGTGCTGTGAGCACAACGCCAGAATTCAAGAGGTTAAGAGATGGCGGTTAGAGCAAAGCGCAGCGAAGTAAGGAAATACTTTACAGAAATAGGAGATCAAGGGCCCTATTTTAACGGTCTGAAACGCAACTGAGAAGTGCCAAGCGCAAGTAGCTTTGTGGGCGGTTCTATGGCGATGTTGCTATTTAAACGGCGCAAAAATGACTCTTGCACCCGGCGCAAATCTAAAAAGGGTTGGTCTGAAATAGCCTAATTACCCGTAGGTGTGGTTTTGGAGTAACGTGCAATAAACCAATGAGAGTGCCAGCTCCCATCTCCTTTAAGAGCCAAGAGCACATTTGAATCTGACGAGTTGATATTTTGACAGCGCGTCTGCAGTCTCCGATGAGACAGATGCACATGAATTTCAAACTTCAAATGGCTCAGTTTATGGCCAAATAATATGGCCTTATTCACACATGGAAAAAGGTTTTCTTCCACAACTTCAGAAATACTGAGTCCTCAAATAAATTTTGGCCAAGAAAACTTAACACACATATGATATGCGGTAACTGTGGTTCTATTTAATGATATACGCAATACATTATAAACACAGTTTATCAGTATTGTATGCATTATCTTTATCGACTTGTGTTCCTAATATGCATGTGTCCCCCCGTTAATATACATTGCCATGGACTGTATTATGCGTTACGTGTTTAGTTTGTGTGTTTAAACAGATGGACGCACACACGCGCGCCCGCATTCATTAATTCTTTTACACATACACACACGCGCGCCCGCATTCATTCTTTTTAACACTCACTCGCGGTAGAACAATGTTTTCTCACAATGAAATACTCATCAATCCTAAAAGTTATGGGCATGTACACGATGTCTGTGTCAAGAAAATATGTATTTGCTGTATGGTGTTTGCAGTTGCATTGATTTAAAAGTACAACTTATTACTGCTGTATCAGCTGTTCTTTCCCAAATAATTGACCTAGAATGTGTGGCTAGGTAGATGAGAGAAGCAAAGTATATGCGCGAGGTGCACAAGCAACATTATGCATGCGCCCTAAAATAGCATCAGAACAACGCGCCACTGACTTTAAACCAGGTATTTCCTTGTTTGTGGCGCAAGTGATTTCTGAAACTGCAAAATAGCACCAGGGAACGTTTGTGCCAGAACACGCCTCCTCCTTTCGCCGAACCGCCCCTTGGGGCGCAAGATCATTCCCTAATTTACCGACGGGTGGCGCAGGAGGGAAGAGAATGCTCTGCGCCAATTGCAAACTAGCAACGACACATGCGCCAGTGAGAAAGTCAATTGCACCAGATGCAAGATAGGGCCCCATAAGGTGAAATGTAAAATATGCCAAGTGAAATTGAGCTACTAGAGTTCTACAAGTACTATGCGGCAACATATGCTCCTGAAACACAACGGCGAGTTCGGGAAAGCAGACCCGCAGCAACCAAGTGTGTCGGCTATTTTCACCGCTGCAAGACGCAGCTGTAATCCCGGCCGTGGAGAGAAGATCACAACGCTGAGTATTTTTTTAGTTAATTTGCTGCCGTTTTATTTGCAGCTTTAAATTATTTACAATGGTTAGGCTACTTGTTTCGGGTTTTTTTTAAAACCGTTACAAGCCTTTTTTCGACGTGATTTAAATTGTGAGACGCATATTTATTTTTGCAAGGAAAATGTGTTTTTAACGTTTGCAAAAATAAATAATGAATACTCTGATAACTCTGACTGTTTTGATTGAGAAAAAGCATTACATGTTTGGTTGGTAATATTGCCGTTCATCATAAGGCCTATTCCTGCTGCAGATGCGTTGCATTCTAAAAATAGATTAGATTAAACGAGTACTCGATTGATCCTCGAGGAATTCATTCGATCACTTGAGTTTGGAATTTACTACTCGTGCCCATCCCTAATAAATACCCATATATAATATTATTATTATTATTATTTTATAATATGATATAGAGCTCCAGGAGTCCGCAAACGGCAAAAATCCCTTCTCCTCCATGCTGTGGTTCAGTCTGTCAGCTCGTTGGTCAATGGGCAGCAGCTCATTTGCATTAAAGCTACAGACACCAGAAACAGTGCATTCTGAAGGGACTGGAACAGAGGGGAATAGCGGTAGGCGAGATTTCTTTTCATAAAAGCTATTTCCAGCAAACAGCTTCAAAAACATGTTTTTTAGAACTCAAATACTATGTTTACTTTTTTGGAAAACACCATAATATGTCTCCTTTAAAGAATGTTGTCCTCATCGTGAGCATGGGTTGGCTGAACTGATGACATGCTATGGCAGCACCAATTGGTATCTTGGGGTTTATTTAGTCCTGAACACACACACACACACACACACACACACACACACACACACACACACACACACACACACACACACACACACACACACACACACACACACACACACACACACCGATCTTGTACACTACAAAGTGAAACTATTGACCCACAAAGCATCTATTTGTACTAGAGGACCTTCTTCTGTCAACAAGTCATAAACAAAAACTTTAGTCATTATATCTGTAAACCACAAGATACCTCTATTACTTGGCTGTGTTCTAATCTAGTCACCGAATTGCCTTTGACAGGCCATTACATTTCAATTGAACTTACACTTACTACTCTGCAGCTGATAATTAAGAAACACGCACAGGATCACTTTATAAAGCGCTTTCAGTGCTTTTAAAAGCACTGTCTAATCGTAATGAGTTTAGATTATTTTTTAGTGGTAGGATCTTATACAGGCCTTTTGAGTGCGAGGTCATGGAAACCACACATCAATGCATTAATTGTGCATTAATCAATGCACGACAATCACACAGGACCCTTCCCACCCACTCCACAATCAATACAGCTCCTTCCATCTGGTCATCTGTACAACATAGTCAACAGAACACCGGAACAAATCCCATTGCTTCCAATGCCATCTCCAACTCAAAATGCATTCCCTTCTTCACCTGAACCTCCTCATTCGGATTGTATTTGCTACAGTATTTGTGTATTTGTGCTGGTTCAAAGCTTTCAGGAATCAAACGTTTGTGTCTGTAGATGATTTTCTCTCAACGCTAAGAACTGAATGACAGCGGCCTTACCCAATAGGTATGTGCTGCCCCAGCTTGGCCACCAGGCCCTGGGAGGGGTCCAGCTGGTTGTACTTGTTGTAGGACAGGTAGGCTCCCACCACCACCATGAAGCCCCCAGGGCTGCCCGGGTACACGCCGGTCATCACCCCGTTCTGTTAACAGAGATGAGGGCATTAGTGTCACGAGGGTGTGATCAGGACATCCCAAGATCTACTGAAACCTTATTTGTCAGATCTTAGTTTATTCAGGTCCCTGTGTAAACAGATGAGTGGCTGAACACCAAAGACCAAGAGACAAGAGATACGGCTGAACGAATGTGTGGATGGTAGATAAATAATGGATGACCTACACAGGTTGATACTTTGTTGAATTCTTAATGAGATAAAGTAAAAATCCATACACTGTCTTATTAGGATGATCAATACCAAGATAAAAGGATTTGTCTATCTGTGTCTGTCTGTGTGTGGATAGTGAATCAGATGTAAGTCACTGGGTTTATGTGAATCTGCCTAGCTTGATTTCAACTTTATGTGACATGCAGTGAAAAATGCTGTGAGGGTTTTTTGCATGATCTTAAGCAATCCATAAATTTATCTTGGAGGGCCTGGTTCGACGCTTTCATCAAAGTAACAGAGCTCTTAATTGGTTTGTGATAAGTTGATGTAGTTTGAGTTTTGCTGCAATACTTTCTTTCCCATCAAATTGATTAAAATAAATAATATCAGCTATATAATAATACAAATATCAGTAGAAATATAGGAATAAAAAGTTGTTTTCACACTGCCAAATATGCCCTTCTTACACCTGCCTTTTTCGCGGCATGGTCGTTAACCCTGACTGAGCTAATATGCCGGCTTGATTTCGCATCCCAATTTCCCCTCTCGAACCCTTCAAATATTCAGGGTTTCATTTTCATGTAAATGCGATTAGAGGGCATTGCGGTACCAGGGGCTGGACTTGGGTAGAGGACTTGTGGCTGCATTGTCTCTACAACAGAGACAACGCAGCGACATCCACATGAGTAGTTCTAAGCTGCTCCGTAGTATGAACTGCCTCTTATTCCCCTTTTCCACTGACAGTACCAGCTCAACTCGCCTCAACCCGCCTGTTTTTTGCGTTTCCATCGTCAAAATCTGGTACCTGGTACTTTAGTCTCGCCTCCGTCTAGGTTCCATGAGAGCTGATCCGACACTTTTGTGTGACGTTAACAGCCTGCTGGCCACTGATTGGCCAGAGAGTGACGGCACTGGACGAGCACGTCGGCCGAGCCTGACACCCGACGCCAGGTGTTGTGCTGAAAATGGATCCCCGGTCTGAAATCGCAGCCCCTCCGCGTTATAGCAGTGTTTATATCATATCGTCACAAGATGAGCAACTTATCACCGAAAGCGATGTTAAATTGTATAAGCGACCCACAATGTAAGATATCACATTCACGATAATGAACTACGAGGGCACTAAAATACGTAATAGTTTACAAGTCATACATGTATGCATGATGTGACCCTAGAAAGCACAGACGAATTTAGCGAAAGCGCGTTCAAGCCGAGAGGGGGGGAAATACTGACATGTATGCCCAATATTGGCATGAAACAGTAACCAAATAGTTTAAATGGTACAATGTTCTTTGGGGTCGCGAGCATCCCGTGCTGCCGGTCAACTGATGGTTGAGTGAGCGTCTGTGAGTGCTTGGAGAAAATGCAGATTCAAACTTTAGTAAAAACCTGAACTTTTTGACAGATTTAGAATACAAGGCATCTTTTATTTTGCAAGGAATTCATTGACAGAGTAGCTTTTTTCTGTTTCCTTTCACTCGTAAACTTCTAATGTAAATGAGCATATTGGCTTCACATTGTCACGGTATTGGGAACATTTTAGGCCTAGATTATTTTCTTTGAAGTCTTTGTGTTTGCATAATCGACGAATAAGTTGCTTCGGAAATTAGGCTGCAGAATTTCGGTTCATCGACACAGGATACAAGCAGAGGCTTTATTTTAAAAAAAAAATCAGTAGTGAAGCAAAAAGTGAAGGCACTGTGTTGAAACACACTGACGTTGTATTCTAGTTGCCCCCTTGTGTCTCTAAAGCCTTAAACCAGGACATATGGTGCCATATATGGACATAGCAGACGTGACATTATCTTTTGTTATGCACGCCCGGTTAGAGGTGTAGATCCTGTTTATAGAGAGACATCCTTTTGTTGAGATTTTGGTAACAAACACTCCATATTCAGCAGTGGACAACGTTGTCAAAGGGACAGTCGGACACAGTCCCTTTGGGTTTGTGTATGATGGTGTGTGGGAGGCTCGAGGGCGGCTCACCTTGAAGCGGATGAACCGCTTCTTCCAGGAGTGGAGGCCAGAGAGGTAGATTTGTCGCAGGGCTTCATGGCACAGCTGGAGGTCGATCCCATCCGGGGTGACCGTGAACTGGAAGGCCACAGCCTGATGAGCTTCTGCCATGGTGGGCTAGTGCTGCTGGGGGTCACTGTGGAGGAGATGTCATACCCTTGATCATTACTGCCAAGAGAGAAGCCATGTACCTACATAGCTTGGTCCCACTCTGAACCAAACCATGTCAACACCAACAAACACACCTATTATTCATGTAAACAACTACATTTAGGGATCATATTTGCAGCCCACAAAGTCAAATTGTACACTTTTGAATTGAAAACAAAAGACGGGACGTTTTTTGGAAGTTGCAAATAGAAGGCAAGTTGTCCAGGCCTAAAAATAGAGACAGATTATCTTAATCGGGCCAGGGTTTTCCCATTGCATGTTCCACCTGTTCTGCATGTACTGGTATCAGGCGTTATCTGAGTGCTACGCAGTGTTACGCAGCATACACTCTTCAAGGTCTCTCTCAGGTAGCCCGGGTCCAACGTCCACACTCCCGTGTCCCTGTGGTTTAAGTCCACAGGAACACGGCCGAGAGTTTGGGATTATCGCATTAGGGGTTGACGGTGCAAAACGTGGGGTTGTTACCACAGTTTAGGGTGCAGAACTTCTGGGAGGCCAATATGGCGTAAAGCAACATTGACTTTGTTAAGAGATTTAATAATAAGTCATTTGATGGAATCACCTTTTGTATGACGTGCAACACATTTTTCTAAGTCAACACATGCATTCAAAGGAGCAGATCAAAGCTGTAGCCGAAGAGATTTCCAGGTTGCCATAAGATGTACTTCTAGATCAGAAGGCATAGACTGTTTGGTTACCATGATGCCACGGCATGGTAACCAATTTGGCTTGGTTCGAGAAGCAAGGGAATTTAACCGCCTTGACACACCAAACACAGGTGAAACTCGGGAAGAAACTATTCCTTCATAGAAGGTCAGTTTACGCTCTGAATGATGTGAAAATAGGATATATGTATACGTGTCAATCTGATTATTAAAAAAAAGCATTCATTAACAAGGGTGAAAATAACACATCTTAAGTTAAAATAAATCCATCATTGCTTTCGCATGCCCCGCACCTGCTATAGAGAAAGGTCAACCCAAACTAAATTTCAGCACTGCAAATTTTGCACCATGAAAGAGCATCTCTTCAACCAAATAGCCTTCGGGAAAATACGAAAAAGGTACGCCCAAAAAGCCTGTGGCAAATTCTATGTGCTGCTGTATGCGTAGAAAATGTGATCTAATAGTTCTCCATTCACATCGGAGCAGAAGCATCTCCCTCCCCCCAGCGGGTTGTCGATCGCGTCACGTGATCTGCATGCGCAGAATGGAACTAGGGGAAAGGTCGCGCACACACACACACACACACACACACACACACACACACACACACACACACACACACACACACACACACACACACACACAGATCAGAGGAACACCGAGCCTGAAAACAACCCGGCAAACTCTCATATCTTATGGAATATATACATTAAGGGACCTGACGTAACATACCTTCAAAAGTGTAATAGCATCCAGCCCGCCTTGTGTGCAGCCCAGCACCTCACCTCTTATGTTGTAGCTCAACAACCAGCACAACCATACAATGTAGCTATCATACAACCCACATCATAATATGAAATGTAGAGACGCGTATAGAACGACATGGGACGCATGTTGGGTCTCATATTCACAGTATTCTGGTCATTAACCACGTGGCCTGGTCAGAAGTGGGTCAACAGGCAGAACGGGATGTTTATTCACGACAATATTAAGTATTTCACTTCATGTTCATGTGAGCTGTTACTCCATCATTGTTCCCGTTCAGGAACAGTACACGTTGACCTTCAATGCGGTGCTGAGGGACCACCCGTGCAGTTCTAAAATAACCAGAATAATCCACTTGACACACATTGACCACGACCTGTCACCTCAACGTGACCATGCACAGTGCAGGATCATCGTTCCGTTTTCTTTAGTGGATGACCTTTACTTAAATTTGAACCGGATAGGTATGGCTAATACAACGCCAGACTGCAGACGATGCAGAGTTGTATTCTAAAACATTATAGATAGACAATAAATTAGTCCTCCGGCCAGTCACAAATCAGAACAAGAAACGGAGCGGACAGAGCAGATGGAGACCAGGGAAGCCAGTACCTCTCCAGACACTGGTCCTAGACTCTCTAGGTCCTCACTACAGGTCCTACTGACCTCAGGTAATGACACATCACAGGGGGACATGCATCGGGTGAACTGTGAACCGCATGTCTGCGCATTTACGGACGTTTAGTTTGGCGGTGTGCTCCTACCAGGAGCCGGCCATGTTTACGTTCCGACTTCGGAGACCTGCGGGGACGCATCGCCTCCATGAAGGACCGTCGTTTCAAACAGGGAACAGCCTACTCACCGAGCCTCCACCGGAGCTGCAGAGACGGCCTGTTAACGCGGACCTTATGGTATCTGGAGATGTGTGGATAAGGATATGTGGTTGAGGACGTCTGGCGGAGACTGCTGCTGTAAGCGGCGCATGAAGGGAAGCCAAACGTTGTACAGCACCGCCCCGTCTGAGACGTCACGTTCACCGGCAAGCCTTACCAGGGTATGGTGAAGGACGGAATGTAAGAGCAGGACTTTCTAATATCCAATACACACCGAGAATGACAGAAAATTCATGAAAAATATGAGCAATGAAATCAAGGGCATTAATTGAAAATTGTATTGTCAGGCACAGGCGGCACACCAAAGCAGCAGAAAACACCCTGCCAACATTGGGGGAGATTTGGGGTGAGTTGAAGGTGGGTCATGGACGCCATACTTTTTCCTTGAACTTCGTCGAAACAGCGCCCCCTGCAGGATCCTTCTTCTTTCAGGGTTTTAATCAACTTATTGGTGCAACACCGCCACCGTGGGAACCGGAGCATAAATCAGGCAAACTACTTCTCATAGAACCCGACAAATACAACTAACTCACCCTAACCCTAACTATAAATTCAATTTCCTAAAAACCTAAATTTGTCTTTTAATATTGCTCTCTGATTTCTCTACCTGAACATTCCAACAATATGTTCCAGTGTTTCTCTCAGCTCACAGCGGTCAGAACCCGTACCGATAAATAATGTTCTATTTAATCGTATGTATGCCCCTTTCTATTATTTGTGCTTCCTGTTTCCTCTGTCATGCACCACTCACATTACTTTACCTTCTAAACTTGTTTTGGTGTATACAAATCGCCTCACTAAGAAGATGGGTCTGTTTGTTACGATGGTTCATTGTGAAAGGAGACATATTGTACCACCTTGTGTGAGTGTGATTAGCCATTACAAGCCGTTTTGAAAATCTGCCTCTTCTGACATCACATGTGGTATTAATGGTGCCTTCAAAACAGTCAGTTTCCGGGAATTTTGGAGGTTTGGACCTTAAGATCGGAGGAAATTGCCTTGAACACTCTGTTAGGTCAGAGATTTCCCTCTGAACTTTGTGCGGAAGTAGAGCAACCCGAGCCTCCGAGTTGACGTCACAACAATGGCTGCCTATTTCATTGATAGACTAAAGTGAACTTGCAGCAAGCACTAAGAGGCAAACCTAACACCAATTCTAACATTTGCATTACGATACATTATAGAGTACAATTATAAACATCACCTGATAAATTCTCGCTCATGTTTAACCATCGTAAGCAGTTCTAATAACTGATTCATCTGATTCAGATCTGCTTTGAAGGGGGCATAAGTATCCAGCAAACATATAGGTGGACACGCCCACTTGTGATGTCAGAAGAGGCAGATTTTCAACGGCTTTTAACGGCCAGTCACACTCACACCTGGTGGTATAATATGTCACCTTTAAAAATGGTCATTACATATCATTACCAAAAATACATTAATTAAAGTAAGCAGTGACATTTTATACATGATTATGCAATAACTACATCACATTACAGTCATTTTACATGACAGTCTTTATAAGTATGTATGTATGTATGTATGTATGTATATATATATATATATATATGTTTGCCTATGTGTGTCTGTGTACAGGTGTGTCTGTGTACATGTCCACTAAACCAAACCTGCGATCATTGATCACTGGTCAGCCGGTGTTTCACCTTTTCATTAAACTTTTTCAGATCGGTTTGAACCTTCATTCCAAAAACGTATCCCCTTTACTGAAAAGGATTAGTGACCGAAAGTTGTTTTGCACTTTGCCACCCTACGCCATTTGCTGATGCCCTAGTGGTGATTCTTTTAGTGTTTGCTTTTGTCACATATGGACAAAATACAGTTGGGGTGAGAAACCATCTTCACACGGTGTATCTTTTTACAATTACCATTCGTAGTGTTGATCAGCAGAGAAATAGTCAGCCAAAGACGTTGACGTCACTTATCAACCGGACACGCTGAGGTTGATAAGTTACCGGAGTGTAAGAAAGGCGTGAATCAGGCAAAAAATCCACTTTCCTTGACAGCGGTCAAGTTCGGTGTGCATTAAAGTATAGACGGACCAATTGCGAACTACTGCAGCTGCTGATGGCATCTCTCTAAGTTAAAAAGTAGCCGCACACACCCCAAATCAATTGCAATAAGTGTATACATGTCGATTACAGCGTCAGTCGTTAATGTGTTCACTGTTCAAAAGTTTAAATAGTACAGAAAAGTGGTTTGTTAAGCAAAAGCAAATATGTTAAACAAAAGGGATTATGCCCATACTTGCTATGTAGAATTAATTTTTTAACGTAATTTGCTCAAAAAGCAGGAAAGAACCAAGCTGCTGAAAGTTAAACCATAGTGAGACCTGTCGTGGATAAAACCTACGTTCTAATACTCATACAAATTAGGAGAGGTCGAGAAGGACTAGGGTTGAATGATGAAGGCTTTATTGCGACTGCAGAGTAACAACATCACCTGAGTTTGTTTGCAAAAGAACTCGCAAACAGTATTGGAGCTCGCGTTATATCCTAATTGTGTGGCCTCCCCCAAGATGTCCTTGGCCAATCACAATGCTCTAAATTGGCATATACAGTCTTAATCCTAAAGAGATTATGCTCATACTTGCTCTGTAGAATTCATTTTTTAACGTAATTTGCTCAAAAAGCAGGAAAGAACCAAGCTGCTGAAAGTTACACCATAGTGAGACCTGTCGTGGATAAAACCTACGTTCTAATACTCTAACTAATCCATAACCGGGGTATGGATTAGTTAATTTAACTCTAGAAGCCTACAGAATATACATTCTAAAGCCACAGACGAGAAAAACGAGACATGCAGGACTTTTCTCTAACATGCAGGACAAGATGTTTAGTTTTGAATGACTAGCAAGCATTTTCCTTGTCTAATATCTACATTTATATGTTGCCAATCTCTTATCCTAGCAGGAGGCGTTCTGTTCCTGTTGTGGTAATAAGAAGTAAAGACCTCCGTCTTCATCTGCCTGGAAGCTGCCTTCTCCGGGTCAACTTCAACTTCATCCTGGCTGCGGCTTTCTTCCAATCGGGTCCTGCTCCTCACATTAAGCATAGCCTAGCTTTACCCAAGACGCAGATGTTTTTTTCACTGTTATCCCTCTATTAAGTTTCTTTGACGTGTTGTTAATTATGTATGACTAATGCTGCCCTACTGTGTGAAAGGTGTGGGAAAACTGTGCCATAGCTTATGGTCATTATGTTTACCGTTAAGAAATATGTAGTAGATTTTTTATGAAGCTTGTTTATATGCTATTTCCCATGATGGTAAATTAACATTTCATTGCTGTGAGTTGTGAAGCCTATACAAATAAATATTAAATCCGCTGAATCAGAATACTCATTTCCCATGATGATAAATTAACATTTTATTGCTGTGAGTTGCGAAGATTATACAAATAAATATTAAATCCGCTGAATCAGAACACTCTATAAAATCTTTAGTGGTGGATTGTAACTGCCCTTACAGAAGTACTGAACAATAAGTACAATTTGGAGGTACTTGTATTTCACTTGAGTATTTAATTAAACCGAGTTATCTCCAGATGTTTGTGATAAACTGGAGGATGACGGTAGAAAATCCTCCTACATAAATTATTGCAAGAGCCCCCCTGGGTCGGCTGGGAAAGTCAGACACGCTGATTACAGGTGTTTTTGAAATGCGTATACGGCTCTCAGGACAGCCACGCAACGGACACATGGTCATTTTACATAATTTGATGTATTGCTGTAGGTTAAACTAGCAAACCATCGCAAGTAAATGTAACAAAGCTGTAGCTGAAAGATTCATCCACAAACATCAGAATAGAAAAACACTGGCAGGGACCATTTTAGCGCATGATGACTACTATACATAGTACACGTAGTAATACGTAGATACCTATATCATACAATTCATATTATCACGGCCAAAAGCTGTGTGCGCCTCCAGACGACATTATGAATCTCAAACGACTGTGTCGGGTTCACCAACATCTCTGTTTGTTCCAGTTCCTCATCAATCAGAAGTAGACTGAACCACGACATGGAGAAGAAAGGGATTGTTTGCCCGCAATTGTTGACCACGATTGTCTCCCGCCGGCCCATCGCCTCGGCAGCGGGCAGCGTTGAGGCACCACCGCCCCGAGGAGGTGGTGTCTCGGCTAGGGGAACCCATTAATGTTAGAAAACCTCAAAGTGGAGAGATGGAGAGATTCGTTGAGGGGCTTCCGGCCAGGACCTCCGCTTGGGTCCGGTACCACCGGCCCGAGAGCCTCTCCGCTGCGGTCGATCTGGCGGAGAGCCACCTGCAGCCCCCACCGACGGTCCACCAACAACGGTCCCGCGCACCGGTGCAGCTGCCCTACGGCAGGACAGGCCAAGCCCGGCGCCGAGGGCGAGAGGGGGGGTCCCCGTTCCGGAGCGGGCACATGAATCACCTCCCCCCCCCCTTCCACAGAAGGGCGCTCAGACGGCAGGGGAGGGGTGTTGGCGGTGCGGGCGGCCTGGCCACTTTCCGGCGGGAGTGCCCCATGAGGTGGGTCAGGTCGTCCGCGTCACCGGGGCCCCGTCTCCTCCCCACGGTCCCGGCGAGGCGTACCGTATCCCGGTGAGGATACAGCGGGGTACGCACCAGGCGCTGTTGGACTCGGGCTGCATGCAGACCATGATCCACCAGCGCCTGGTGCGGTCCGAGGCATTGGTGGAGGCGTCGAGCGTTTCGGTGAGGTGTATACACGGGGATGTGCACGAGTATCCTTTGGTCCCCAACGAAATTTGTTGTGGGGGTAGAAAATATAGGGTCAAGGCGACGGTTAGTTCGAGCCTCTCGCATCCCCTGATTCTTGGGTTGGATTGGGCGGGGTTCCCACAGGCAGTTAGGGGGACTACGGGGATGCGGACACGACAGGTAGGGACATGTAAGTCGTGTGCTGTTTCCTGCGCCGAGGCGGGGGCGTCTGACGCTGCTCAGGGATCGGGGAGGGGGGGGTCCTCACCCCGAGGTCCCAGCGCCGAGATTGCCACCGGTGGAGGATTTCCCCCTCGAGCAGTCTCGTGACGCCACACTAAGCTCAGCCTACGACCAGGTGATAAGTATTGATGGGAGTCGGGTCCGGCCAGACGCGGCGCTGACTTACCCACATTTTATGGTGGTTAGGGACAGGCTATATCGGGTGAGTCGTGACACCCAGAGTGAGGAGGTTATCACCCAGTTGCTGGTGCCAAGGAGCCGCCGGGAAATGGTCTTCCAGGCGACGCATTACAACCCAATGGCGGGCCATTTGGGGTACGAGAAAAAACTCGGATAATGGCTCGGTTCTATTGGCCGGGGATTCGGGCGGAAGTGCGCAGGTGGTACGCATCCTGCCCCGAATGCCAGCTGGTGAATCCCCCGGCCGTCCCCAGGGCTCCCTTACGGCCCCTCCCCCTGGTGGAAGCTCCCTTTGACCGCGTCAGCATGGACATTATCGGGCCATTAGAACGTTCCGCACACGGGTATCGATTTGTGTTAGTCCTGATTCGACTACGCAACCCGATACCCGGAAGCAATTCCGTTGCGCAACATCTCCGCGAAGAGTGTTGCGCAGGCGTTGTTTCATGTCGTATCGCGACACGAAGGGCTACTGGCAGATTCCGCTGTCTCCAGCAGCCCGGGAAAAAATGGCGTACTCCACTCCGCTCGGTTTATACCAGTTCAAGGTGCTTCCGTTCGGGTTGTTCGGGGCCCCGGCCACGTTTCAGCGACTCATGGACCGGGTGTTACGGCCACACGCCGCGTATGCTGCTGCCTACATTGATGACGTGGTCATCTATAGTGGAACGTGGGAGCAGCATGTGCGGCAGGTGGCGGCCGTCCTTCAGTCGCTGAGACAGGCGGGGCTCACGGCCAACCCGAAGAACTGCGTGATCGGGCGGAGGGAGATCCAGTATCTGGGGTACCACCTGGGGGGGGGGGGGGGAGGTCCGGCCACAGGTCGCTAAGACCACGACGGTGGCCGCCTCCGCTCGGCCCAGAACCGAGAAGGAGGTGAGGCGGTTCTTGGGGCTGGCAGGGTACTACCGGCAGTTCGTGCCGCACTTCTCGGACCTGGCCAGCCCCTTGACCGACCTCACCCGTAAGAGGGCCCCAGATACAGTCCAGTGGTCGGAGCCATGCCAGGTATCGTTTGAGGCTATTAAAACAGCCCTCTGTGGAGAGTCGGTCCTATGCGCTCCTGACTTTGATTTCCCTTTCTCCCTGCAGACGGACGCGTCGGATAGGGGGCTGGGCGCGGTCCTGACCCAGCAGGTGGAGGGGGTCGACCGCCCGGTGCTGTACCTGAGCCGGAAACTATCGGACCGGGAGGGTCGGTACAGCACGGTGGAGAAGGAGTGTCTCGCCATCCGGTGGGCGGTCGGCGCCCTTCGCTACGACCTGTTGGGGCGCGCGTTCACCCTCTACTCCGACCACGCCCCCCTCCAGTGGCTCCACCGCATGAAGGACGTCAACGCGAGGATCACCCGGTGGTACCTCGCGTTGCAGACCTTTAACTTTCGGGTCGTGCACAGGCCTGGGGCACAAATGGCCGTGGCAGACTTGTTCTCCCGCTCCGGAGGGGGGGAGTGAGTCGACGGCCGGATGTGACGGGCAGTGGGGGCGTGTGGGGGGACGTGCGACGTCTGGCCTGCAGGGGGAGTATGGACAGGTTGGGAGCGCACGGGATTGGCCAGGGGATTGAACCTGGTGGTGAGCAGGTGTCTGCACTCAGGTCAATCAGGGAGGGTGTACTTATGTGCCTGCTTTCTGTTATAGGGAGGAGAGACCAAACCCAGGAGCGAACGGACCACGGAGGTCCGGAGCAAGTGAAATTTACCCCGATCCACCGCAAGACGGCTCTGAATGGACCCTTTTTGTTGCATTTTGAATATTTCTGTTCCGTTTTGACGCAAATAAACCGATCTCCTGCGGAGAGAACGACAACCCCGCCTGCTCTCATTGCACGAACCTGTTACAAGGGCCCATGGTGTTTATTGCACAATATTCCTTAGCTCTTTGGGGACTTCATAAACAGAGATGATTCTCACTGGCATCTTCTTATTTTGTTGTTGCAAATAGTTAACATTGTCTTTTCACCCGTCGTGTCAGATGGCATGAGTATTTTTCTCAAACATTTGATAATTGATAACCATGTCCTCTTCAAGCAAACATTTCCAGAAGTCAATCTCCTACCAGAAAATTCACTTCTTAATTAATTTCCCCACGTAGCATCAGAAATGTCGGTCCAGTTCTGCACATGTGGTGTATGTGCTATGAAGCGAAACATGTTTTTTTAAGAGGCAATTTAAAAGCTTTTAAAACATCACATTGACTTTAGCCAGAGTGTTGTATAAATGTATCAGGAAATTTGTGAAAAGTAAATGACTCATTTTGGGCCAAGTAAAGATGGTGCCAGTTACTGAGCCCTTAGGTGGTGAAGAGATTGCTTCCACACTTGGAACTACCAGTGTGTTTTCTGCCAAGTGGTTTTCATTGCAAATGAGCGCAACGCGCATCCCCTTGCTTAAATGATCCTTGTCTATCCACCCTTGATTGGTTACATGCACCCGTAGCTCAGAGATCTTCATATCATTCTGCCTCGGCAAACTTTATATAAAAAAAAAAAAAAAAATGGATCACGGCCGGAAGCTGACTCCCATCGCTCACTTAAAAGTGCCGGCTCTTTGAACCGGCTCATTTGCGACCGACCCATTACTCCAGTCTCTCCCAAAATCCCATGACCCAATTCAAGCTTGGACTTTTCGATTCTGTTTCTAAATGTTGGGATTGATGGACACTGAACTCTGGGGGTTATTTGAACGCTCATTGTGAAGTGGTCCTACTGCAAAAGGAGCGTCGGAAACCCCGCCTGCCCGACTGAGGCCCTTAATTAAGGGAATACTGAGAGATAGCTCGAGAGTCGAGAAAAAGAACTTAATGTGCAAACATCTTATGTGCAATCTAACAACTGCACGCAGGCCTATGGCATGTACAAATAAGACTGTTGTTATTCTGTGGCTCAATCAATTTCACCTGACGGTTCAGATCATCTCTGAGATCCGGGATATTGCTCAACAGTCTATGTTTAACTGATTTGCCTTCTTTGGGCAAAAACTGTAGGTTTATTTTTGGGCTATATTCTCGCCTTTCTCCTTTGTAAAGCACACTGTATTGCCTTTGGGCCGATATGAAGTTACCTGCGCCCTGATTGTTCTGCCGCGGCACTCCAAACAATTAATTTCGTTCCAATGTTTGTCCAATCCACTCCAATAGTGGTCCTGCATTGAGTTTAAATCCAACTCTAACGAATAAATGGTCCAGTTTTAAGTTTCATATAATATTTATGCATTCCCAGGGCATGTTAAATAAGTGCACGCCCCGCCACTCAAAACACACTTGTAAAATGCAGTCGTCAATTGATGGAATGGGTTATTTTATCCTTCATCCTAACCAAAATTTTGAATTAATCAAATAAATTACAGATAAATAATACTGAAATGGCTACTTTTTGGTTGAACACATTTGAACTAAATATTTATGATTCCCCAATGTTGACCTCTTGTCGCCAATGATTGATGGACTTTCGGAATGGCGGTACTAAAAGGTGTCGGAATGGGGCCATGTCGGACTGGCAGCATGTCTGAATGGCAGCATGTAACCCTGTAGGGGTATCTGGAAATTTGGGGGGTATTGTCACTAGCCTATTCGTAAAGTTGTTTCACCAATGGTGCAACGAAATGATCAATCTCAGCCATGGCTTTGTCTATTGTGGCGCTACTACCAGTTGTCAATCAGCTGTTCCTAAAATAAACCAAAAAAAAACATGCAACGCATATCCAACTCCGGTAACAAGACAACAAAGAGCTGCCCCTAAACATTTGCTCCCAGACTAATCTAACTGCGCCCGAGAGCCGGGGATTATCAAAAACGATCTGCCCACCAATACTGCTGGAGTTCTACCCATCCCGACTAAAGCCAATTCAGCTTTCATTCCACGGTGGTGACCACCATCCAAGACACAGGCGCTTGGAACCTAGGCCCAAACACCAGAGGGTTCTAACTGGGTAAAACGTTGCTCTGCAATTGTTAACTTGTCACACAAGAGCACAAATAGATCGCCAACAATCAAACAAAGCACACAATGCATCAGAAAACCTATTACATGCTGGCATTCCGACATTCTGCCAATCAGACATGCCGCCATTCCGACTTTCTACCAATCAGTGTCGCCAACTTCAGGTCAACTTTGGGTTGGTACAAAAAGAGGTGCATTTTCTGTTTGTGTCAAGTTGTCATGACAGAGACATCCTCTGGTAATTCCATCCTGGTTAATGTAAATTTGTCATTATGAAGACATCCCAAACAAATGTAAAGTCAACTTGTCATGACCAAGACAACTTCTGGTAATGTCACTTTGATTAATGTCCACTTGTCATAATCAAGACAACCCAAACAATGTCAACTTGCCATAACAACAACCAAATCAAACTTAATGGCCAAAGTCATAAACGTTTCATAACGTAAACATGTCGTAAACATGTTCATAACGTTTATGACAAGTTCATGACAGCGTCATGTCGTAGTTATAAAGGTGTCATGTCACTCTTATGTAGACACCTTCAAATAAAGTGTTACCCAATAATTTAAGTAGTTCTTAAAATCTAATTTAGCGTTTTTTGTTGTTGTTTTTTAGCTTACAAGACAAATGCTTGGATACTTAGAGGAATCTTCATCAAGTTTTGAGTTCAGTGAGGATGAATGGGTCCCTCAATCTGCTGAATAAACAGAGAGTGACACGTCAAAAGTTGACAGTTTACTTGAAGATATCAAACAGTGCAAGGATAAGAAGAGAAAGATGCTGAGATCATCTTCAGCTAACTCTCAGGAAGTAGATGTCCAACCATCAAAGTCAAAGAGAAGGCACATGACAAATGACAGTTCATCAAAAGATATTAAACGGCACAAGGATAAGAAGAGGAAGGTAGAGAAAACATCTTCAGCTAACTTTCTGGAAGTAGATGTCCAACCACGCAAGAGAAGTCAAATGACAGGTGATAGTTCATCAGAAGGTGGAAGTGCAGAAATATCAAACAGCATAAGGGCTAGAAGAGCAAGAAACAGAGAACGCGTAAAACAGATTATATTTCCGTCTGCAAACGACACTGGAGAATCCTCTACAGCTGATTGTTCTGATGTGATGGTAATGACGCTAGAAGAAAGAACATGGTGGCAGACTGTACACGAAAAGGTTCTACTGCTTGTTCTGCTCTAAGCCTTTCAGCAAAATGGCACGTCATTTGGAATCGAAACACAAAGATAAACCAGAATTGGCAAGAACAGTTACATTTCCAAAGGGGTCTAAAGAGCAAAGAATACAGTTCAGTTTATTAAGGAATAGAGGGAACCGTGCGCATAATAATCAGGTGCTTAAAAAAGGAAAAGGAATGGTGATTCCGGAACAACAATCCAGTGTACCTGTAAATGCCAGTGATTACATGCACTGTGTGAACTGTGAGGCTTACATCAAGAGGAAATCACTTTGGAGGCACATGCAGAGATGTCACCGACACAAAAAAGTCAAAGGTTTAAAGCCAGGAAAAACAAGAGTTCAGGCTCTTTGTGCGTATACTCAGCCAGTTCCAGACAGTGTGAATGCAAGATTTTGGAAACTGGTGCTTGACATGCAACAAGATAATGTAACAGATGCTGTCCGCAAACAACAAAGCATACTGAAATTAGGGGAAAACCTCTTCAATAAGCATGTGCATGATGTCACAAAACATGATTATAATTGTAAGGTCAGAATCACATTGTTGGTCAAAAAGTGATTCTCTCGCTCTGAAAAGCATTTTGCACACATAAAAACTAGAAAAGTTGATATTTCTGTTCCTTTCACTGCAAACGTGTTAAAAAGGCTTACAAATGGGTTGTATGAGCCATACACCACCATTTGGAAGTGAAGTCCAATAGTTTCGAGCATTATCAACAATGTAAGGTCAGAATCACATTGTTGGTCAAAAAGTGATCCTCTCACTCTGAAAAGCATTTTGCACACATGAAAACTAGAAAAGTTGATATTTCTGTTCCTTTCACTGCAAACGTGTCTATAGACTTACAAAAGGGTTATTTAAGTCATACACCACCATTTGGAAGTGAAGTCCATTAGTTTTGAGCAACCACCACTTGGAGGTGAAGTACATTAGTTTGGAGCACAATCAACAATGTAAGGTCAAAATAACATTGTTGGTCAAAATGTGATTCTCTCGCTCTGAAAAGCATTTTGCACACATAAAAACTAGAAAAGTTGATATTTCTGTTCCTTTCAATGCAAACGTGTTACCAGGCTTACAAAAGGGTTATTTAAGCCATACACCAGTGAAGTGCATTAGGTTTGAGCACAATCAACAATGTAAGGTCAGAATCACATTGTTGGTCAAAAAGTGATTCTCTCGCTCTGAAAAGCATTTTGCACACATAAAAACTAGAAAAGTTGATATTTCTGTTCCTTTCACTGCAAACGTGTTAATAGGCTTGCAAAAGGGTTGCATGAGCCATATACCACCATTTGGAAGTGAAGTCCAATAGTTTTGAGCAATATCAACAATGTAAGGTCCGAATCACATTGTTGATCAAAAAGTGATTCTCTCGCTCTGAAAAGCTTTTGCACACATAAAAACTAGAAAAGTTGATGTTTCTGTTCCTTGATCAATATCTTTTTCGGATGGATGGATGGATGGATGATGGATGACTGACTGACTGACTGACTGACTGACTGACTGACTGACTGACTGACTGACTGACTGACTGACTGACTGACTGACTGACTGACTGACTGACTGACTGACTGACTGACTGACTGACTGACTGACTGACTGACAGACAGACAGACAGACAGACAGACATAGATATGGATAGATATGGAAGCAAACCATGTCTACTGATGGGTCCAGAATGGATTACAATGATTACTGTAATAATATTACTTTTAGCACTAACAGAGTAGTCTAACACATTACTTTTCTTTGGGGATAGCTCCCAAGTTATTATTCATGCCAACTCAGTTTTGTTTTTTACTTGTTTGGGAGTATTTGTCTACACTTCACTTCAAACTGCACGTGAGGTATTCAAAATACATTTTCTTCAAATCTACATCTACCATCAAGAAAATCTGCATTTCCGTACGTTTACCATCCTTTGTGTCCAGCAGAAAATAATTGATTTGTAATACCTCATCACTAAAACGTCCATCTTGCTCCAGCGCTTCTCTCACTGTTTGACCTTTGTATCCATACACAGTAACCTCATCCACTAACTTTCTCAGCCCAAAATTGTTCATAACCTTAGTAAGAATGTTAGTACCGCCAGTTGTTTTCACATCAAATATTACCATCTCTCCATGGTTATCCTTTTTTGTCCTTACTGCTTGTGGTGGTTATCTGGTTCCTTCCTGCACTGATGTACATAATTGCCAGGGTTTCAATGCCAATCTCGGTCATTTTGTGGCATATTAAATGCATACTAATAGCTCTTTTGTTAGATGTTAAAATAACAAGATCTTTGCCTTGGTTTTTTTTTTTTTACATAGTCCCTGCCTTCTTGCATACAACATTATACCTATCTTCCTTCCCAGCTGCGGTGTAGCTTAGCCTAAAGCTCATCAGTTTTACCTTTTGGATTTCTCTACAGCAGACGTTCTCCACTTCGTTGGGAATAGTGGCACAATTCCCACAGGTGCACCTAGGTAGTAGAGATGTTAGAATTTATAACGGTGTATTTTGATGGACAACAGTAGTCAACAATATGCCATGTCGGGACATAAAAATCTTGTTACGGACGCTTGAATAGTACGAGTAGTCTACTAGCCGCAAGCTAAGTCAGGAAAGCTACACTTAATACATGATAAATCGCATGTGTGTATGATAGCATAAACAAAAACTTACCACAGTGAAATGTTCTGGTCCATTCTACGACTGAAATCGTGCTCGTCATTAGCGTCGTCTGTTCCATTGTCGCTTTCGGGGTCCGACTCAGGCTCAAATTGGTAAGGTAATGAAGCCATAGTAGACAGAGTGCCAGAGCGCCTGAAGAGACGTCAGCGCCCTGTCAGCACCAAGATTCTAAATGCCTCAAAATTCTAAGCAACAGGGTGTTTCACATAGGGGTTGTAATACTCATAAAAGTAGGAGAAAGATTAATGTGCTAGACAACCCTTTATTGTTGTAATTCAATTCTATGAGGTCAAACAAATTAAATAATAAACAGTAAAAAAGGGCATAATAGGGCCCCTTTAAAACATAACGTCTTACCTTGGCGAGTGGGTCATTGCGGTGTGTGCGTGCGTGTTCTTACCTGGGCACGGGTGTTGATGGCGGAGCCGTTATGTTTAAAAACAAAACGTCTTACCTGGGAGTGTCTCTGCGGTGTGTGCGCGTGCATGTGTTCTTACCTGCGTGTGTGTCGATGGCGGAGCCGTTATGTATAAAAACATAACCTCTTACCTGGGTGAGAGTCGCCCAGGTAAGAGTCGGCACTTACGCACATTAACCAACTTGAGTAACTGGTACGACAGGCCTGCTATTATACTAGTAAGATATATATATATATATATATATATATATATATATATATATATATATATATATATATATATATATATATATATATATATATATATATATATATATATATATATATATATATATACACATATATTGAATAACACAGACCTCCAACAGCTGACGGACAGGCTTCCCTGAGAGCAGAGGGAGTGGAGATTTGGAAAGACGGTACATTAATCTACCCCTTTGTCTCAGAGGAAAGCATTATATGAGCCATATAAATGATAGATTCAACTAAAATAAATGCATACATGCTGTAGAACTCAATGTCCTTAGTGGAATGCTAACACAAGAATGTAGGAGGCCTTCCACATCTGTTCTCCTCAGTAGACTGGGTCGTGTAGGGGCCAGGGGACCTCCAGCCATGAGGTCATGTAGGGGCCAGGGGACCTCCAGCCATGAGGTCGTGTAGGGGCCAGGGGACCTCCAGCCATGAGGTCGTGTAGGGGCCAGGGGACCCCCAGCCATCAGGGTCTGATCACCAATATCTGCAGTGTATCTATAGGCATCATGTCTCTATATATGTACAGGTGCATCTCAATGAATTAGAATATTGTGGAACAGTTGAATGTTTAATTTTCAAGCCTTAATTAGGTGAGTGCTGCATGCAGCGCTCAACTATTGGTCTAAGTTATATTCTTTCTTTCTTTATTATGCCCTACAAACTTTGGGACCTATCTCCTTTACGAAAATTTTCACCTAGAGATTCGATTTTAAAATGTTCATATTAGCTTGGAATCGCTCGCTTCTCTTTAGATTTTTTAAATATTTTAGACTTCTTAAGATATTCTACTTTTAAAATACTATTTTTTACAATGGAAGTCAATTTTCTGACACTTATACTTCATACTTCAGACTTCGTAATTTGGTCAATATTTTATCGTTAACCTTCGTTCAAAGGTTTAACAAATCAACACACTTGTATCAATAATTCAATTCAAGAACACTTCAATAATTTTGAATACCTTTATACTTTTTTCAAAATCACAATTTAAATTCCATGTCGGCTTGTTTTCAGTTGGTCTCATTGGTTTACTCTGAGGTCAGAGCGCGAGGACGTGCAGGCAGTGTTGCCAGATTAGGCATTTTTTTTCGTTCAATTGGACTACTTTTTACGACGTCCCGGTAGCGTTGCCAGATTGGGCAATTTTCCTGCCCAATTGGACGACTTTTAATAACGTTAGGGTTAAAGGGTAAATGAGCATAAGGCGAGTACATACAATTTCGGCTATTTCAAATTCTTCAATTCAATTCCTTTTACATTTCTGCATTTTTAGCATTTTTCATTCAGCTGTCAATTTATTTGTTTCCAACCATTTACATTTCTTTAAATGGTGTGCATGTTTACATCGTTTACTCCATTTAGACTTTTGAATCCCTTCACTTGATTTGAGGCATTTTCTTTATGTGTTAAACTATGTGGCTTTATTAAAAAATATTTTCAACCTCACTTTGTACTACAGCACTTTGTATTCATCTTGATGATCATGGCTTACAGTTCATGAAAACCAAAAATTCTTAGAAAATATGAATATTAGATAAGACCAATAAAGAAATTATTTTTAACATGGAATTGTATATGAACTTGGGCTCCTTTTTGATCTCCTTTTGCATGAATTACTGCATCAATGCGGAGTGGCATGGAGTAGATCAGCCTGTGGCCCTGCTGAGGTGTTATGGAGGCCCAGGTGGTTTCGATTGCGGCGTTCAGCTCATCTGCATTGTTGGGTTTGTGTCTCCCATCTCCCTCTTGACCACACCCCATACACTGTTCTATGGGGTTCAGATCAGGCGAGTTTGCTGGCCAATCAAGCACAGTAATCTTAGGGTCATTAAACCTTAACATTAAATTGGTACTTTTGGCAGTGTGGGCAGGTGCCAATCCTGCTGAAAAAGGAAATCAGCATCTCCATAAAGCTTGTCAGCAGAAGGAAGCATTGAGTGCTGTTAAACATCCTGGTATTGTTTCTACTTCTTCTGACAAATGTACTTATTGTAAGTCGTTTTAGATAAAAGTGTCTGCTAAATGTCCTAAATGTAAAGGTAAAGGTAATGTTGGCTGCTCCACCTCTCCTTCCTCCCCCGTATCTTAATCACTCACGTTCAGACCACAACCCTCCTACTCTTTTGGTATTGTCGCACATTAATCATTTAACTCCTGAACTGAACAACAGAAACCACCCGCGCTTTTTCCCTGTCCAAGAAATACAAAACAGCTCAGCCCAGCCCAGTCCTTGAGGGATTGGTTCAGCCCAACCAAACCCTTATGGGATTGGTTCAGCCCAACCAAACCCTTATTGGATGGGTTCAGCCCAACCAAACCCTTATGGGATTGGTTCAGCCCAACCAAACCCTTATGGGATTGGTTCAGCCCAACCCAGTCCTTATGGGGCTGGTTCTTTCTAAAGGGAGGTGCTACAGCATCGAGCCCTTTCCGCAATTAATGCAATGATACAATTTATTGAAAACATGAAATATACATCCACGTTGATACAGCTTACCTTTTCAGCAATTAGGCTATAACATATTTGAAATAAGACATCCATATAAACATAGATTTATTATACAAAAAATGATATAAAAGGTTGGTACAAATATTGCTGAATAAAAAGGATTCAGTGACGTGAGTAGGTCTAAATACATAGGTCTATTAATTATAAGAGGCCTACAACTTCTTGAATTAATCCTCTCTTCATAACCTGATCCTTTGTTCATAACCTGATGCTTATGGTTCATAACTTTCTATTAGTTTGGGCCTACTGGTATACAATCCAACTTCAGGTCATCTAAAAATGTTGTTATTAGAATGTAGGCTATTGGAAACACCACTGAGGAGTGTGTGTGTGTGTGTGTGTGTGTGTGTGTGTGTGTGTGTGTGTGTGTGTGTGTGTGTGTGTGTGTCTCGCTGGGAGACCCACGGTACAGGAAATATAACTGCTTATTCTATCACTCACAATATCAACATTCAATTCATAACATGATGAATGACATGACTAAAATGACATTCATCATGTTTGCTTTCAACATGTTTTGGACTACAGGACTACAGGTGGATTACAGAAGGACTAGAGGACTACAGGTGGATTACAGGTGGACTAGAGGACTACAGGTGGATTACAGGTGGACTACAGGACTACAGGTGGACTAGAGGACTACAGGTGGATTACAGGTGGACTACAGGACTACAGGTGGATAACAGAAGGACTAGAGGACTACAGGTGGATTACAGGTGGACTAGAGGACTACAGGTGGACTACAGGACTACAGGTGTACTAGAGGACTACAGGTGGATTACAGGTGGACTACAGGACTACAGGTGGATTACAGGTGGACTAGAGGGCTACAGGTGGATTACAGGTGGACTAGAGGACTACAGGTGGATTACAGGTGGACTAGAGGACTACAGGTGGATTACAGGTGGACTACAGGACTACAGGTGGACTAGAGGACTACAGGTGGATTACAGGTGGACTACAGGACTACAGGTGGATTACAGGTGGACTAGAGGACTACAGTTGGACTACAGGAGGAACTTGCCATTCCTTCTTCAGAACTGCGAAGTGAACTTTGCACGTCTTCAGACGGCCGCTGTCCCACATGTACAGCACTTGTTTGTGAGGGTAGTAGGACAGCATGGCCAGGATGCCGTTCGCCTGCCTCAAAGCACAGCTCACAGCCAGAGATACTCCTCTTTCCAAATCAAAGGCATGTGTGATCTTTTTGTCTTTCGAATCAGTGATATAAAGTATCCCATATGCAATAAATCCATTCCCCGCTTTGGATTTAGGGTACCTGGTGTGAATGATGGATGTCACAGAAAAGGTCTCATGGTTTAGTTTGGCCACTACTAAAGTCTCATCAGTGGCCGACGCAGCCATAACCCACAGACCATTTTCATCCACCGCAAACTTATAATATGTCTTTGAGTTTTCGAACA
This sequence comes from Pollachius pollachius, assembly GCF_949987615.1. Taxonomy (NCBI): domain Eukaryota; kingdom Metazoa; phylum Chordata; class Actinopteri; order Gadiformes; family Gadidae; genus Pollachius; species Pollachius pollachius. The sequence goes on along the minus strand of NC_136942.1, from coordinate 22,523,752 downwards.
GATATGAGCGGTGGCGATGCCTTGTGTCTTTAATAACAAGAAAGCTTGTCGTCTTGGCCTCCAAGTTGAATCTGTGCAAATAAAGCATCCGCGGTGGTTAATGCTCAAGTCTAGATTGTTATCCCTAAATATGACATATCTGAAATCGAATATGAAATTCGCTCAAAGCCTCACTTTAGCAGTTTGTTTGTGCCTGCATTATGGAAGTACAGAAAGCCGTTGTAGACCACACTCCCACAGCCCTGGTAGAACTTCTCTAGGACTGTGTTCCTTCCACCGCTGTTCTGGTAGGATAAAAGGTTTGGATACTCCAATATAATTCGACCTAAGAACACAAACAAATGGGCATTAAATCCACCGGGTCGTTGGCGAGCGATCCACAAGAACAGCTGGCTGAGCCTCAGGTCACCTGAGAAGTGGTCCAGCAGCCAGTAACGCTCTTCACGTAGAGGGGCTGCGTCTGCCACCCAAGCTCCGAACGTGCTCTGCATCTGGGTGACATTCTCAAAACACGTTATGGTTCTGAGAACGCTCTCTGAGTACAAACACAAAGAACTCTTCAAAATGTGGCTCCATTGTTTGATATCTTGCTTGTTATTATTGTTATTAACAGAAGTATTGGCAAATAAAACTACCAGTTATTTCAAACGTCCCTTTGCCAGCTTCTTTAGATGAGTCGTTGTGCAGACCAGGTAAGGATGAAGCTTGAACATCAAATACATCAAGAATATAATTATACAACCGTATATGATCTATTGTTCTAATTTTTTTTTTTTCATTCTTAGTAGTAGTAAAAATAATCACCATGAATAGAATCTAAAATACATTAAATCACAGATATAATATATGGTTTAAAACAAAGATACATTTAATTGTAATGAAGAAGGTGTACGATATGCTAACAAAATAAACAGAAAGGGTTTCCAACCAGATGTTTTATCTGTATTTTCTTTCTCCGTTCCAGTCAAGTTGTCGTTGCCCGGCACACGGACTACAGAAGAGACGGCTGGAAAAAAATGAACCTTGGCTGTGGATTTGATATTCTTTTGATTTAAATAGTAATTTCATATGGAATCGCATTGTCCAGTATGTAATTACTTTAACAGACACACATCAAAACACACACACACCTGTAATGTTGAAGGGTCTTGGATCTGTGCCATTTTTGTCAACAGTGTCATTGCCTTGACCTACAGTGGATTTAGTTTTAAAGTGAGACTTTGAGATACTTTTTCCCCAGCCACAGACCGCCAATAAGCAATTATATTGCAATATTTGGTTGAAAATCTGTGCCTAAGGCCTTAGACTTAGAGAGCAGGTAACTATATAGACCAATCAGCCTGAGCCAACAGGTGTCCTACCGGGTTCCACAGGTGTGTTTCCCTCCTCCTCAGCACTGATCAGCCTACTGCTTGGAGCGAGGGTTGAAGAAGAGGAGGCTGGGAACGCAACATTGAATCCAACTGATTAGGATCATCATTTTATAGCATTATCGTTCTTATTTATGGCCATCCGATTTTTTTTATTATTTATATTTTTTGTTAATTTCCTGTTGACTTTAAGTATTTATAACGTGAATCCTGTTACACAAAGTACTCTACTTCCACCTGTTCTGGTGATTAGTTGTGATTCAGCAGCGCTTTGAGCCGCGGTGCAATTGCTTCGATCTGGATAAGATATTTAAATTTGATGACATGATTGGGTGGAAATTCACCTCAACTGAACTTGTAAATGAACCTTAAAATAGGATGAGATACAATGTATGCATGCACAAGAGTGTATCAAAATTAAAAAAATGAAATCAAGTCAATCAATTTTGCTCCAATAGTTTTTCCTGCTATTTCCTGTTTGAAAGGTTATCTCTTTGTATAGTGTAAGTAATATCAATATTTGACATATCTAAAGTATGATGGGATCTTTCTTAGAAATGACCTGTACATTTAATTTGAAATTAACACTTCAAGTACCACCAGTTCAAATCAACGTGAAGCAACACAACTGAGCAGAGTGGTGTACCGTATTCCAGTGGTGTGGTGGTTGGTGGTCCCTCAGGCCTGTTCAAGATGCTTGGTTGACCTGGGGTTGCAGCAGGGGAGGCTGTGGAAGAAGATCAAACTCATTTCAAACGGACTTGTACAACATTGTTATTATTATTTATATCATATCATTTATACGATTGCATTTACTTCCAGGAAGTTAAATGAAAATTCCCTGTTCTGGAAAATACAAATGCAACAGAAATTACAATTTTGCCCAGAACAATTCAAGACCGTTTTTGCTGTAAATATGACTAATAATAGCAGTGAAGTATTTCATAGTTTAGTATAATGAACTAAATATAATAATACAATATAATAAAACAATAATAATATTGTATTATCCTTTATTCTTTCTTAGAAGCATGATTCTCACCTGTTTTGATAGCAGGTTCTCTAACGTAATCTGCATCTGTTTTAGCAACAGTGTGGTTGCGACCCTCTGAATCAAAAGATGTTTGATCTGCAATGAATCAAACACGTCTCAGGGTTCATTTTCTATTAGTTTTTCTCTACAGCAAACATTTCAGGTGATGTATTAAAGGGATACTTCACCCATTCAGAACTGGCTTTCTATCATTATAAAATCGCTATTGTAATATATAAAAAACGTTGTTTTCAGTCTCTCTTTTCCCTCAGTCTAACCCAGTCTTCCCTTGGCTCAGCTTTCCTGATCTAACTTTCTCCCGTGATGACGTCAATTTACGCGTTTGCTCGGGAGAACTTTTGGTGTGTTCATGAATCCTCGGACGCCAGCCTTCCGAGTTGCACGTTTGACGTCACTTCCGGTCTCGGAGCATTCATAGCGTTCCTGTTCATTTATCTGATTGTGGCATGAAATTGGCTAGTCGTTGTTTATTGTTAGCTACATTATCCTCTTTAGCAAACCAGCCCGAAAACAAACAACACACCTTTACATTGTATTGCACGCACAGCAAGACCATGTAATGTATAAATTGTTGACCGGAATAAAGTAGCAATGTAATAAAGTGTGTAAGAGCATTTAAAATCGACATTAAAATGACCTACGTGGTACAAATACAAAAAAAAATAATCTCTTCACGGGCGCAGCCATTTTGTTGAGAGTGTCATCGCTGCTCTCGGTCTACTCTCACATTTCCGAAAGATGACGACAAAAAGGGGGCGTGCCTTCGAGAAATGCCGCAAGAAAACTGGGAGATCTTCGACTTTCGACTCAGAAGTCTGGCGTTCGAGGATTTTGGAACACAACATTTGCTTGCTTGCTAGAAGGGCCGAGGAACCAATGGTTCCACAAATTTATGAGCCCACCAATAGGGGGATTATTTGTTTATGAACACGGTGGATGCGCTCGCAAGATGATGGCAAAAAGAACATTTGTTTGACCGGTTGCCATGGTTATCTCCGTGTGGTTAATTTGCAGTTGCGGTGTTAATTAGCGATTTTGTCAGCTTACTGTTACATTAAACTGTAATTAGACAACGCGGTCATATGCTATAGACCCAAGAGTATCTGTGGTATAAAGGCTGGTTACCTCTCACCCAGGCTTTACGCCTCATCTGAACAGTTGGGTATTGGATACATATTTCCGGACCCAGAAAGTGAACTGGAAACGCCAGCCAAAGCCCGCCAGTAGAAACAGACGTCTGAGCATTGCGCAGTGGCGTAACATCATGGTGATATGCCCGGGTGCATTTTGTGCCCCTGGAGGGGGGGGGGGGGGGGGGGGGGGGGGGTCTTGTCGCCCTGCTCACTACGGTGAGGGTTTTGTAGAGTTTAGTTAATTAAATAAGGGTGAGCAGCCAGTAACGCTCTTCACATAGAGGGGCTGCGTCTGCCACCCAAGCTCCGAACATGCTCTGCATCTGGGTGACATTCTCAAAACACATTATGGTTCTGAGAACGCTCTCTGAGTACAAACACAAAGAACTCTTCAAAATGTGGCTCCATTGTTTGATATCTTGGTTGTTATTATTGTTATTAACAAAAGTATTGGCAAATAAAAATACCAGTTCTTTCAAACGTCCCTTGGCCAGCTTCTTTAGACGAGTCGTTGGTCTGGTGCAGACCAGGTAAGGACGAAGCTTGAACATCAAATACATTAAGAATATAATTATACGACTGTATATGATCTACTGGTCTAATTTTTTTTTTTTCATTTTTAATAGTAGTAAAAATAATCAGCATGAATAAAATCTTAAATACATGAAATCACAGATATAATATATGGTTCAAAATAAAGATACATTTAATTGTAATAAAGAAGGTGCACGATATGCTAACAAAATAAACAGAAAGGGTTTCCGACCAGATGTTTTATCCGTATTTTCTTTCTCCATTCCAGTCAATTTGTCGTTGCCCGGCACACGGACTACAGAAGAGATGGCTGGAAAAAAATAAACGTTGGCTGTGGTTTTGATATTCTTTTGATTTAAATAGTAATTTCATATTGAATCGCATTGTCCAGTATGTAATAACTTTAACACACAGACATCAAAACACACACACACCTGTAATGTTGAAGGGTCTTAGATGTGTGTCATTTTTGTCAACAGTGTCATTGCCTTGACCTACAGTGGATTTAGTTTTAAAGTGAGACTTTGAGATACTTTTTCCCCAGCCACAGACCGCCAATAAGCAATTATGTTGCAATATTTGGTTGAAAATCTGTGCCTAAGGCCTTAGACTTAGAGAGCAGGTAACTATATAGACCAATCAGCCTGAGCCAACAGGTGTCCTACCGGATTCCACAGGTGTGTTTCCCTCCTCCTCAGCACTGATCAGCCTACTGCTTGAAGTGAGGGTTGAAGAAGAGGAGGCTGGGAACGCAACATTGAATCCAACTGATTAGGATCATAATTTTATAGCATTATCGTTCTTATTTATGGCCATCCGATTTATTTTATTATTTATATTTTTTGTTAATTTCCTGTTGACTTTAAGTATTTATAACGTGAATCCTGTTACACAAAGTACTCTTCTTCCACCTGTTCTGGTGATTGGTTGTGATTCAGCAGCGCTTTGAGCCGCGGTGCAATTGCTTCGATCTGGATAAGATATTTAAATTTGATGACATGATTGGGTGGAAATTCACCTCAACTGAACTTGTAAATGAACGTTAAAATAGGATGAGATACAATGTATACATGCACAAGAGTGTATCAAAATTAAAAAAATGAAATCAAAACATATATAATTTAATATTTTGCTCCAATGGTTTTTCCTGCTATTTCCTGTTTGAAAGGTTATCTCTTTGTATAGTGTAATTAATATCAATATTTGACATATCTAAAGTATGATGGGATCTTTCTTAGAAATGACCTGTACATTTAATTTGAAATTAACACTTCAAGTACCCCCAGTTCAAATCAACGTGAAGCAACACAACTGAGCAGAGTGGTGTACCGTATTCCAGTGGTGTGGTGGTTGGTGGTCCCTCAGGCCTGTTCAAGATGCTTGGTTGACCTGGGGTTGCAGCGGGGGAGGCTGTGAAAGAAGATCAAACTCATTTCAAACAGACTTGTACAACATTGTTATTATTATTTATATCATATCATTTATACGATTGCATTTACTTCCAGAAAGAGTTAAATGAAAATTCCCTGTTCTGGAAAATACAAATGCAACAGAAATTACAATTTTGCCCAGAACAATTCAAGACCGTTTTTGCTGTAAATATGACTAAAAATAGCAGTGAAGTATTTCATAGTTTAGTATAATGAACTAAATATAATAATACAATATAATAAAACAATAATAATATTGTATTATCCTTTATTCTTTCTTAGAAGCATGATTCTCACCTGTTTTGATAGCAGGTTCTCTAACGTAATCTGCATCTGTTTTAGCAACAGTTTGGTTGCGACCCTCTGAATCAAAAGATGTTTGATCTGCAATGAATCAAACACGTCTCAGGGTTCATTTTCTATTAGTTTTTCTCTACAGCAAACATTTCAGGTGATGTATTAAAGGGATACTTCACCCATTCAGAACTGGCTTTCTATCATTATAAAATCGCTATTGTAATATATAAAAAACTGTGGAAATCGTGATTTGATAAAAGAAGCGATTTCTCACGTTGACAACGCAACGGCGTGTCATTTATTGTTGCTCACAAAACCGGAATAAGCAAACCGCGCCATTGTCATCACAACCAAAACAGGTCCGCTTCCTTAAAGAGACAGCGTCCCTTATATTGGAACACAATAACATGTCGGGCAGAACGCACGACTGATGATAGGCATAACAATGATAATAAGGGAATATATATCAAGGGAAATAAATGTAACACACAGTATGGGGAATTGTTTCCATAATGTCCACTACATACGTCCCCCAAGAATTCACCATAACAAAAACAATCCAAAGTCAGCGAGGAGGAGGGCGAACAATTCGGCCACAACGACTCCTCTGCACTTGGGCGTGGGTCGAGGCCCCTGCGCACGGCGGCGGCGCCTCTGAGGCATTGGGGCGGGAGGGAGAATGGCGGTGTGAGGAAAACCTAGGCTCCACCCTCAGGGACTTGGGCCGCACCGGAGGGCGCCCACGCTTTGGAGGCTGGGCAAGCCCAACAGGCTTGTCCACATCCAGATGAGCTGGTTTAAGGCGGTCCACAGAAATGCGCTCTGCCCTACCGCCAATGTCCACCACAAAGTGCTTTACCCCCGTCTCCAAAACACGGAACGGGCCGTCGTAAGGAGGCTGCAGCGGCCCCCGGTGTGCGTCATGACGGATGAAGACGTACTCCGCTGACGAAAGACGTGGGGGCGTGTAGGATTGTGGGAGGCTGTGGCGTGAAGTAGGCACAGGCGCGAAAAGCCTAGCCCTATCCTGAAGCACTGTCCGCTGATGGGCTGAGGACCAGGGAATTGTAGAGTCAGGAACGAAATCCCCTGGAACCCGCAATGGCTGGCCATACACCAGCTCCGCTGATGAGGACTGTAGGTCCTCCTTAGGGGCAGTCCTCAGGCCCAGCATGACCCAAGGGAGCCTGTCAACCCAGCCACTGTCCTTGAGGCTGGCTCGAAGAGAGGCCTTCATAGCACGATGAAAACGCTCGCAAAGTCCGTTAGCCTGGGGGTGATATGCAGTGGTGCGGTGAAGTTTCACACCCAGGCTGTCCGCAATGGCGTTCCAGAGCTCAGAGGTAAACTGTGAGCCCCGGTCCGAAGACAAGTCAGATGGGGTGCCAAACCGGGCAACCCAGGTACCGATGAACGCCCGCGCCATCTCAGCAGTCGTCCCTGATGTCAATGGGACAGCCTCCGGCCATCGAGTGGTCCTATCCACCATGGTGAGGAGGTAAGTGAAACCCAGGGAGGAAGGAAGAGGACCCACGAGATCCACGTTGACGTGGTCGAATCTTCGCTCCGGCACCGGGAAATGCGCCAGCGGAGCCTTGGTGTGGCGGTGAATTTTTGATCGCTGACACTCCACACAAGAGTCTGCCCAGTCACGCACATCCTTCTTGAGGCCATGCCAGACAAACTTGGCCGCCACCAACCTCTGAGATGGTTTCCTACCCGGGTGGGAAAGGCTGTGCACAGCGTCAAAAACACGTCGTCTCCATGCCGAGGGAACGACGGGCCGTGGCTGTCCAGTGGAGACGTCACAAAGCAGCATGGTGCCGCCATTGCCAAAAGCGATCTCTGACAACTGCAGTCCAGTGGCAGCAGTCTTGAGTGCCTGTACATCCAGGTCCGTGGCCTGATCGGCTGCCATGTGGGCGTAGTCAAGCCCCAGGTGGACGGCCCCCACAACGGTGCGAGAGAGGCAGTCTGCGACAAGGTTGGCTTTGCCTGCAACGTGTTGAACGTCTGTGGTGAACTCTGAGATGTAAGAGAGTTGTCGCTGTTGGCGGGCAGACCACGGCTCAGACACCTTAGCCATGGTGAACGTTAGGGGTTTGTGGTCGACAAAAGCTGTAAACTGTCTACCCTCTAGCAGTGAACGGAAATGTCAGATGGCAAGGTGAAGTGCAAGCAGCTCCCGGTCAAACGTGCTGTACTTGCGTTCAGGCGGGCGTAGCTGGCGGCTAAAGAAAGCAAGCGGTTGCCAGGCACCATCCACCCACTGCTCGTGCACACCGCCCACTGCATAGTCCGAAGCGTCTGTTGTGATGGCAATGGGCGCATCAGGTGATGGGTGTGCCAGCATCGTCGCTTTGGCCAACGCGGCCTTTGCATCCATGAACGCTTTGTCTCTCTCCGAGGACCAATCCACCAGATGTTTTGGTATTTTCCCCCTCAAGGCCTCATGCAGGGGGCACATGATTGCAGCAGCTCTGGGAATGAAGCGGTGGTAAAAGTTCACCATTCCCAGGAACTCCTGCAGGGACCTCACTGTGACGGGCCGTGGGAAGTTCGAGATCGCGTCAACCTTAGATGGGAGTGGCACGGCCCCGCCCTTGGTGACTCGATGTCCCAGGAAGTCGATGGTGGTCAACCCAAACTGGCACTTAGCTGGGTTGATGATAAGTCCGTGCTGGCTAAGACGCTCGAAGAGGATCCGCAGGTGGGCCAGGTGTTCGGTTTTGGAGGTACTGGCCACGAGGATGTCGTCCAGGTACACAAACAGGAAAGGCAGATCACGTAGTACAGAGTCCATGAGGCGCTGGAATGACTGGGCGGCGTTTTTCAGGCCGAAAGGCATCCTCAAGAACTCAAACAGTCCAAAAGGGGTGATCACTGCTGTTTTGGGCACATCGAGCTGTTGGACAGGAACCTGGTGGTATCCACGGACGAGGTCCACCTTCGAAAAAAGAACTTTGCCAGCCAGGTGTGCTGAAAAATCCTGGATATGAGGCACTGGATAGCGATCTGGCGTTGTAGCGTCGTTAAGCCTGCGGTAATCGCCGCAGGGGCGCCACCCGCCGGCGGGCTTTGGAACCATGTGGAGAGGCGAAGCCCACGGGCTGCTGGAGCGGCGGATGATGCCAAGGCGTTCCATGCTGTCAAACTCAGCCCTGGCAATGGCCAGCTTGGCTGGGTCTAGTCGTCGTGCCCGGGCGTAGACAGGCGGGCCATTGGTGGCGATGTGGTGCTCCACTCCATGCTTGGCCGTAGATGAAGAAAAGGTGGGCTGTGTGAGCACTGGAAACTCTGCGAGCAGGCGACGAAACTCGTCGGCCTGCGAGAGCACGCTAGACAGTCTGATGGAGTCCAAACCACTGAGAGCGCAGGTGTATGAAGAAAACGTGGTGGCGTCAATCAAACGACGGTTTTTGACATCCACCAGCAGCCCATAAGCGCATAGAAAGTCCGCACCCAGGAGGGGGACAGCCACTTTGGCTGTGATAAAGTCCCAGCTAAACCGCTGACCGCCAAAACATAGTGCAACGTGTCGAGTGCCATAAGTGCGTATGGGGCTACCATTAGCAGCCTCCAGGGGGGGGCCAAATCCATCCGCCAGGATGTCCAGTGGTAATGCAGGCAGAATGCTCCTCTGTGCGCCGGTGTCACACAGGAAACGGCGCCCGGAGATGGTGTCCTGGATGAACAGCAGCCTGCCAGTGCGGCCGACACTCAAAGCCACTACTGAGCGCCGGCCCTGGCGTTTCCCGTCCCCCTGAAGCTGCAAGGTGGTAGGCATTTCTTGGCCCTGGAGCCGAATTTAGCGTGGTAAAAACACAGGCTTGTGTCAGAACGTTGCCGGTGCGAAACTGTAGCCACTGCAGTGAGCGCCAAGTCACCAGGGAGCGGGGCGGCGGTGTGATGGACTTGGGCCGAGTTGGTTGCAATGGCGTACGCAGGATGGAGTGCAGCAGCAGTCATGCCAGGGTGTTGAACAGCCAGAAAAAACCTGTCAGCCTCCTCTGCCAGCGCGCGGCAATCAGTGATGGCAGTGTTGGCCAAAGCAGCCCGTACCTGAGACGGGAGTTGACGCAGGAAGAGCTGGACGAAGAGGAAATCAGGCCTGTGCTCTCCAAGCAGATCCAACATCCTGTCCATAAGTTCAGACGGTTTGCTGTCGCCCAAGCCTTGCAGAGAAAATAGCCGGCTAGCCCTCTCAGCATCAGAAAGTTCAAAAGTCTTCAGCAGGTGAGCCTTGAGTGCTGTATACTTATTCTCTGCAGGGGGATGTTTCAGGAGACTAACCACTCTTGTTGCTGTTGAACTGCCGAGGGCCGACACTACATAGTAGTATTTGGTGGTGTCCGCGGTAATTTCACGCAACGCGAACTGTGCCTCAGTCTGCGCGAACCAAGCAGAAGCCGACGACTCCCAGAACTCCGGGAGTTTCAATGAAACAGCATTCGTCGACATAGTTGTTCGGTGTGTCACTGGAATGCGTCCAGCAGACAAACGTCGGGGTCACCAGTGTGGAAATCGTGATTTGATAAAAGAAGCGATTTCTCACGTTGACAACGCAACGGCGTGTCATTTATTGTTGCTCACAAAACCGGAATAAGCAAACCGCGCCATTGTCATCACAACCAAAACAGGTCCGCTTCCTTAAAGAGACAGCGTCCCTTATATTGGAACACAATAACATGTCGTGCAGAACGCACGACTGATGATAAGCATAACAAGGATAATAAGGGAATATATATCAAGGGAAATAAATGTAACACACAGTATGGGGAATTGTTTCCATAATGTCCACTACAAAACGTTGTTTTCAGTCTCTCTTTTCCCTCAGTCTAACCCAGTCTTCCCTTGGCTCAGCTTTCCTGATCTAACTTTCTCCCGTGATGACGTCAATTTACGCGTTTGCTCGGGAGAACTTTTGGTGTGTTCATGAATCCTCGGACGCCAGCCTTCCGAGTTGCACGTTTGACGTCACTTCCGGTCTCGGAGCATTCATAGCGTTCCTGTTCATTTATCTGATTGTGGCATGAAATTGGCTAGTCGTTGTTTATTGTTAGCTACATTATCCTCTTTAGCAAACCAGCCCGAAAACAAACAACACAACTTTACATTGTATTGCACGCACAGCAAGACCATGTAATGTATAAATTGTTGACCGGAATAAAGTAGCAATGTAATAAAGTGTGTAAGAGCATTTAAAATCGACATTAAAATGACCTACGTGGTACAAATACAAAAAAAAATAATCTCTTCACGGGCGCAGCCATTTTGTTGAGAGTGTCATCGCTGCTCTCGGTCTACTCTCACATTTCCGAAAGATGAAGACAAAAAGGGGGCGTGCCTTCGAGAAATGCCGCAAGAAAACTGGGAGACCTTCGACTTTCGACTCAGAAGTCTGGCGTTCGAGGATTTAGGAACACAACATTTGCTTGCTTGCTAGAAGGGCAGAGAAACCAATGGTTCCACAAATTTATGAGCCCACCAATAGGGGGATTATTTGTTTATGAACACGGTGGATGCGCTCGCAAGATGATGGCAAAAAGAACATTTGTTTGACCGGTTGCCATGGTTATCTCCGTGTGGTTAATTTGCAGTTGAGGTGTTAATTAGCGATTTTGTCAGCTTACTGTTAAATTAAACTGTAATTAGACAACGCGGTCATATGCTATAGACCCAAGAGTATCTGTGGTATAAAGGCTGGTTACCTCTCACCAGGGGCGAGACTAGCCCCTTTTTAGGGGTGCTGAAGCACCCCTAAAAAGGGGCTCAGCACCCCTAAAACTTGGGAGTAAGAAATGTTATTCTAAAAATTATATTTGTTCGTCTTTGAAATTGTTAAATAATGTCCAAAACATAAAATCTTTTGAGTTAGTTGAACCAATGTTAAAATTATGAAGTTATTTTTCAATAGAAATATTTTTTGTTTTTGTGTGAAAAAAGGGTGGGTGGTGTGGCAGTGGGGCTCATTGAGTGCTCAGCACCTCTAAAGCTCTGACCCTAGAATCGCCCCTGCCTCTCACCCAGGCTTTACGCCTCATCTGAACAGTTGGGTATTGGATACATATTTCCGGACCCAGAAAGTGAACTGGAAACGCCAGCCAAAGCCCACCAGTAGAAACAGACGTCTGAGCATTGCGCAGTGGCGTAACATCATGGTGATATGCCCGGGTGCATTTTGTGCCCCTGGAGGGGGGGGGGGGGGGGTCTTGTCGCCCTGCTCACTACGGTGAGGGTTTTGTATAATTTAGTTAATTAAATAAGGGTGAGCAGCCAGTAACGCTCTTCACATAGAGGGGCTGCGTCTGCCACCCAAGCTCCGAACATGCTCTGCATCTGGGTGACATTCTCAAAACACATTATGGTTCTGAGAACGCTCTCTGAGTACAAACACAAAGAACTCTTCAAAATGTGGCTCCATTGTTTGATATCTTGGTTGTTATTATTGTTATTAACAGAAGTATTGGCAAATAAATATACCAGTTATTTCAAACGTCCCTTGGCCAGCTTCTTTAGACGAGTCGTTGGTCTGGTGCAGACCAGGTAAGGATGAAGCTTGAACATTAAATACATTAAGCATATAATTATACGACTGTATATGATCTACTGGTCTAATTTTTTTTTTTTCATTTTTAATAGTAGTAAAAATAATCAGCATGAATAGAATCTTAAATACATGAAATCACAGATATAATATATGGTTCAAAATAAAGATACATTTAATTGTAATAAAGAAGGTGCACGATATGCTAACAAAATAAACAGAAAGGGTTTCCGACCAGATGTTTTATCTGTATTTTCTTTCTCCATTCCAGTCAATTTGTCGTTGCCCGGCACACGGACTACAGAAGAGATAGCTGGAAAAAAATAAATGTTGGCTGTGGTTTTGATATTCTTTTGATTTAAATAGTAATTTCATATTGAATCGCATTGTCCAGTATGTAATAACTTTAACACACAGACATCAAAACACACACACACACACACACACCTGTAATGTTGAAGGGTCTTGGATGTGGGTCATTTTTGTCAACAGTGTCATTGCCTTGACCTACAGTGGATTTAGTTTTAAAGTGAGACTTTGAGATACTTTTTCCCCAGCCACAGACCGCCAATAAGCAATTATATTGCAATATTTGGTTGAAAATCTGTGCCTAAGGCCTTAGACTTAGAGAGCAGGTAACTATATAGACCAATCAGCCTGAGCCAACAGGTGTCCTACCGGGTTCCACAGGTGTGTTTCCTTCCTCCTCAGCACTGATCAGCCTACTGCTTGGAGCGAGGGTTGAAGAAGAGGAGGCTGGGAACGCGACATTGAATCCAACTGATTAGGATCATCATTTTATAGCATTATCGTTCTTATTTATGGCCATCCGATTTTTTTTATTATTTATATTTTTTGTTAATTTCCTGTTGACTTTAAGTATTTATAACGTGAATCCTGTTACACAAAGTACTCTTCTTCCACCTGTTCTGGTGATTGGTTGTGATTCTGCAGCGCTTTGAGCCGCGGTGCAATTGCTTCGATCTGGATAAGATATTTAAATTTGATGACATGATTGGGTGGAAATTCACCTCAACTGAACTTGTAAATGAACCTTAAAATAGAATGAGATACAATGTATACATGCACAAGAGTGTATCAAAATTTAAAAAATGAAATCAAAATATATATAATTTAATATTTTGCTCCAATAATTTTTCCTGCTTTTTCCTGTTTGAAAGGTTATCTCTTTATATAGTGTAAGTAATATCAATATTTGACATATCTAAAGTATGATGGGATCTTTCTTAGAAATGACCTGTACATTTAATTTGAAATTAACACTTCAAGTACCACCAGTTCAAATCAACGTGAAGCAACACAACTGAGCAGAGTGGTGTACCGTATTCCAGTGGTGTGGTGGTTGGTGGTCCCTCAGGCCTGTTCAAGATGCTTGGTTGACCTGGGGTTGCAGCGGGGGAGGCTGTGAAAGAAGATCAAACTCATTTCAAACAGACTTGTACAACATTGTTATTATTATTTATATCATATCATTTATACGATTGCATTTACTTCCAGGAAGTTAAATGAAAATTCCCACCTGTTACAAAGTAAGACCTGGTGAAAGACCCATCAGAGCTGTCTTTTCCTTGATCAGCATACATTGATAGTAGTTCTGGAAAATACAAACGCAACAGAAATTACGATTTTGCCCAGAACAATTCAAGACTGTTTTTACTGTAAATATGACTAATAATAGCAGTGAAGTATTTCATAGTTTAGTATAATGAACTAAATATAATAATACAATATAATAAAATAATAATAATGTATAATCCTTTATTCTTTCTTAGAAGTATGATTCTCACCTGTTTTGATAGCAGGTTCTCTAACATAATCTGCATCTGTTTTAGCAACAGTGTTGTTGCGACCCTCTGAAGCAAAAGTTGTTTGATCTGCAATGAATCAAACACGTCTCAGGGTTCATTTTCTATTAGTTTTTCTCTACAGCAAACATTTCAGGTGATGTATTAAAGGGATTCTTCACCCATTCAGAACTGGCGTTCTATCATTATAAAATCCCTATTGTAATATATAAAAAATGTTTTTTTCAGTCTCTCTTTTCCCTCAGCCTAACCCAGTCTTCCCTTGGCTCAGCTTTCCTGATCTAACTTTCTCCTGTGATGACGTCAAATTACGCATTTGACGTCATCTCGGGAGAACTTTTGGTGTGTTCATGAATCCTCGGACTCCAGCCTTCCGAGTTGCACGTTTGACGTCACTTCCGGTCTCGGAGCATTCATAGCGTTCCTGTTCGTCTATCTGATTGTGGCATGAAATTGGCCAGTCGTTGTTTATTGTTAGCTACATTAGCCTCTTTAGCAAACCAGCCAGAAAACAAACAACACAACTTTACATTGTATTGCACACACAGCAAGACCATGTAATGTAGAAATTGTTGACCGGAATAAAGTAGCAATGCAATAAAGTGTATAAGAGCATTTAAAATCAACATTAAAATGACCTACGTGGTACAAATACAAAAAAAAATAATCTCTTCACGGGCGGAGCTATTTTGTTGAGCGTGTCATCGCTGCTCCCGGTGTACTCTCAGATTTCCGAAAGATGAAGACAAAAAGGGGGCGTGCCTTCGAGAAATATCGCAAGAAAGCTGGGAGATCTTCGACTTTCGACTCGGAAGTCTGGCGTTCGAGGATTTAGAGTTCGAGGGTTTCGTATAATTTAGTTAATTAATTAAGGGCGCCACCAGAGGGCGCCCCCGACACGTATGCTGCCCTTGGCGATTTTTTTTTTTTTCTTTCTCCATGGGCCCCTGATGCCGTCTGGGCAGTGCACCGGTTGCACCGTCGATATTTACTGGCATAAAGTAAGTTTGGAGTCCCGGGGAACGTGACAATGTAGCTATTTGAAAGTAGCCGATCTTATTGGCACAGCATAGGCTACGTTACGTTAGCTTGAAGTCCTTGTAATGTTGTACATGCTACTCAAGGATTCAAGGCATCATTAATCTTGCTTTGCTAATGTTGTTTTCTTTCTTTCTTAGACGGTATCGGCTTCCTGTGTTGTCCAGACCATCAGAGTAAATTACCCAGCACAAGATGGGCAGTACCGTGGCTACCAGGAGACAGTAGATGCTCAAGATCAGCTGTGACTATTTTGACTCTAGCAAACGCACCCTACACGTTTTATTATTGTAAATAGTTCATATTTTTTTTAGATAGTTCATAAACTAGTCAACGTATCACGGGGATAGCGTGGCGAAGTCATATGGGGTCAGAACAGTCTCATTAATAATGAAAGCACAGAGAAGGATTCACAAATGTATTTTGTGATTTATATATAAATTACTCTATTCTCACAAATACATTTCAATGCACACACAAATGGATATCGGTATGTATAAATGTAAAATAAATCCATAAACAAAAATAAGTTTCACAAACACATTTCTGATCCACACACAAATGTGTCTTGTTTTAAATAAATGTAATATAAATCCATAAATATATGAATTTAAAAAATATTTGCAATTTTCCTCAAAATGTATTTGGATGTTGTTACATTTATATACAAACTGTTAAACTGGAATTTACAAGACGCTTTTCATTTGTAAACTTGTTTGCATTTGTGAGCGAACTGGTCTGTATTTATATGTGGATTTTTGGATTCACAAATGCATTTTTTTCAACAAGGAACTATCTGTAGCCAATCAGATGCCGCCAATCAGAAGCTTTGACTTCTTCGCCACCTAGAGATTGTTATGTACGATCATTCAAAAGCCCCGTTATTTCCCATAGACATTTGACCGAGGGAACCGGGAGGCTCGGAGGCTGGACTTATTCTTCAGAGGTCGGGACTGCAGTCATGTGATTGGCTGAAAACGAGGGAGGCATCTGATTGGCTACAGAGAGTTCCTTGTTGAAAAAAATGCATTTGTGAATCCAGCCACGTCAGGAGAGTCTCAAAAATCCACATATAAATACAGACCAGTTCACTCACAAATGCAAACAAGTTCACAAATGAAAAGCGTCTTGTTAATTCAAGTTTAACAGTTTGTATATAAATGTATCAACATCCAAATACATTTTTTATGAAAATTGCAAATATTTTTTTAATTAATATATTCTTGGATTTATATTACATTTATTTAAAATAAGACACATTTGTGTGTGGATCAGAAATGTGTTTGTGAAACTTATTTTTGTTTATGGATTTATTTTACATTTATACATACCGATATCCA
The DNA here is from genome assembly GCF_949987615.1 of Pollachius pollachius. NCBI lineage: Eukaryota > Metazoa > Chordata > Actinopteri > Gadiformes > Gadidae > Pollachius > Pollachius pollachius. Next base: position 22,507,183 of record NC_136942.1, on the reverse strand, counting down.
TTTGTGTGTACATTGAAATGTATTTGTGAGAAGAGAGTCATTTATATATAAATCACAAAATGCATTTGTGAATCCTCCTCTGCCCATTCATTATTAATGAGACTGTTCTGACCCCATAAAGTCACGCCCCTTCCGGTAGAGCCCATGGGACCTCTGAGATCGAAAAATATGAATGGGTTTCAATGGAGAGAAAGTAATTATTTGCTGTTCCCAGTCTTTATATGCCCCGGATTACACATATGTTGTTTGTGGATTTAAATGATAATTTTGAATGCAAAGAAAATTAAACATTTTCGTGAAGAAGTTTGATAATGTTAGGTTTTGTCCAAGGGGAGGATAAAAGCATCAAAAGAGGTGAAAACCATTATAAGTTGGGGCATGTGGAGAGTTTCAGTTATGCCGATGGGAAGATTGTCGGTCTTGTCCACGCCAATTGCACAATAAACACAATTGCACAATAAACGATCAAACATTTGACATGAAAAATTATCATTTAAATCCACAAACAACTTATGTGTAATCCGGGGCATATAAAGACTGGGATCAGAAGATAATTACCTTCTCTCCATTGAAACCCATGCATATTTTTCCATCTCATAGGTCCCATGGGCTCTAACGGAAGGGCCGTGACTTCGCCACTCTATATGTTTACACAAAGTTTGCTCCCGCTGCCACTCGCGCTAGGACCATGGGTCCTTTCCCCTCCAAACGGAAACAGGCGGGCGGTGCAGCGAGCGCAATGCACTGTGGTAGTTGGAGGATTTCTTACTTTTGAGCCAGAGAGACAGTTTCTGCCTTTTTCAGGCTAGGATGAACCGATTTGCACATTTATAATACATAGAATTATTTACTTCATATAACCTTCATATCTCCATCGGTGAAGTATCCCTTTAAGAACAGAATATCTTATATTTACAACTTATATGTAATACATTGATTTTAATAAATAAAAGTAGACTATTATTTGTCTAGAGGGTGTAGCTACTGGGAGAAATGTGTACTTCATTCAGTTAACTAAATAAACTTGTCTTTATTTGAAACCTTAACAAAACAAGCAAGGCTTGTCAACTCAATTAATTTGTTATACATTTCTCTACACTACGTCTTGATGTACCACAATGCAGCTGCAGTTATGATTCATAAGGGACACTGAGTGGTAGATGTCCTACCATGCTCCTTGACCTTGAGTTCCTTCTGGGGCCCGGGTGTACTAGCTGAGTCTGTGAAGATTAACGTTGAAGCCAACTGAATCATAACCCATTCGACCAACTGACCCACAGACACATTCCCCTCATTGGAAAGGGCCCCCATGGTTGTGTTCTTTGTCTTCTGTAGGGGCCCGACCTCACTGGGAGGGGCTTGAGGACCTTCTGCAACCCATAGACAAGGAGGACCTATGAGGAGGACAATTCAGAAGTCATGTGGTTTAGGCGGTCAGCACCGGATCCCAACAACCCAGTGTTCAGAAATGATCATGAGTGACAGCTCCTCTTGTATGTTTGATCACCTGACATGCTGGACAAGATTCCAAATTACAAGAACACATAATCTCATTATTAGATAGTAAATGGGTAAGGGTAATTTCTGCCGCTGAATCTAAACATAAAATATGTAGTTTGATGATGTTGTGAAGTAGATTAGGATCATAGGAGTTGTTGTCTTTACCACCATTTCCGGGGACAATATATCGGACATGAATCAACAGTCAACTACCCAAATAGCTGTAGATAATGTTATGTATGTTAATATTACTACACGATAGGCGAATTACAAAGTACCCTTCCGAATTAGCTTAACTAAAATGTAAATAAACCAGAAGTCCCATGTTGCAAAATGCTCAGAATGGATTAAAAGGACCTTCTGCATCCCCTGGATCAGGAGGACATATGAATAGGACAACTCGGAAGTCAAGTCACAAATGATAGCGCACCCTATGGGTGAATTGGAAACCTAACATTTTGGAGACCTGCTTACCGGGGATTTATATAGGTGTAATGGGAAAACTATATTTTCACATTCTGTTTCTGTAACTGCCATTTGTGTAACATGCCTTTTCGCTGACACCCTAGTGGTGGTCCAGGGTCAAAGGGTCTAACTGAGAAGTCACCACTATGAGACCCCACATTATAATTGTCAATGATCAAATCAAATAATGTTTACTTAAAGGACAGAGTTTCCTGTATTCTCATCAAGTAGAAGAATGCATATGGGGATCCCTGCTCCCTTGTTCCCTGTAACATTGGATAATGTTAGGAACAGGTAGAGTGGCTGAACAGTGCAAGGAATAGGAGACAGAGCTTAGATGATGAAGGCGTTGACGTTGGGAGCAGAGCTGTTGTCAGCACCTCAGAGACCTGTGCCAATGTATAATAAGACCTTGCTTTTGTCAATGCATTGGAATTCAGCTTGCAGATCTCTTGGAGGGACGCAGGGTGATTTCCAATTTGGGTACTTCTTCTTGGGGAGCTCTTGGAGAGACGCAGGGAGGACTCCCATCTGAGGCCTTGGATCATTGTTTGTTTGTTTTATGGATTATTGTTAGTTTGTTGCATGATCGTTGTGTGTAAGTGTATCGTTATTACCCAAATATATAACCATAATTGTTCTAAGTTCGGATTACTCTTTATTCTATCAAGTTGGCCAGTTTATGATTGACTTGGTCCGAAATTCCAACCACAATAGGCATTCCAAATTTGAATTTTTTTAAAGGCATCCTGAATAAAGATGCCTTAACCCTAAAATTACAATATCCACAGATACACTGTGAATACCTCATAATGACAGAGAATCTCCTATACAGCTAGGAGTCAAAATCTAACAGAACAGAATCAAGAAGAATCAGCAGCTGGTGAGGAGCAGAGGGGATATTTATGTTGCACGGAAGTGCTAACAGTGATTGAGTAATTGCTAAATGATTCTTGACTTCTCAGTTGAGAAGTGCAGACATACATTCCATACTATGCGGTGCTAGGTGTGCAGATTGACGAGGGCAAGAAGTCACAGCTTGTTTCTAGTAGCACTGCAAACGCACTTCCTGGAGCTGAGGACGGGAACAGCTAATGGACGAAGCTGCGCTTCGACTGTGACACTGGTACAGATATTATCCATCAATCCTACATTGGTGTGGGTGATTTATGGTTTCTGCCGCAGTAATCTCTCCTTCTGCATGTAATATGTGTCGCCTCCAACGTGTCATCGCAGATTTTATGATTCGGCAATCATCATCAGCGAAGGTCTCACCTGTTGAACCAGTATCTCCTTTAGGTCCTCGTTCTCCCTTTTCCCCAGGTGAACCTGGCAATCAGACAAAATGCAAGCCTGATGTGATGATGTCTGTTGGTTTAGAATATCTGCATAATTTACAAAGGCCAACATGATGAGATTATTCACTGCTTTTTAAAAACTTGTTTTTATAACTGTAGAGCATTTCTGACTATGCTTTCCTCTGCCGTTAATTGTTAACACTATTTCTCCACGTTACCTCGGCAAGCAGAATTGTTTCTTAAGATAGATGGGATTCAACTGTGTATTTCTGTAACTCATCAGGTATCGTTCAGATTCAAGTATCAATCCATAGAGTGCATTTTAATTCATTGAAGTCTGATAAACCCATTCTTTATCCATGCTAACTTCAGGTCAAGGGAATATCCTGACAGAATACACGTTCAATGTGATGAGGCCGTGAGTCCTCATGAGTCCTCGATTACCTACCCAACTTTAATACTCTGTTTATGCCCAACATTCAAACTGTTTACAGTTAAAAGGATTTGTAATGGAAAGTTCTCAATCATTCCTTTGGCTTAAGTTAAATCTTATGCAAGCAGCGGGAGATACACACTCACTGTACCTCTCTTTGGAGAATGATCCAGATTGGTAGGTACAATTACCACTTGGCCTTAGCAGGCAGGTTAGGACAGAGAGCAAGGCTTGGGCGTACAACAGATATACACCGCAAAGGGCGGGGAGGACACTGATAAAGATTGGTGCTCCAGGAATCTCCCCCCCAGGTCATTCGGGGCAGAGCGACCTCAGTCTTACAAAACTGCCGTTAGAGCAAAGCAGGTCTAACCTCTTTTTCCCCGCTTGCCGTCCAATCCTGGCATGCCATCCCGTCCTTTCAAACCGTCTTTCCCACGCTCACCTGAATGAAGTCAAACCATAATCACTCATTCATTCTGATGGCGTTAAATACATTATTCATGGGTTGAATATGAAAGAATAAAGACTCATTGATAATACCTGCTGGTCCAGGGGGGCCTGAGATTGAAAAAAATTGTAATGAATGATAGCATATAACTGCAGTACAAACACTCAACAATTGTATGGAACGTTTATTTGTATACCTGTCAAACAAATCCCTCTGGAGCTGTTACAAAGATCCAAGAAGAGTCTGAGCTGAAACAGATCAAATCCCAGATGCAGTGAGCTGACCGTGTTTCCCAGGGATTCAAGTCAATCTCCTACTGTTCAGTACAAAATATGTTCTTATTTTCTGTGAAGTGTAATGAGTAGTGTGGGATGTATGGAATTCCTAGCAGCTTCAATCAGGAATATCTCTATTTACTATTCTAAACAATTTGAGCAGATAACTGGACTATAGAGTCTGCTGGATCAAGAGATCAACAGAAGGAGGCAAACACATTAGTATTATACTTCACAGCCAGCTCTTGCGGCCTACATATGGTCAACAGCTCTTGCTGTTTACATATACTGTATATATATATATATATATATATGGTATGAGAAACACAATCACTTGCTGAGAAAATAGAGATTGAAGCTTCTCTACACATCAAGAACATCCTTACTGTACCAATAGCGATATATTGTTTCACCTTCTTCTGACAAATATACTGTCAGAAGAAGGAGACGCATTAAGCGTCTGCTACATGCCCTCAATGGAAATCGAAATGTAAATCCAGAACTTCAAGTCAAGTCAGTCCAGGGGATGAAGGTGGGCCTCCTTACCGGCACCCTGGAGTACGTCATCATCATCAGAGCATCCTGGTCCACTCCTCCGGGGGCCTCGTCGCCCCGCCGCCTCCTGCTGTGATGCAGCGGCTCCTGGGAATCCGGGTGTCGTGGTCCGCCCTCCATGGCCTCCAGCCGTGCCTCCAGCCGGGCCACGTGCTGTGTGAGGTCCCTGTGCTCAAGCAGCAGGCACACCAGCCCCCCGGACCCCAGGAGCAGCAGTGCCGCCATGCCCAGAAGCAGCCCCCGTAGAGCCCACGGCAGCACCCCGTACTGCCTGTCCTTCATGCTTGTTTTGATCGTTGCTCCCTGGCTGACTGAGCAGCTCGTGGTGTTCTGAGGCGTGGTCCAACGAGGGCGGGCACACACCACAACCCCGCACAAACAGTTTCATATCTGAGAGACGTGCCAATGATTGAGACAAATGTCAGCCGCCAGCTATGTGGTGGCTGTTGGAGGAATGAGAAGAAAAAAAGGCATAATGACTCTTCAGAGACATGATGTGTTGCGCAACTTTCCCACATCTGGAGAACTATGACCATTCATAAGCCCCCGATGCACATGTTCAACATTTTTACATATTTTCCACAGTGGCATTTTGATGGAGACAGTATGATATACTTATGTTCACACGGATGTTCTATAACAGCCAGTATTAATACATTCAACCACAACAACGTTTAAACAATGACTCACTTTGTACGACTTCACAGGAATCAGGGAGTTTATCAGGACCTTCACAATACATCATTCATTTGCAAAAAATGGCTAAAGAATTCGATTTTTTATTGACTTTATATAATAATAATAATAATAATATAGTAACAAAATATGTGGGAGAGATTGGTATCAACACGTATGACGGCTTGATCATCTCCTGTCGGTTATGCCAACTTTTAGACAAAACATGATCTTTTGGATTTCGTTTCTATGACAACTAGGAGAGAGAATGCTTAACTTTGGTATAAAAGAAACCCCCTTATACTGAACCGTCTTGCAACATATTGCAGATAGGCATTACTTCTATGATAACTTCTTCATCTCCCTGTGTACCTTCAAGTGCTTCAACTTATTGATGATCAGAGACGTCATGTAAACACACACATATATAGAGAGAGAGCGAGAGAGAGAGAGAAAGAGAGAGAGAGAGAGAGAGGGAGAGAGAGAGAGAGAGAGAGAGACCAATTGATAGTGTTTTGAAATGGCTCATTCAACTATTTTAAAAAAGAAGTGACATCACTTCTTTGTTTTCTGTCTTTGTCCTAGCATGAATGGCTGGGGAAAACCAAGCATCTATTTAGCATGGGTCAGCCAGACCCAGCTAATTATTTTCCCTTGAAAGAGCTCTCCACTTTAAGAATGGGACATTGGGAGGGAGGTCTTCTCTCTTCTATGAACCAAATCAAAAGATGTGAGCTTGTCTCAAAATGTGAATTACGATGATTAGGGAAGAAAGGCTGAGTATTCCTATGAGTAATGATAAAGAGCCTTTGTTCATCTTGAAGCTTCACTTCCTGGAAGTTGTATTTTTTCCTCAGGCTTTGTGTGTTCAGTATTATGTCCATCCATTTCCATGTGGGCCGCAACCCAAAATTAGTTATGTTGTTCCTAAGCAACGGTGAAGTGGATGCTTAACCAGGGGATTTATAAACCCTCAGTCCCTCTGGGATTTATTTGGTGGGGTAGAAGGTTCCTCACGCAGGTGGCCCATTGCAGAAACAGCAGATTCTAGCACAAGGATTTTTTGTAGAAAATGAAAGGTAAATATTCTCATTTTTTTCACTTTTAATTTTTTCAAAAACAAAAAAACATAACATTTGTAATCAGTTAAGTGGAGTGAAGTATAAAGTACAGAAGATGCATTGTTTTTGATCATATCATTCTTTGACAACTCAAGGTTGCAGAGGCGACTGCAAGGGGAAAATGGCGTTAGTATGTCTACTAGTATGCTACACCTGGGAACCAAAGGGTGGTGATTTGAAAAATCAGCCCGCCGTGGGTGTGTTGTAGTTCCACTGGATGCACCTCGCAGCACCCTGCACCTGAAGGCCAGGGCAGATTAAAAGGCAAAGGTCTCCAGGCCAAGGCTGTTAATGTATTTTTGTTTGGACTAAATGGATAAGCCCTGGTAACTCCCGGGCCTAGCAGCCAGCCCTGGTTTGTTATTGTTTTTGTTGAAGCTCATCTCTGGCTAAACCTCTTTGCGTATAATTAGAGGAGTGAAGGAGAGCGGCTGTCAGGTGTGTTTCAGACAGGGAAGTGATGTCTGTGGGGTCCCTGGTCACGCACCCCGCAGCAGAGGGCTCTGTGTCTGGAGCCACCGGCGGGATGCTGCTGCTGCTGTGCCTGCTGCTCTGGGCCACGTGGAGCCGGAGGAGAACCGGCCCTCCATCGCTGCCCGGTAAGACCCTTCTGAGACCCTCCTTCAGGGCTCAGCTCAGTTCTCCAGCATGATTAATAAATACATTATGTTATTATATATAGAGAATAATGTCTACCAGCAAATCAATACAAGAACCTTCATCCTCTTCCTGGGGAACTTTTGAGGCGTCCAGAGGGCTCTGTTCATCAGATGATTTAATCCCCACCCCTTATTAGTCATTTATTATTAATAAACTAATAAGTAATAGTTTATTTGTTTGTTATTACTAAGTTATTGTTAATAATCTAATATTATTACTGGTTTATTAGTAAGTCATTACTAATAAACTAATATTAGTACTGGTTTATGAGTAAGTTATTAGTAATAGACTAATATTAGTTTATTTGTAAGTAATTGGTAAGTTATTAGTAAGAAATGCACCCTCCTCTTTGCACATGTCATATAAAGAGTCAAGTGTATTTGTAAAACACCAGGATTTACTGTATACTTGTAAAGGGATCTTTTCCTGTAGCCATATGGTCCTCTTCAATGAGACCTGAGCACAGAGCGACAGAGAACCTGCTAGAAGAAGCGCACAGGCTTTGGTCCAGAGACCTTGTGGGAGGGCAGCTGGTCTGGGGTTGACAGGGTAGACTGGCTCCTGAGTCCTGAGTATGACCCGCTGTCAGGGCCTGCGTTCTGCGGCGGGATCGGGCCCCTCCTGTCCTACTGCAGGTTCATGTGCACCGGGATAGGAACTGCCAGCAACTACTACAACGAGAAGTACGGCAGCCTGGTGCGCGTCTGGATCAACGGAGAGGAGACACTCATCCTCAGCAAGCAAGTTTACTTTAACCACTGTTCATAAGTTGGCCTATATAAGGTGTCTACATGGTATATATATATTTAGTATATGCTACACGTGATCCTCCTTAGATGGCGCGATTTGATTGGTTCGCTATCTCAGGATATTGGGCAATATCCCATGATTGAGATCTCAAACTCGGGATATTGTTTTCTAATGGGGAGCGCGCCTGACGGTCATCTCGTCACGCTAATAAAAACAAATAAGCCGCTAATAAAAATAAATAAATCCCCTGCACAAAGTGTTATCTTGTTTATTTTTGAAGTGTTCATGTGTAGTATATACTAAAACAATTATTCACCTCAGGCTCCGTGAATAGTGGACCTTCGGCAGGGCCGGAGTGGGAACCTTTTTCAGCCCTGGTGTTCACCGCGTGACCTAAATACAACGGCAAGTGGGCACTGGGCGCAGTGTGTGCGCACTAGGGGGTGCCCCCGCACCGCGGCACAAAATAAATAAATAAATAAATAAAAATAATAATTGAACACCGGCCCTCGCGGCCAAAAAGTCAGACTGGCCCATCCGGTCCTCCCGATTAGCTACGCAGGGCCTGACTTTCGGTCTCGGGGATTATTCCCTACTATTCACATTGCCTTCGGCGAATTTTTGTTGATTAATATACATATGTTGCATACATCCTGATTGTTTATTTGTTTATAAGTCTATAAATATAGAGTGCATATATCTTGCATGTTCATGAGATGATCTACATATATGGTGTACATATCCTGAATGTTGTGGTGTGTATATATGAGGTTAGTAATGTGTGGTCATAATAGCCTGTGGTCCTGTGCAGGTCCACTGCGGTGTACCACGTCCTGAAGAGTGCTCACTACACTGCCCGGTTCGGCAGCAAAAGGGGGCTAGAATGCATCGGCATGGAAGGCAGAGGGATCATCTTCAACAGTGACGTTCCCCTCTGGAAGAAAGTGAGGGCATATTTTTCTAAAGGTGAGCAGGCCATGCCTCAGAATATAGATTTAGTGTACATGTTGTTGTGGATTCAAGACACATAGTTGGCCAAAACAATATTCTCCCATCTCTTTTTCTCTCTTTGCACAGAAATGCACCCCTGCTTGCTTACTCGCTTGCATGCAGAGACGTCAGTTCTTCAATTCAGAGAAACTCAAAGAAACTAACCACCACGTCAGATTGCATGTTGTTGTTGCGTTACGGTGGGCTTGCCTCCACAGCTCTGACTGGCCCCGGGCTCCAGAGAACCGTGGGGATCTGTGTTCGCTCCACCGCAGAGCACCTGGAGGGGGTTCAGGAGATGACGGACGCCTCCGGCCACGTGGACGTCCTGAACCTGCTAAGGTGCATCGTTGTTGACATCTCCAACCGGCTGTTCCTCAGGGTGCCCCTGGATGGTCAGTAGCAGAGCCCCCACTCAGCCAGACTTAAGGTCTCTGTTTAGAGGGTTTTGTAAAGGAGGAAGCTGATTACAACTGAGTACAATATAACTTATGTTTACCTAATAAGGCTTACCTGCTATAATAGACCGGATCTTTACATTACATTTATGTTGATTTATATAGAAAAGTTTCTGTGTATGCTTTGTAGTGTATATTTTTAATTTTTTAAATTTTCTTTTAAGGTTTTTAAATAATTTCTTGGGATTAATAACATTAATTTATTCTAATCTTTCTCAATACAGAGAAGGAGCTTCTCTTGAAGATTCACAACTACTTTGAGACCTGGCAATCAGTTCTGATCAAGCCCGACCTGTTCTTCAAAGTCGGATGGTTTACCAATAAGCACAAGAAAGCAGCGTAAGGCCTTTGCACAGCACACAGAATAAACTGAAGTATTGATGATTCTTGAAGCTCATGCATTTCATGGGTTTGTTTGTCTACAGGAAAGAACTCCAGGATGCAATTGAGAACCTGATTGAGCTGAAAAGGAAGACACTGGCTGAATCTGAAAAGCTGGATGATGAACATGACTTCACGTCAGAACTCATCTTTGCTCAGGTCTCAATAACATGACACCGTTTGTCCACAGCCTTTTTTGGGCTCATTCTGAAAATCTGGAAACCTTTCAGTAAAAATGTTATGACAACATTTCAAAGCCATAGCCCATAATTCTGAGATCTCCCTCGCCCCTATCAGGAATGTCCGACCATCCCAGTGTTGAGAAACCCTGCACTAAACCAGACAGTATCAGCCCATGTCCTGGGTTTGGTTAACATCTGGATGTTTCATGTTCCTTCTCTCCCTGTTTTCCAGAACCATGGTGAGCTATCGGGAGATAACGTCAGACAGTGTGTGCTGGAGATGGTGATCGCAGCCCCGGACACGCTGTCCGTCAGCCTGTTCTTCATGCTCATGCTGCTCAAGCAGAACCCAGAGGTGGAGCTGATGCTGGTGGAGGAGATGCTCCAGGAATTAGGTGAAGCTCTTCTGGCTAACATCACCAGCATCAGCAGTCTACAGGTCAAACTATCACAACAAGGCAAGCCTATACAGTCGAATGACTCCTTGGTTGCATTGTGATAACCAGGCAGCAAGGAGGTGGAGCACATGGACTTCCAGAACCTGAAGGTGCTGGAGAAATTCATCAACGAGTGTCTGAGGTTCCACCCCGTGGTGGACTTCACCATGCGCAAGGCACTGGAGGACGACGTCATCGACGGCACCAAGATCGCCAAGGGAACCAACATCATCCTCAACATGGGCCTCATGCACCGCACCGACTTCTTCCCCAAACCAAACAAGTTCAGCCTGGAAAACTTTGACAAATTGGTGAGTACGGAGAGAGTTATGAACGAAGGACAGAAACCCAGAGTCCTATTTATTACATGTGTGGAGGCATCTCTCTCTCTCCTCTCACTGCAGGTGCCCAGTCGGTACTTCCAGCCTTTTGGCAGCGGTCCACGCTCCTGCGTGGGCAAGCACATCGCCATGGTGATGATGAAGGCCGTGTTGGTGACTCTGTTGACCCGCTTCACAGTGTGCCCGCGGCGGGGCTTCAGCCTCAGTACCCTCAGACAGACCAACAACCTGTCTCAGCAGCCCGTGGAGGACGAACAAGGTCTCGCCATGCGGTTCATCCCCAGGCCCGGCCGGTGGACCACCTCCCCAACGACCGCTGATCAATAGAATGAGGCGGCATGAACCAAGCAGCCATTTTGGTTCCCTGTTGGGTCTCAACAGGGGGCAACTGAAATCCTAATACCGCTGGTTACATTTACAATAGCAACAATTTGGGGATACAGGAGACTGCTATTGGTCAATTTAACATGAGCTAAATTGCTTATCCACCATTTTAGAAGAGACGGATTAGAATTATTTAGATTTTCTGTAATTTCATTAAAAAACATCATTTAAAAACATATAACTGGTACATACTTCATAAAACTGTCATATCTTAAACGTATCCTCTTTTCACATTGATTTTTATGTGAACATAATTTAAGATGAACTCATCCATGGGTTACCCATTGACAAAGGTTTTGTTACCATAAACGGCTGTGGTCCCATTAGCAACTTCAGCACTGTAATCAATGTGTACGGCATTGCATTTTTTTGTAAAGCCACATAATGGTATGATAAAGAGGTGAATCTGTTGGTTTGTCTTTCTTTGGGTGTTAATGTAAGATAAGTAATGTGTCTCATCCTAATATTACTGACTCGAAAGACAATAATTGGACTGCATAAATAAATGACAGAATTTGTAATTCTAAGAAATGTTATGAACTTCTCAGATCATTTTCCGATTTCCAAGGGGCGTTATCAACAGCAGCAAACCAAAATTCTTTTTGATGCAATTGCATAGACCGACAACCAATCAGAGCAACAAAATGTGGGACACACCAGCACCACACATCATGGTTTTTTATGGAAAAGCCTCAACAGCTCTCTCATGAGGTGGTCCTTTGTACAGCCTTCGTGTCTAAACCGCCCCAAATGGGATTCTGACAGAGTTGTTTGTCACAGTTATGTTTTGCGCATTTTCCCCTATTGTGGTCTCATCCCCTCCAAATAAGGCTTAAAGCGCACTTACAAAGTGTCCAATAACTTGGGAAAAGATGCACTATCAGTTTCAAAACTTAAGTTAAATACATCAAAATATGTATAAATGCCCTATAATAATCCTAATGGAAAGGGATGTGTGGCAAGGTTTGACTAACTATCTCCCGTTTTTATTGAAGAGTGAAATCCAAAAAAATGTTCAAATGTTTCATTCAATGGCTTTTGCGATTTTTTTAGAATATTATAAAGATATATTTTCATAGCATTGGTCTTATCGGAAACCAACCATCCTATTCTGAACAAATCACTAAATATATATGCTAGCATACTTTATTTCTTTGGATTTTCTTTAGTTTTATTGCCAACGCAGAAGCCTAAAAAAACCCACAATCATGTCTGTTTAAAAAGCTCAATTTATTCATAAGTTATAATAGCTGTCAGGCACTAAAAGAACACTGATATTTCTGTACCACAGGCACAATCAAAAGCCACCTTAGTATCCCGTTAAAACTTCAGATTGTATGTGTCATATTGTGCTTCACACCAAGACAAATCAAACAAAAACATATTATCTTGTCATCTTAATAGTTCATGCCAAAATAAATCTCTGCAGACTGCAGACATACAGCCATGGAATCAACTAGAATGAGAACCCTAGATAATACTTTTGAAATCAATAGAAAAATTATTTCTTTAAGAATATATAGTCCATAAACATGTTGGAGGGTGAGCATTAATATAAAAATATAATAATCAAAGACCACTAGGATTCAGCACTTAGTATGAATGAAATGTGTGACTGCATAGAGAAAGTGGGACAGAGAATAAAGGACATCAAAAGAACGGGAGATGTCAATAACCAAAAATCCCCCCCCCCGGTTTCAAGACATTTTTCAGCAGGATAAGTGCTTGAATCTGGAACAGCAGATTTTTATACTCCTGACAGACCACCATAATGAGGCCTTGTAGGGAGTGGATACTCAGTAGTATTAAGGCAAACCAAAATAAAAGGCTGCTTGCCGAAGTCTGTATCTTACTCTACTGATAACTAGTAACCACACCACTAACAGTGTACTTCATTTTCCTTCTGTACCGATGAACTAATTTGATTATTACTTAAACTTTGGTATCGTTGTGATGAATTTTTGAGAAATCTCCATCAAATGACTGAGATTTGCTAAAATCATATTAACTTATTCCTATTCCATTGATTGTAGGACGGAACGTGACATGGACAAAATGACACAGGCTGTTTCACACATTATGTTTTCACTGCTGCAGCTCTTGATCCAATGAAATGAATCTCTAAAGACCTCTCAGAACAAACTCTTACTAAAAGTGCCAGTCAGACGTGTTATTCAAGAGTTTGCAGTGTTCTTCAACCAAACAAAAACAAAAGCAGAAAGGAAAACTCACTATTCATCCCGCCAGTTTAAGTCTTCAAGTCCTGGCAGGCCCGCTCTATTAATTAAGACATGTCTGTGTTCAGTAAACTACCATCACCATGCGTGACTCATATCTGCGGAAGTACACTCAGTCAACTCCTCTCCTGGGCGTCTCCATGAGGAAGAGGCAAACGGCATGACGTCAACCTGGTTTGTTGTTCGTTGGTTTTTCAGGCAATAAGTTATATGTAGTGATGAGTGACTGTCAGTGCTCAGCCAGGGGCCCTCGGTCATTGATCAGCCAGGGGCCTGTCAGAGCTCAGCCAGGGGCCCTCAGTCAGTGCCGGGCCAGGGAGCTGTCAGAGCTCAGCCAGGGGCCCTCAGTCAGTGTTCAGCCAGGGGCCCTCTGCCAGGGCCCTCTGACAGTGCTTTGCCAGGGCCCTCTGTCAGTGCTGGGCCAGGGCCCTCTGACAGTGGTACAGCAGGCAGTCTGGGAGCTCAGGGAGAGAGGAGCGCAGCCACACAGCCAGGCAGCCGGCGTTGAGGCGGCAGTGCATCAGGCAGGGTGGGCCCTGCAGCAGCTGGCAGGCCACGATGCCCTCCGAAGCTGGAATGAGAAGGAAATCCATTAAAAAGGGACATGTATTAACTGAGGTCAGTCAAAATAACTCCTCATGATGGCCAATACAGATACAAGATCGCTATCAGAGCAGTTATTTTCTAAGGATGGTAAAAAAGAAAAGATAAACATGAAAGAATTATATTTTAAAAATATTTTTGCATTCTTATGCTTATTATGATCGACAGGAAGGTATGGGAGAGAGAGAGGAGGAACACTGGCAGGAATCGAACCGGTGTCGCTGCGATCAGGACTGAGCCTTATAGGTACGTGCTCTACCAGGTGAGTACTGAGCCTCTACTTTTAAAATCTTAACCCGGAACAACAGTCATGACATTTCATGGATGAAACGTATTTCCCTGGTGTGTTGAGGGTTGCAGAGTCTGTCCGTCCCCACCTATGATGTCCACGATGTTGAGCTGCAGTCGGTCCCTCAGGCGGTGCAGCGTGGCCCTCAAGGGGTCGGGCTCCTTGCTGAGCAGCGCCAGGTTCTGCTTGGTGTCGTTGGAGGAGGCCAGCCACAGCCGTCCGTACTCCTCTGTGGACACGCTCAGAGGCCTGCTCCACCCAGGGGAACACAAGGAACCATTAAAGGGGTGATATCATGCTTTTTTTTAATTTTCCTTTGCTTTAGACTGTTGACATATGTATACAGTGGGGCAAAAAAGTATTTAGTCAGCCACCAATTATGCAAGTTCTCCCACTTAAAAAGATGAGAGAGGCCTGTAATTTTCATCATAGGTATACCTCAGCTATGAGAGACAAAATGAAAAAAAAAAATCTAGAAAATCACATTGTCTGATTTTTAAAGAATTTATTTGCAAATTATGGTGGAAAATAAGTATTTGGTCAATAACAAAAGGTCATCTCAATACTTTGCTACATGCCCTTTGTTGGCAATGACAGAGGTCAAACGTTTTCTGTAAGTCTTTACAAGGTTTTCACACACTGCTGCTGGTATTTTGGCCCATTCCTCCATGCAGATCTCCTCCAGAGCAGTGATGTTTTTGGGCCTTCGCTGGGCAACACAGACTTTCAACTCCCTCCAAAGATTTTCTATGGGGTTGAGATCTGGAGACTGGCTAGGCCACTCCAGGACCTTGAAATGCTTCTCACGAAGCCACTCCTTCGTTGCCCGGGCGGTGTGTTTTGGGTCATTGTCATGCTGAAAGACCCAGCCACGTTTCATCTTCAGTGCCCTTGCTGATGGAAGGAGGTTTTCACTCAAAATCTCACGATACATGGCCCCATTCATTCTTTCCGTCACACGGATCAGACGTCCTGGTCCCTTGGCAGAAAAACAGCCCCAAAGCATGATGTTTCCACCCCCATGCTTCACTGTAGGTATGGTGTTCTTTGGATGCAACTCAGCATTCTTTCTCCTCCAAACACGGCGAGTTGAGTTTTTACCAAAAAGTTCTATTTTGGTTTCATCTGACCATATGACATTCTCCCAATCCTGTTCTGGATCATCCAAATGCTCTCTAGCAAACTTCAAACGGGCCCGGACATGCACTGGCTTTAGCAGGGGGACATGTCTGGCACTGCAGGATTTGAGTCCCTGGCGGCGTAGTGTGTTAGTGATGGTAGCCTTTGTTACTTTGGTCCCAGCTCTCTGGAGGTCATTCACTAGGTCCCCCCGTGTGGTTCTGGGATTTTTGTTCACCGTTCTTGTGATCATTTTGACCCCACAGGGTGAGATCTTGCGTGGAGCCCCAGATCGAGGGAGATTATCAGTGGTCTTGTATGTATTCCATTTCCTAATAATTGCTCCCACAGTTGATTTCTTCACACCAAGCTGCTTACCTATTGCAGATTCAGACTTCCCAGCCTGGTGCAGGTCTACAATTGTGTTTCTGGTGTCCTTTGACAGCACTTTGGTCTTGGCCATAGTGGAGTTTGGAGTGTGACTGTTTGAGGTTGTGGACAGGTGTCTTTTATACTGATAAGGAGTTCAAACAGGTGCCATTAATACAGGTAACAAGTGGAGGACAGAGGAGCCTATTAAAGAAGAAGTTACAGGTCTGTGACAGCCAGAAATCTTGCTGGTTTGTAGGTGACCAAATACTTATTTTCCACCATAATTTGCAAATAAATTCTTAAAAAATCAGACAATGTGATTTTCTGGATTGTTTTTTTCATTTTGTCTCTCATAGCTGAGGTTCACCTATGATGAAAATTACAGGCCTCTCTCGTCTTTTTAAGTGGGAGAACTTGCACAATTGGTGGCTGACTAAATACTTTTTTGCCCCACTGTACATGTTTTATATCTGCTAAGCTACAAAAATCTAAGTCTGAGCCAGGGGGAGTATTCGCGCCCTCCAAAAAGGCACCTCAATAAGTGCGTGAAACAGCTTGTTTGCGCTCAAACTTTACTTCCGTAACAGTGTGACGTCACTGTGTGTGTGTGTGTGTGGGGGGGGGGCGTTCAGTTTAAACATTAAATACCTTGTCTTCGTAGTATATTCATTTGAATATAGGTTAAAAAGGAATTGCAAATCATTGTATTCCGTTTTTATTTACGTATTACACAACGTCCCAACTTCACTGGAATTGGGGTTGTACAAGACATACTCATACAAGCAGTGATTTGTTAAGTGTCTAGGTTTGGCCCGATATCATTCTCTCTTAAGAGCCCAAGGAAAAGTTGTTCCACTGACCATGTTCAGACTAAATACAGTCGAAGAAAAAATATTCTCCTGAGCTCATTGCATTTGAATCTTGCTTGTACTATCACGCAAGATACCTTTTCCAAAATAATTTACTAAATTCAGTTTAGGCAGATTTCCATCGCACAAGTCAGTCAGCAAATGAACAGATAATGAACAGATAAACGTAGAGCTTGGATACGGCACCTGATGAAGTCGGGCAGGGAGAGGGCGTAGGAGAAGGGCGTGCTCTGAGGCTCCCCGTCAGGCCGCTGGTAGGACGCCCGGCCGGCCAGCTCCATGTGGACCGAAGGCCTGGTGGGGACCAGGGAGTACTGGTACACCGCCACACTGTGGCCCTCCACCTGCTCTTCCTCCTCAGGGCCACCACACACACGTGACACCTGCACACCAACAACAAACACCCAATGACTGAACAGCCAGCTGGACGCTTCAGCATCCTAGTGTTTGGTTAAGGTATGGCCCTACACTAGGACGTTTATCTTTTCATTTGTTTAATTAGTTTGTTTCACATCCAATGATAGCATCTTTGTAATCTCCACCCGCAGGCCCTGGGCAGACACACGTTACACAACAAGGTTAGAATACAACGTCCTCAAGAAGTACCTCAAGGTCACCGGAGGTCATCTGCAGTGCAAACCGCAGGGAGGCCGAGTCGGACACGTTGGAGACGAAGACGACGAGCAGCGAGGAGCTGTCGGTGCGGACGCAGCAGGCGGAGAGCGCCAGGCTGCCGTCGCGGCAGAGGGGGCTGATCTCTGAGCGGGGCAGCCCACACAGCTCCTCGGGCAGATGGGGGCTCAAACAGAGGGGCTCGGGGTCATAGGGGTCCCCAGGCGCGTCTGGGTCGCCCACCGCCACACTGTTCTCCTCGACGACCGTTTCACTTGCGTCGGTGTCCTCCGTGAGGTCCTCTTGTGCGTCGCATGGTCTGTTGTTGGCGGGAAGGTCATGAGGGAGGTGGGGGGCGGGGTCAGCCGGAGATGTGGCGGGGTCAGCCGGAGAGGGGGCGGAGTCAGCCGGAGAGGGGGCGGAGTCAGTCGGAGAGGGGGTGGAGCCGGAGTCCAGTGGGCTGCTGCACAGCAAGTTATCAATGGCACTCTGAGCGGAGAGAGGGGAGGGGGAGTCACCCGATGGCTCTCTGGCGCCCGAGGACGACCCTTGACCTTTGACCTTCTTCCTGAAGCGATGGCGTGTCGGCTCCGCTTTTCCCATCTGTTGAGATGAACGCGTTAGGGGACGCCACGTCAGACCTGGTGGTTCAGAGCGGGAGGAGAGCGGCATAATCTCACCAGACACGGCCCGGCGGCGCCCTGGGAGCCCAGACCCACGAAGAGACAGGAGGCCAGCTGCTGCTTCTCCCGCTCCGCCTGCAGGGTGGGCCCGGGGGCGGGGGCGGGCAAGGAGACCACGGGCGTCCGTGAGGCAGAGCCTCCTTCCTGGAGGACCGAGAGGGGGCAGGGGACCTCCGTCTTGGCCGCCTCCTCCGGCTTCACCGCCGCCTTGGCGAGGTATCCCTCCTTGCCCCACACCCGGGTCACGCCCTCCAGCCTCAGAGCGCCGCTGAGGAGACGGAGGGAAGGACAACGTGTCAGAGCCCAGCTCCATGCTGGCACACGCAAGGGCATTATTCACTAACAACCAGTTACTACAGTCACTACAACGTGTGTTTCAGTCAGAGGGATACATTTGAAAGGGTGATTAAGAAATAGAAATCGCGTCCTTAAGGAACTGTCATTACATTAAGATCTACACCATACCTTCCTTTGGGTGAGAGCTCGGTGCTGTTTCCCGACAGGCCGGAGCTCATGGAGAGCACGGTGGGAGAGAGTCTCTCTGCTATACTGCAGGCGGACAGGCTGAGAGGCAGACACAGGCCGTAGGGCTCCACGCTCAGAGCTGAGGGGGGGAAAGCAACAACACTGGAATGGTTAAGAAGGGCCTCTCGGGGTGAGGCTGTGTGGCTCTCAGCCAATAAGAGCTTGGTTCCATTGCCAATGTAGACAGTTGGGGGGGGTTAGGCCTCGTTCAGCAGGATGGCCACTACCTGCTCTTTAATGATACTTCGCAGTGTGTCACTCAGGATAAAGGCGGGCCTACAGAGTGAAGGAGGAGCGGTATCTCCCGGCAATACCTTTCTCCTGCGCCAGGTCCTCCTGTCTCTGATGGGGGGGTTTGTACGGCGCCGCCCCCGCGGCCAGGGCCTCAGAAACAAACCCGTCCAGAAAGGACAACGACGAATCCACCTGTCCAGAGTCCAGACAGGACGTGTAGAAAGAAGAAAAACAATTAGGATGTGTCACCAATTTTTGATTTCTATTATGGGAAAATGTCAGGTCAATTACTTGGTCTATAGTTGATCAGATTCTCTTTAATTTATTGGGACTTTCGAGGACTGAATTGGAACATGTCATCGAGCACCACAGCAGCCCAACGGTCCACACGAGACTTCAGTGGGTCTCTGAGGGGACCCCTCACCTCCAGGGCCTCCAGGCCGTCGCCGCGGGGCAGCACCCTGCGCTGCAGCTCGGCGTCAGAGGCCAGGTGCTGCAGCTCGTGGAGCCTCTGCCTCAGTGTGGTGTCCAGGGAGCCGCCGTGGCGCTCGGCCAGCTCCTGGGCCACCGACAGGCAGGCGGGGCCGTCGCTCAGCTTGGTCATGGCCGCCAGCACCCAGTTCTTGGTCTCACTGCTGCAGTGTCTCAGATCCAGCAGCGGGGCCAGGAGTCTCAGGACAACGGCTGGCTCGAGACCTTCCTTTACGCTAGAGTATTCCCCCAGCACCTGGTCCACAGGGAGCGAGAACAACACAAATGGCTTAAGGCCGCTGGGACCTATGGGAACGGTGAATCCATTGACAGGAATGAATGAATTATAATTGTAATTGTTTTATTTATTAATTCATTATCAAAAAATTGCTTTCGGTTCTTAAAGCTTCAAAAATGCATATATTTATGGCGACTTTTTATCATTAACACATTAACGCATTATTCTTTATTGACTGCCTGTCAAACAAATCAAGAATCAAGAAAAAATATAACCGCAAGCGGTGATTAACGGGGTCCGAGCAAAATGAAAAGTCAAGAACACAGTAATGGAAGATATATAAATATGACACATAATTATGAAGGAAAGATGTTGATATTCCCCTTAACGCCAAACTGTGCCTCGGCTTTCAGGTGACTGGGCTGCAGATCAATGGCCGAATGTCATGTTCAGCTTGTTCATAATAAGTCTCATTCATAAGTCTAATCGGGATTCGAACTCTCAAACTAAGGATCACCAGTACAAGGCATTAACCCATTGAGCCACTGACAAACCTGAAATATAGCCTCATTCACATGGTGAAAATGTCAATGATAAGCACATAACATCCAGAAGACTCCACGCAAACATTTCTCAAATGAATTAAGGGCTTTCTTAAAAGCAAATACCTGAAAAATCTTTTGAGATTTGGGGAAATAAAATTTGTTGTCAAGAACACTAACGGAAGAAATAAAAATAAGACATAGTACATAATGAAGGAAAAATGGTTAACGAAGGAGTTCCCCTTAACGCCATACTGTGTCTTGGCAGTCAGATTCTTGGAAACTAAAGAGCCGGAATGTTGATTGCCTGATGAATTTCAGGTGCTGTTCAATGTTGTGTTTCTTAAATGAGTAGCAATGACAGATTGTAATGTTCAGCTTGCTCATAATGCTCTAATCAGGATTCAAACTCTCAACCTAAGGATCACCAGTACACGGCATTATCCCATTGAGCCACTGACATTCCTGTACTGCATGAAGCCTCATTCACATAATCAAAATGTCGATTGATGAGCACACAACATCAAGAAAACTCCAAGCACACATTTCACAAGAGAATTAAGGGCTTTCTTAAAAGAGTACAGATCTGAAAATTTGCACTGTTAATGGTACCCGCCTAATGATAGCCATATGGTAGTTATACAATAACAAAATGGTCATATAGGCAAAATGGGTTGAGTCTGTGGATGTTTGGCTTTTCTATGAAATTGTGGAAAAAGTAAACATTTTTAGAGCAGAAGACCAGGGTGAAAAAGATGCATCTGATTTTAGAGATTAATATGATGAAAGAATTTTGAGTCTAGGTCAATCTAGTAAGGAGAAATAAGCCTAGTTCATATTTTCTTTAAATAACGCCACCTTTGGGTGCAGTACCACAATTTGGGTTTATTAGTAGTGGGGGGTATTGGTATCCACCTAATAATAGTTTTTTTATAATAATAATAACAAAATGGTCATATAAGAAAAATGGACTAACTGCTCCAACTTTATTGGCCAATATTTCTCAAATGGAACAAAGTAAAACAAATTCTGTTGGTCTAAAGATTTTATGTGGCGATTTTGGTGAATTTTTGATTATTTTTGTAGCCTGTGAATCTTTTTATCAAGTTTAGCTTTAATATGAAAATGTGGTAAAAGTATACATTTTTTTAATTTTTTTAATTTTTAGGATTTTATAAATGCGTCTGATTCTAGAGATTAATATTCTGAAAGAATTTTGAGTCCAGGTCAATCTGGTGAGGAGAAATAAGCCTAATTCATGATTTTTTACAAAAGTGCCACCTTTTGGTGCAGTACCACAAATTTGGGTTTATGGGTAGTGGGGGTTATTGGTAACGACACCTGAAAATTTCAAGAGTTTTCGACTTACAGTATAGGCTGCAGTATGACTTACATAATTTGAGGGGAAAAAAAAAATGTTACAGAAACAATAGGGGCTAATAAAATATAGTAACTCTTGTAATTAGCATTCACCATTACTTTTTATAAATAATTAATCTTTAAATATTGTGATGGGCTGTCTCATAGGCAATTAAAGCCGTCCAATGCAGCCCTGACGAGATGATACGTGTGTGCACCATATACCTTCATTCTCAATATATGTCGAGATCATGGACTGCATTTATATAGCGCTTCTCCTAACTCAAAGCACTTTAGAATATAGCCTAACATTCACCCATTCATAAAACACAATCACACACCGACGGCGGAGTCAACCATGGCGACAGCCAGCTTGTCGGGATCAGTTAGGGTGAGGTACCTTCCTCAGGGACACCTCAACACTCAATAAGGAGGAGCTGAAGATCTAACTAGCAACCTTTCGGTGATCAGCCGACCCGCTCTACCTCCTGAGCCCCATGCCGCCCTATGATGATGATGATGATGATGATGATGATGATGATGATGATGATGTTGATGATGATGATGTGGGCAGTGTTGCTCACCCAGCTGATGACCTGGAGGAAGCGCTGAGGCAGCGTGGCGGGCCGCTCCTGGAGCAGAGACACATAGGAGTCCACCGCCAACAGCCGCAGCTGCTGGTCCTCCTCAGCGCTCTCAAACCCTTGGGCCAGACACACAGAGAAGGAAAGCAGTGAGCAGGTGTTAGAAACTAAGGCCAGGAGGTGGGAAGGAACCTCCCTTGAGAAGTGAACATACCCTCAGACAGCATTCTCAGGAAGCTGTTGGGGATGTCCGGCTGCATCTGGTCTCCGACCAGCAGGAAGACTGTGTTCATGGTCCTGATGAACCAGGAGTTGTCCGGGGCATATGTACATTAGTTTATAGGAAGATTAACACCTTTAGAAATGTTACGCTATTTCTTCAGTTAAATACCAGTTTTGTAAGCGCTCCTTACTGCTGCCTTGCTCAGCTTTTGGTTTGTTTGGGAAAATATGCTGAAAGTAAGGACTGTTTAAGTTTAACCGTGTCAACAAGCAGCTTGTTTCATCAAATTATGATTATATATGCAATACATCCTGAGTAATCATCCAAATGCATAGCATATGAATGTCCCCAATAGATAAAACATTAAAGCTGAAACGGTAAGAAGCAAGTCAGAAGCTGTGTGACCAGCCGTGCTTCGGTGTGGAACATGGACTGCAGAAAATAGGGATAAAAAATTACTTTCGAAAATGTGTGGAAACTGGACCGTTTATTCAATTACAATAACTTACTATTTCTTGCATTTCTAGTGGCCATATTTACCAAGCTCAGCCTTGATTGTTGGAAACATTGGCAAGAACTATGATCAGGGACAGTATGAAACTGTTGACCGCTGGAATGTTTAGTTGATAGTGAGATTACCGCCTCTATACAGATTTGTTTAGAGACAGGACTCATATCTAGCAACGTCACTGTACTAAATAACTAAATACAATTCATAAATCCATGGAGAAACCTCATCACTTCACAGTTGGCTACTCGATGATTGCGCAGACGGTCATTTTTGAATACCTACTGGCACCCCACAGGCCATTGTTTAAGTCTCTACGTGGTTCAAAGGGAGGGAGGGGGGTACTCAATCTCACTGCTAGAATCAACCTCACCCTACATTGCACCTGTACAACCTATTACATGTAAGAGAATCATACCAAGTGTTCATACATTCATTCATTCATGCACCACATTGAGCTTGAAATCATTTCTGAAGGATATTTCTCTGCCAGCTCCGCCACCTTTCCCCCGAGGTCTATGGTGACGTAGTCGTCCTTACTGTGACGGAGGAATTCCAGCAACTTCTCCACGATCACTTTAACATTCTGACCGTTAGTGATCCGAAACAGCAGCTCCAGGGTCTGTCGTTAACCACAACAATAATACATTAGTTAAGTTATCACTTTGTCTGCTAAAGTGACTATCATGCCAGTCCGAAAACAACCAAAGTATTCAATACAACTTTGAGTAGCTGCTAATAAATTGGATCAGATGGATGAGGTGGGTCGAAAATAATGAATTAAGGTATTAATGTAAGATCTCAAACCATTTATGTTGTCTAAATTAAAGATAACAAGTGCACAAGTCAGTTATCTGTCCACACTGGTCATGCTAGTTCTTCCAACTAGAAACACTGTGCTGCCTCCCACCTCTCGCTTTATGATCAGGTCTGAGTGATCCAGGCACTCGATGATGGTCATCTGGTGCTGCAAAGCCAGGTTAGCATCCTGCTGCACCACATAGGTGAGGGCTTTGAGTCCTTCAAGAGCAACGCAGGTTAACAGCATGAACAAGGTTTTATGTACTACTATAAATATATATGTACTACTATGAATATTCTCTTATCATATATAGATTAGATCTAAGAAGCAAGTCATTTGGATCCAAACCTTACCCAAGTATTTCAAGTTTATTTTTGGTGACAGAACAAAGTTGCCAATGCACTTTGCAGCTTTTTCCAACAGCTCAGCTTTCGGGTGAATTGTGTAAATAGTCTTCACACACTCGAACAATATTGCTGGAAAACATTTTTTTTACAAGGAAACGTGTGAGTACAAGGAACAGTTGAGTAAATACATAATAGTCATGAATGCATGATCGATTTAAGGTACCATAGGTGATGTTGTGGTTCATTTCTGCTCGTCGGAGAGACTCATCCAGGACCTCATACATCATCTCACTAGTACTGCAGAGACCCACAACAATCACATGTAATCACGTCCAACGTACTGCACTAACATCAGGTCATCCGCACTCATCACATAGATGACAGAGTCCCTGTGTTACCTCCGATCGTTCTTCCCCAGTAAGGATAGGATTCTGAGGAGCTGGATCTGAAGCCAGGGAGCGGGTACGCTGTGGTAGTTGAAGTCAATGGGAAGTTTCCCTCCCACCACCTGCTTCAAGATGGTCACAAAACTCACCACCAGATCCTTGTAACTCTCTGGCTTCTCCTGTAGGGCAAGAATCAGCAGGATGGTAATACTGTCCTTTGATGAAGCCTGATGAATCAAAGCAACATATTATACTTAGATATTTAGACATGGCTGATTTGAGGAGGAGCCTACCGTGACCATCTCCAGGTAAATGTGTAGTGAGGCAGACATCACGCCTGGGTCCTTGTCACACAGAGCCTTACGGAACTTGCTGTGAATGTGTTGGACCTGGTTGGGCGCTATCAGGTAGAACTTGTAGAGGGCCAGGACGGCTTTCCTCCGGATAATCTCTCTGTTTAGAAGTTATGAGGGTTAAAACCTATTCTGTTACAATACATGAAAAACACGGAAGGACCAGAAAAACACATCCAGAAGAACAATGTAATAAAAAGAAATGTCAACTTTATAATAAGTGAAGTAAAGTTTGAAGCTATATAGAAATTACAACACTAAAAGCTGTGTTTCAGTTCTTACTTTGGGTGATTGAGTTTCTCCTCTACCATGGGAAGGATTGCAGGGATCATATCTTTGGGAAATACTTGACCAACAACGGTGAGCGCCATGCACACTTCTATCAGATTTGTGCTCTGAAGATCCTGCAGAGACACCAACAGATCAGCATCTCAGTGTACAAACATCCACCTCATCCAATGTGCAACCTCCCTGTCACTGTGAGGGGAGGGTTTGGAGATCCAGGTAGCACTACTGTGATCCAAACACTCAATTTAGATTATCTGTGATCCAAACACTTAACTTAGATTATCAAGCAAACACTCACTTTTAATACAGTGTTGACCAGAAGGAGCAAGAGCTCATGGCTCTCATTCAGAAACAAGGATACAGCCAGGTAACCTGAAAAAAACATAAATATACAAAAATATATATACACAAATAGTTGCCTTATTCGAAATGTGTCTACTTAAGAATGTCTCTGTACATTGAGACAATGAAGAAACCAGATAACGTACCGACTCTCTTGTCCAGAGCTGAGCCCTGCTGGGCCAGTTTGATGGCATGGATGTAGCTGAAGGAGGCCTCGTAACCCAGCATCTCACAGTAGACCGCCCGCACCATCAGCTCCTTCATCTGCCTCTGAAGGAGTCCACAACACATCAGCAAAACACATCCCTCAAAAGTAACCCATGCATTCATGTACATTTTAACATAATGGCAAAAATATATTCCACATATTAAAAACCAAACAGGAAAGTACCAGTACCATGGTCGTGTTGGGAGAAGACACCTGCTCTTTGATGGAAACAAGTTCACGTTGAATAAGTTTCTCTTCATCCTTGAGGGGGGAATCAGAAAAAACAGTAAATAAACCTAGAGTGTGTTATTGTCCATGACTGGAAGGGGCTCTGTGAGGACAGTGGGATCTGTTTCCATGTGTTATCATGTGTTATTGTCCATGGCTGAGAAGGACAACCAGTGAGGACAGTGGACTCTGTTTCAGCACAACCACAATTCAATTCAATTTTATTTGTATAGCCCTAATCACCGGTACAGTCTCAAAGGGCTTAACAGGCCATATACTTATGACCCAACACTGACCACGACCCCCAAGAGGGCAGGAATAAACAACATTTATTAGCAAGGAGGACATCTTGAGGAGGAACGCAGAGCGGGGGGTTCCTCCTTCCACCACACTGTGGTTCGATGCCCAAATACAATAAACTCACGTGTTTGGATGTTAGCTCAGTGATCCCCCTGATCAGGGTTCCCAGTTTGGAGGTGGAGGACGGTCTCCCCGGCGAGGGGTCTGAGGACAGCAGGCTGGGCAGCGCCGTCAGTGTCCTCTCCACCACATCACTCATCCTGACGCCCCACAGAGGACTGGATCCAGCTGATATCGATCTATATATATTTATAATAATATACCGTTCAATTCATCTGTCCAACGAAGGCTCGTTTATTAGAAAGGGCAACATCTACACCTCCATGTTTCACGGTATCCCGAGTTGTATAATATCATTTTGACATACCGGCCATTGTTTTGATTGGGCAGCGGCGGCGGCAGCTCAAAGATGATGTCACGTCCGCTTTCAATTGTAAAACTGTATTAAAGGGGTAGTTCGGAATTTTGAACATAGGGCCTGATTCCCAAATTAGCCTGCTGTGTTCCAATATCCATACTATCCGTACTTACTAGCCTTAGTTTGAGTACGTAGGGCGTTCCAATTCAGATCGGGCAAAAATAAGTGTACTGAAAGGACCCGGATGGTGTACTCAAAACGGTCAAATCGCGAAGTGTGGATCGATGTACACAGTGTACATCGATCCACACTTCGCGATGGGAGGAGCGGCGGCAGTCGTGATCGTAATTTCCGGTTAGTGCACCACGGAGTATTCGATTTGGAACAACACTGACATCTGAAAATTAGCGCACTTAGTGAGTACGGATAGTGTACTACGCTTAAGTGTACTCGTGGAAGTATGGATATTGGAACGGTGTTCTTTATCATTGGAGACAGTTTTCAACACATTTCATTCAGTCCTTCTAGTAGCAGAGTTCGCTCATGCTAGGCTCGCGCACGGCAACGGGCAATACCAGCCTGCTAATAAAACATGTTCTTACCCACTGCACAGTACACCCGAGGTTAATCAGTTATAACGCCAGACTATAGATGTAAATGTCTGTTGACAGAATAATGTTAGAAATAAAACTAACGTCGCATCGCATGAATCATCGCATTTTGAGGGACTACTTTCTCAGCAGCAGCGGAATTTAACCTAGGTATCAGTCCGCCGCTGCCGTAGCCTACTACCAGGAATATAATATGCTGAGACACAGCCCCTCAAATTGCAATGCAAGGTTTGTTTTATTTCTAACATTATTCTATCAACACAGACATTTACATCGACCGTCTGGCGTTATAGTTGATTTGCCTCGGGTGTACTGTGGCATGGGTAAGACTGTTTTATTAGCAGGCTGGTATTGCCCGTTGCCGTGCGCTAGCCTAGCATGAGCAAACTGCAACTAGAAGAACTGAATGAAATGTGTTGAAAACTGTCTCCAGTGATAAAGAACACCAAGTCTAACTTGGGAATCAGGACCTATGTCCAAAATTCCGAACTACCCCTTTAAAGGTTTGTAAATGGAAAAAACAACACCTTATCGAGGACAATAATTCTGCCTTAAATGTAATAAATATTTTGATGTTTGATTCCTAGTCTATGGGTTTACCGATAACAAAAAATATGTCTAACTACTTTCTTTAATTTCTTGATTATTTTATGTTTCACTGGAGGCACATGGAGTGATGCAAAAAAGTACCTATTTATTTAAAGTTGACAAATTATACCAAAAGGTGTGAGTGTGTCTAGCAGTTAAACTGTTTTGAAAATCAGGCTCTTCTGACTGATATTATAGTTGGGCAACTACGGAAAACTGTGGTTCCACGCTAGAGATCAGCAATACGTTGCGCAATGAGGAAAAGTCGAGTCTAATTCATTTTAAGCAGTGCTCTTTTCCTATGTTCGAAAGGAAGCACATTGTCATCCCTCTTTGACCCGCTGACGATTTCCACAAAGGTTAAGGAAAGGAGGCATAAAGGTTAGGAGATTTGACTATTCGTAGAGGCCCCTGGTGTCCGAGGCATCTGGATCACACCATGCTCTATCAGGCACACATCTAGGCTGACACGCCCACTTGTGATGTCAGAAGAGTTAGATTTTCAAAACGGCTTGTAGCGGCTAATCACACCTGGTGGTATAATATGTCATCTTTAGATAAGACTTACACAAAAGCAACAAAATAATAATTTAAATAATAATAAAATAAATTCACTCAACTAACCCCTCTTTTAAATTCAAACTGTTCAATAAACCCTGCACTTTAAGCAAGCACTTTTAGTAGTCTAGGCTTTGTTGGACCATGTTATGATAATAATGTATTTTTAAACCTATTTTATGAAGTCAGGATTACATTTCACTGCTTGTTGTACAGGCATTACTATGCATGTGACAAAATAAGGAATCTTGAATCTTGAAATCCCAATTTATTATTTTTGTATATATGGTATCCATAGCATTTCCTTAAATAACTGATATGTACACTTAACTAAAATAAAATAATTACAATAAATATGAAATCACAGACATTAGATATCTCAATTAGAGGGACTCAATTCTCAGAGCTGAAAAATATTTTCACATATTATGGAAGGGGGCCCTAGTAGTTCAGGGGGTTATTTTATGTGGTGGAATGTGCACATAAAGCAAGTGATTTGTAGATCAGGGAAGAAAACAAATAAGATCCAGCGTCAGGCTTGAAAGAATCAAAAAAATAACTTGACCACTTACCGTTCACCTAAACCATAGTCATATTGCCATGTAAGTAACTGTGAAAACACAGGCAGTTCTGGGGGTGGTGATGTGTGTTATAGGATATAAAATTAGCATATCATCTTCCTGGGGGCAAAACAATATCCCACCATATCATTTTATTTCACCTCTATCCTAAACTGACATTGTACAAGTGTAACTGTCTGAAATATAAATTTCACAAGTAACTATAGCCTTTACCCTGAATATTGTGCAATTTTGCTAATCATACTTTACTGTATTATTCCACAAGGTCGAATAATCCTATAAATGTATCTACCCTGGCCTTTTTTTCACAGATGTATATACAGTGCCCAGTGTCATTGTTTCTCTTCATCTTCATCCTCAAGCCCAGACCTG
Organism: Pollachius pollachius; assembly: GCF_949987615.1. Classification (NCBI taxonomy): domain Eukaryota; kingdom Metazoa; phylum Chordata; class Actinopteri; order Gadiformes; family Gadidae; genus Pollachius; species Pollachius pollachius. The sequence goes on along the minus strand of NC_136942.1, from coordinate 22,477,977 downwards.
GAAACAAATAAGAAAAAAACGTGACATTACAAATGACACTACACAACTGTGTCATAGTAAGCCCTCCCGAACAGAGTGCTGCAGACAGCGGTCCGCCTACCCTGAGGGTGTGGTCCCAGGACCCTGTGCAGAAACCCGTCCCGTCGGGGGACACCCGCAGGGTGCTGACCCGGTTCTCGTGGCCAAACAGAATGGACACCCGGGTTCCCTTCAGAACGTCCCACACATTGATGGTGTAGTCATTGTAGCCGGCGAAAAGTAGCCTCCCTGGAACACAAATGGCAATCAAATAACGTATGCATGCACTAGGAACTCAATGAGCAGGTGTTGAAAAATATCTTTAAAAACTTCAATAAAAAGTCTTACCACTGAGAGAAAAGTCAACACTGGAGACACCAAAAATGATGCTTTCTTTGGAATAAATAGCGACCTCTCTGTCCGCTCTCAGGTCATATAGACGGCACTGTGATACAAACACAAGGTACGTTCCAGTCAGCAGAGCAGTTTAAATGTGCTGCCAGCTGCATGACATGAGAGTGGGACAGGAGCTTTGGGGTGAAATGAGGTTTGAATTGTGTAGTATAGTACTATAGTAGTAGTACGATCGTTGATCACTCACAGTAGCATCGTCAGAGCCAGATGCAAACGCATCTCCACTGGGGTAGTACCTGTTGGAATTGAGAGAGAAGACATGTTTAGCCCCTTTTATATTAATTTGGTTAATGTAAATAATAACAATTTGTATATTTTGTAATGTGCATTTGATAATCTTCAGATTACAAAGGGAACAATCTCTATATCACTAATTTAATTGTATACTTTATTATTCTATAATTTATAATTAATTGTATGATTTAGACTCAATAATAAATTTATTCATTCCAAAAAGATATGTTGATATATTTACCTCTATATAGATTTCACACAGAATGTACCTCATGAAACCCTTACCTGACACTATTGATGTCTGAGTCATGGGTCTCAAAAGACTGGATGCATTGTCCTGACCGCATGTCCCACACATTGGCCTTCTTATCACAGCCCTTCGAAGCACACATGAGAAGGTTTTAGTAGCTGCAGACATATGTAACAAAGATATGTAACAAAGCCAGTCCTCCTCACCCCTGAGACAAAGGTGTTTCCAGTCTCGGACGGCGCCAGGTCCAGACAGAGCACGTCGGCTGCGTGGCCATGGAAACTCTGCAGCAGCTGGCCACTCTCCACATCCCATAATGCACATGTTCCATCGCCGCTGGATGTCAGGATCTGGTTTATAAAGGAGAATATGGTCGTAGCTGTTGAGAATGTGTCATATAATAACAATTTAAAGTGAGGATATCAGAAATCCCTAATTAACTTCTAATTATGTTATTGAGGTTGAGCAAGGTGCGCATTAAGCAACAGAAAAGGATGTTTGATGGAATCAAATAACCTCCCCACACAGCCAAGTTAGATTTGGCTTTGGTTTGGTTTTTTACTTTTGTTTTAGTTTTTCCTTTAAGGCTTAGTGTTATGTGAAGTTATATGTTCTGTTTACACCCTGCATCATCCGTACAGCACATGGTCCAGTCATCAGGTTGTATATTACCTGTTCTTACATTATTATTATTTCTAATGAATTTCCTACATTATCCTTTAATCCTGTGGGGACAGTCTTTAATGTGGACCTTTGAGCCAGGTCCTCACAGGGTCCAGTGACAGCATGTGATGGGACTTTGGAGAAGCACCACCTCCACATGGAGACGCTCCATACACAGGGTCAGACTCTAGCCCTGGAGACCCCCATTATTAGCGGACTTTGCAACGTAAATTAATGTACTTTTTGAATTTTTTTAAGATATTCAGAAGGTGTGCAATGGAAACATCCCTCTATGATATTTTATGGGTATTTACATTTTTAGTTCCTGTTGTCCATCACTTTTATGGCTTACTTCTTTTATTCGGAAGAGCCTAAAACAGCAGTATTTAAATGGTGGTTACAGTGGAATGCTGTGAATGATTGATGCTGTCAATAAGGTGCAAAGGGTTCTTTGCATTATGTTTAGTCTTTGAATTGATCCTGTCTTCAGTTGCTTATGTTGCCTTTTTTGCCTGACAGTTCACAGGTTGATCCCTCGACCTTCCAGTAAAACAAGGTCTAGAAGGCGTATGGACAGGTGTTTGATTGGCCATGATATAAGAGCTTAAAACCCCAGGATCAGTCCAATGGAGCTCCCCCATTGTGCTGGTGAAGCTTGGTGGGGGTAAAGGCTCTAATCAATCCTTCCACTGGATTTGAGTCTCCGAGCCGCTATCACCTGCATGTCTGAGTTGGTGAAGCTGCAGGCAGACAGGTAGTTTGTGTGCATGGCAACAGACTTCTTCTTAGCTGCCAGGTTTTCGTTCTTGTCCAGAGACAGAGGGTAGACTGAGCATTTGTTATCCAGGCCCCTGTTCAATCACATGTTGGTTTAGCATCACAGTACCTGATCAAATTAATATGCATTTACTATAATAAGGGATGGAGGAATATGAGATTAGGATGAGACACTGACCCACATGCGACTGCACAGCCAGAGGGTGCGTAGGCACAGGCCATTACCCAGGTGCAAGGCATTGTCACCGCATGCTCCTAAAAACACAATGCATTCATTAATTTGTGAAAATATAGTATTTATGCAAAACCATTAATTATGCATAACAATGACAATACCTTGTTGGTGGTGAACGCATCCCATACAATGACTTTCCCATCCTATCACAACAAATAGAAGATTTTGATTATTGCCAATATCGCAACAGAGTACCTGCTTGTCTGCAGTAAGAGCGGGGGAGTCGTGGGGTAAGTCTGGGTATGGGTTCTAGCCGACGACAGATTTTCCACACCTGTGAAGAGCTGACAATCCGTCTCTTGTCCTTGCACCAGTCCATGCAAAGAACTTTGTTGCCATGGCCCTTCAGAGTTCTCCGAGTCTTCATGATGAACTGGCCCAACCCCTCGATCTTCTCTGCCACTTGGTGTACTGTCAACAGTGCAAAACCCCCGTCAGACCGCTTCATAAGAGAAGGGAATTAAACCGGATCCTGCTGTTTCATTATTTCTACATAAGGTATTAAACCAAAGTAGGCATGAGCTTTATGATGCGTTTTAGAGTTGATTAATTTTTAAGCTCCATCACATTGCCAAAAAGCAATACGAATTTCATATCGCCTCAATGAGACACGGAGCTGGTCTGTTATTGCAGATGATGTCTGCAATCATCGTATTAAACACTGCAGAGAAAACCATGGGCGACCCCGCACATCCATGAGCAAATAACACTGGATCATTTAGCGACAACACAACGGACTCGGACACGGAGATGAATCGGGCCTATGAAACCTCACACTACTCACACTCGACATCGTGCAGCTTTGCCCTTTCCTCTTCGAGCTTCGACTTCAGCGTCTCCGACTCGGTCTTGAGATTGCAGAGGGTCTCGGTGGGTTGAAACTCCTGTGTCGCCATTTCAGGGATGACAGGGGATCTCATGTATCTGTGTTCTAGGAGCAGCGATGGGCAGCAGAGAGGTGGACCTGGCTCCCAGCTGATGTTGCTGTCGTGACGTCACATGGAAAAAGACGCTCGTCTAGTTTCCAGGGGAGGAGATTGTGTGGTGATGCTCAGCCTGTATCCTCACCTCAACCGCGTCTGAGCGGAACCGTTTAATCACCACACACATATCAAAGGTTAAATCCGAACGCTAATAACACTACGACTACTAATAATACTAATTATAGCCCTAATAATAATCGAATTATAATAATAATAATAATCAGTGGCGGACACGGTGGGGGGGGGAGAGAGAGCGGTCGCCCCCCCTGCCCCCATGGTTGACAAAGTGCCCTCAAGAGTGGCTCCATGGTTAAAAAAGTGCCCTCAAGAGTGGCGAATACGAGAGAAAGTGCCTTATTGGCTGCCCTTTAGATGTGAAAAAAATTATTGGGTGCCCCTTCATACAATAAATTGTGATGATGAGCCCTCTAGATAAGAAAATTCGATAACGTGCCTCAATGAGTGCCCTCTAAATGCCTTTACAGTGCCTCCATGGTTGAAAAAGTGCCTTCTAGAGTGGTGAATACGAGAGAAAGTGCCTTATTGGCTGCCCTTTACCTGTGAAAAAAATGAATGGGTGCCCTCCGGTGCCCCTCATACAATCAATTATGAAGATGTGCCCTCTAGAGCATGAATGTTCCCTTTTAATTTTTTCGCCCGTGCCATCAAACATTACATATTTTTAAAATAGTTTTACAGTTCTAATAGATTTAAAAAAATAACAACATTAAAGTGCTCCACATTTTTCAAGGCATCTTCGTGAATTGTGTCAACTCACTCAAATCAACTAATATAGATCACACACACACGCACGCACGCACGCACGCACGCACACACACACACACACACACACACACACACACACACACACACACACACACACACACACACACACACACTATACCAAAATAAGGAAAAACATTTCTGGCTTTTATTATATAAACTACAATTGAATATTAGGAAAAGTAAAGAACACCATGAAGGAACTTCATACATTAACTTCATTAAACTAAGTTAACAAAAATAAATTAAAAAAACTAAAATGTAAGTGAACCCCCTGTTTCAGCTGTAATTCGAACACTATGAGATTAAAAAAATATATTTTTCGGCTGAAAGTTCCGGCAAGGACGTGGAGAGGGGTGGGGTAATCCCTATGGTTACGACCCCTGGCAAGTTTGTGATACTTTTTTAGTAAACAATTTTCTTACTTGCGTTATGACATGTTTTGTATATGAAATGCTCCAAACAACGTGGCGTTATACTAAAGGTCTTGGGGAAGCCTAGTCCTCTCTTGGACCCCCACAACTAAGTCAACGGCTGGCCAGAATGAGTTCCACACATTGGCACATGTTATACTAGAAGTATCCAAGAGGCTTGACCATCTCTCAAACACCGCATCCCACACTTCAGCAGACAGGCACATAGAGAGAGCAGTACACGTCCACACACACCTGGCCACCGGTGTCCCTTCATCGTGACGTCAAAGAGTATACTATCAGGCACTTCGACGTCACAGAAGTAATACTCCATGTGTTCGGAGCAGAGTGGAAGGTTCACAAACTGTGAGGAGGCATAGGATTACACGTTCTGCGTCATGGAAGGAACTATGACTGGGAACTATGGCCGTTTGCATCTCGGACTCGGTCTCTGTTCAGAACAGTCTCCCATGAGAGAGAGATCGTTATAAATAGGTGTACATTTATAATCATATAGAGAGAGACACATATATGTGCAATTATTTTACAATTAATTTAACAATGATGCATCAATTTACAATAACATTCTAAAAATCACAGAATAGACCAATCATTAAGCTTGGTTGGCGTGCTAAAGGAAGTTAGGGGGTTGTGGTGTTACAGTCGGGTGAGGAAGCCCAGGTGCAGACTGCTTGGGACCTGCAGCAGCTCCAGCGCCTGAGTGGACGGGCAGAAGGGGAAGGTGACCTGGAAGCGGTACTGGGTGTCCAGCATCAGCTGGGTGGAGCCCTCGTGGTCCTGCAGCAGAGCCTGGCATTAGAGGGGGAGGGAAGAAAGGAGTGTGAGTGGAGAAGAAAGACACAGTCCTGTATCGTCACCGTGTGTTTGAGCCAAATTGAATGGAAATGATATCAGAAGACCAATGAGCTGCATAACGCACCTGGACTTTGCGAACAAAGGAAGACGTCACTCTTTTCTCAAAAGCATCGATCGGCGTGTAGGAGTTCAGGATCTTGATGATCTACAAACAGAAACCCAGAAAACACGATGAGAGCATGAGGTGGGTTGGGTTCTATGTGGCGCAGCAAACAAAAACACGGCATCACGCCACGGCACCTGGACGGGGTTGAGCTCGGTGCAGTTGTCGGCGATGTCCTTGGCGTCCTCGTCGGTGGACTTGTTGACCTGCAGCAGCCAGGCGGCCTGGGACAAAGGCTTCAGGGTGTCCATGGCGCTGGAGGCCCCCAGTCCCTTCTCCTTCAGCCACTCCTCCAAGTAGCTGATGTTACACCTGACCACAAAGCACACAAGGCTCCGGGTTGACTTTGACTCTATTGTTCATATGCATACATGTTTATATGCACGCAGGCCAACACCGAACACAAAAACACATGGCCACGCCCCCACAAACACAGATAGGTATTTGTTGAATCTTAATTTTGTTTGTTCATATGTGTATGTGTGTTGTAGACTAGATCCATCAGATGTTTAATGGATGCACCTCAACCACGTCTTGTTCCTGTGTTTCTAATCATAGAGTTCTTAGTCTGAGGCATACATACACGCACACTCTAACAAACCCACACACACACTCTAACAAACCCAGACACACACTCTAACAAACCCACAGACACACTCTAGTGAACCCACACAAACACACTCTAACAAACCCACCACACACTCTTACCAACCCACAAACACTCACAAACCCTCTAACAAACCAACACACATACACACACTTAGGAACGCCCCCCTCCCACCCCAACACACACACACACACACACACACTCGAACCCCCCCCCCCCCACACACACACACACACACACTAATGATCCAACACACACACACACAAACTCAAACAAACCCCCACACACACACTCTTACAAACCACCACACACCACACTCTAACGAACCCACACACCCACCTGATCTGCATGCCCTTCCTGCAGGAGCACAGGTCCTTGCGCAGCAGGACGTTGTTGAGGGTGACGGCGCCGGTGAGGAAGAAGAGCTGCTTGACGGCCTGCCGGAGGAGGCCGGCCTCCGTGCCGTGCTGCGTCATGGTGGCGTGGAAGGAGCTGAGCGTCTGCAGGAGGGACGTGATGGTGTGGGCCTCGGCGCCCGGGGAGCCGCTGGCCGAGCGCTGCCTGAAGCCCGGGGGCTTCAGGCTGAAGATGCCCTGCAGGCTTTCGTGCTCCAGCATACCAGGCACTGCTCACAGGGACACGGAGAGAAACGTCAAAGGACAGGACGTGGAAGGCTTCCAACCAGACACCGCGTTAGGCTAGCCCCGCATCGCCAGACCAACAGAACACTGGAGCTGGAGTCTGGAACCTGACTGTAGATATTTGATTGACAAGGGGCGTCGCCAAGGGGTGTCCCCAAGGGGTGTCCCTAAGGGGCAAAACCAAGGGGCTTCACCATGGGAAGTCGCCGAGGGGCGTCGCCAAAGTATATTTTCTATACTACAACTAGACAATGTTCAACATTTCCAACACTGATATTACTTTAGTTTAAAGTGAGCCGTCTCAGCATGAATTTGAACTTAGCTGCAGCGAACATCTTAGAAACATGAATGAACACCAGCATTTTGAAACTGATTCATTGTTGACACTGACTTAGTGTTGACACTGATTTGTGTGCCATCATGTGAAGATTGTGAGACCATCCAGATATTCAAGTTTGTATTTGACAACAAATATCCTTCTGGGGAAGTTTGTGGAGATATTAATTTCTGTATACGGGAGCAGCCTGACTTAGTTCAAAAAGGCCAATCTGATTAAATAACTGATTTACGTTTTTGCCCTCTTGCCGAAATGGTCAGAGCTATAGAAAATACATCTCCTTTTAGGAAGGCCATCCGTGCAATTAGCTGTTACTCTTATCATCGTCATTCGGTCCATTTCATATCAAATATTTTCAATTGCTCTGTGGATTGCCTCACTTTCCTCAGGCCATTGTTCATGAGTTCTGTAGAATGTGGCACTCCTACTTTCTCATTGTATGAAACATTGTCTTACATTCTTTCAACAGGCTCAATGCCAGAGTGATCTGCAGGGAGACACAGCAGGTGAACTGTGACACAAGGGTTCAAGGCCGTTGTGTCGGACAGACCTATCATGGGGGTGAGGGTCTTCTCCATGGCGGTGAGGAAGCGGTGATAGATGTGGATGGCCAGGTCACTGAGGATCTGCCGGTGCTCGGAGAGGTCAAAGTTCTTCAAGCAGTTGTTGTTCTGCCGCGGTGTGTTCTGCTTCATGAACTCCTGTTTGAGAAATGGAAAGACTTGATTTAATCCACACATTAACAGGAATGGATTACACACACACACACACAGATATATATCTATACCCCCCCCCCCCAAACACACACACACAGAGAATAAAAAAAAAGGCATACCTCCTCGCCGCTGTACTGTTTCAAACAGTTGATCAGGTGATTTGTGTTAGAGAGCCAAAATGAAAGTGTTTCAAAGTCTTTTTGATGATCCTGTAAAGAAACACAAAACACATTTTTGGTAAGACTGCCAACAGTACACATTGTTAATCATGTCCATCCCTTTCATCTGCCTGCTTTCTAAGCACCACCAACAGTATAATGAATTTATAATCCAAAATCTGCCTTTTAATACAATGTTTTAATAGGCTTTCTGTTTGTGTAAAGACTGAACAGTAAAGACAGATAAGAGACTGGGCTGAAAGAGAGAGAATCGACCCTGGGTCCCCATTAGCCGTACTGCCCATGCTGTCCTGTGTGTGCCGGTAGCAGGCTGAGGGCCACCTCACCTTGATGACCGTCTTGACCCCCGTGATGACGCCGTTCATCAGGCTCTTGAGCTTGGTGCCGTCGTTGAGGTAGTCCGAGTGGCGGATGCACATGTAGATGATGTAGGCGGCCAGACCGGGGATCATGTTGACCACCACGCCCCGGGGCTTCAGGTCTGAGCACAGGCAGGGGTTAACAACACGCCTCTCAGGGGTCAACAGGTCAGAGGTCAACAACATGCCCCTCAGGGGTCAACAGGTCAGGGGTTAACAACGCACTCCCTCTCAGGGGTCAACAGGTCAGGGGTTAACAACGCACTCCCTCTCAGGGGTCAACAGGTCAGGGGTTAACAATGCACTCCCTCTCAGGGGTCAACAGGTCAGGGGTTAACAACGCACTCCCTCTCAGGGGTCAACAGGTCAGAGGTCAACTCCCCTGCCCCTCAGGGGTCAACAGGTCAGGGGTTAACAATGCACTCCCTCTCAGGGGTCAACAGGTCAGGGGTTAACAGCGCACTCCCTCTCAGGGGTCAACAGGTCAGGGGTTAACAACGCACTCCCTCTCAGGGGTCAACAGGTCAGGGGTTAACAACGCACTCCCTCTCAGGGGTCAACAGGTCAGGGGTTAACAATGCACTCCCTCTCAGGGGTCAACAGGTCAGGGGTTAACAGCGCACTCCCTCTCAGGGGTCAACTCAACTCATCTGTTAGGACTGCATCGTCCTAACAGATGAGTTTTGTTGGCCATTTCCATGAAGGAAATTCAAGTGCATAAACATAAATATTAAGCAATAATAAAATATAATCATATATATCTTTCTCTAACTCTTGTTTCCATAATGTAGTACTTTAAGCAGTTTCTTATTTAATTGATTTTATGTTCTCTTATGATTCTTGGACTTTTTAGGTCTTATCTTCATGGTAGAATACATTGAACGACTGTACGTCACTAATGAACCAAATGTTCATTAGTGACGTACGGGCCTGATTGTAAGTCCTGTAGCAAGGTGAAAGGAATGGACAAGTACCCAGGATGATGTTTTGAATCAGCCTGGTCTCGTCCTCTCTCTTACACTCCAGCATACCCAGGTAATCTTTGGGGATCGCCGGGGAAGAGGCTGACTTGGCTGCAGGGAATAAAATAATAACAATATAGCAGTTAGAGGAGAATAAGTTAAGATGACACCATCACAGTACAAAGTCTAAAAACACAAACCTCTCTCTGATTTCTCAAGGCTCTTTATCTGACTCTGGAGTTTCTTAATCAGGCGGTCCTTCTTGTCCAGCTGCTCTTCAAAGTCCTGTCACAGTGTACAATGGTATATTATATTTATGAAGGCTTCAACCTGCAATATGCAGCTTTTTCATTGCAGCAATAACGTCATTGCTTGAACAAAACCCAAATCCCTGAGGGCTCAACCAACCCAAGGATATATTCAAGGTAAGTCAATCAGTGTGAACGAAAAGAGAATCTTAAAACTATATACTAACTATATACCAACACCAATGCAATTAGATCAACGTCACAAAACACAGATACACACACACACACACACACACAAACACACACATACACGCATACCAAACACACACACCATAATGTCAGCTGTTAGCTGCGAAGCCTCTTGACTCAGCCTCGTATTGGCCTCACTCTCCGCCAAGTGCTGCTTGAGGAGCTGCTGGTTCTGCTCCTGGAGCTCCTCCACCCTCCCGTGGAGTTCCGTCCTGTCTGTCTCAAGCTCCTCCGCCTGCTGCTTCAAGTGCCTGAGCAGCAGCGGCACACATTTCAGCTAAGAGCATTATAAATAATATATCAATACCCACAGTGGGGACACAATGTGAGCTTCACTCACATGCACTGGGACTGCTCCTCTTCGATCTTCTTCTGCAGATTGTTGGTGATCTGGTCTGTTTTCTCTATCCGGTGGAAGGTATAATGAAAGGAGATATGTTAGAAAACCCATCACCACAAGATCCCCGGTATAGCATTCTTGAATTTGTGATGATTTGGTGTTTTGGTTTTGTCCTTCCAACCAGCGATCTCTCTGGACTGCACTTCAAGATGAGCCTCCAGGTCCTGTTTCTGTCTCTGCAGCTCAGACACTTGTTGCTTTAGCTCTGGTATGATCTTTGAATAAAAAAACAAAACCAAAAATAAATGAGGTAGGCCGCTGCACTGATTGAGTAGTAAGACCCTCTTCCCCCCTCTCTCCCACTTGGAGAGCAATGCCAGAGAACAGAATCTCTGTGGTCACGTACTGAATTCTCCCCGCTGAGCCTGGCCACCTCCTGGCGGATGTTCTCGTTGACGTTGCTCTTCTCGTGGAACAGCTTCTGTAACTGGTTGTTTTCCTTCTGGAGGTGCTCCAGTTTCAGCGTCAGGCCGTGGACCTGGTTCTCCCAGTTCTCATTCTGCTCCCTCCTTTGGTTCTCCAGCACGCTGCAGTCAATGGAGGATTATTTCATAGGACTACTTTATGTTGAAGCACAGACACCATTCAATATTCTCAGCAAAACATTTGTACTCACACATTAAAAGCCACACACACATTGAATCAAAGAGGTGAAGAAGTGTCTCTTTTAGACAATGCTGAAGACCACTAATCCAAGAAGAATGCTAGTCGGTAAAATGAGTCTGCTGAAAGTATAAAAGTATAATAACTCAATCAAACCTGGTCGCTTTCTGGAGCCCGTCAAAAGCAGTGAGCAGATCTCCGATGTCGCCGTGGTTTTCATGGTCATCTGAACTCAACCTTCAGCCAAAAAACAAAAGACAACCATAACATCAACCTCCATATAACCAAATTGAGATCTAAAGCATGTACAACATAGTGAATATTGTACATTACCCAAAAATAAACTCCTCTTCAGCCACACCACCAAGGATCTGTCTTCTAACCACACTCATTTTAGCTACAGGAGAAACAAAATAAAGTGTTGTAGTTAAATTAGCATATGAAATGTTTGCAGTAGCACACAGTCAGCTCGAAGGCATGGGAGGGACTCAAGACAAAGAAAAATAGAAAAGTCCTGCAGTGTAACAGTAGAGCAGGGGTTCCCAACCTTTTTTGTTCCGAGGACCGACATATTCATAAAAAGATTTGGTGGTACGGGATTTCAATTTCAATTTGAATGCCAATGAACAATTAAAGCAACAGCAAGGAAATGCTTGATTCTCAGGCTCCATTCAACAAATGCAATAATATAAAAAACTTTTTTTTTTAAGAGAAACACAGAATCAACTGTTACTTCAATAAACACAAAAGTAGTGCAAAGACGGTGCTTCATTTACAGTGGTTTAGTTGCATATTGATAGATTTTATATCTTTTAAGAAGATATGATTTCAAGATGAAATAACATGACTCGTATAGTTAATACAATAAGATACAAAAAATATGATGAAAAAAAGAAAAAAATACTGTATAAAGGCTTTATACTGTATATATATTTTTTTATTTTCTGGAAATATTTCAAGGCCCGGTACCAATGGGTCCGCCGACCGGGGACCGGGGGTTTGCAACCGCTGCAGTTGATTACCTCTGGCCTGCTCCGCCTGTTCCCTCCTCCTCCGGTCGGTGGCGTCTGTCAGGGTCTGCAGGCTGCGGAGGTCCTTGCGGAGCTCAGGGATGGTCTTCACGTGCTTGGTGAGCTGCATCACCTGCTCCTGGAGGTCCGAGGTGACCTGGCCTTCCTGGCCCATCTGCTTTTTCAGAAGTCCCCGCTCCTCCTTCAGCTTTTTGATCTCCTCCGTCAGCTCCGCCACCTCCTTCTCGTGGTCCTCCCTCAGGATCTCCATGTTGTTCTCGGCGATCCTGACGACAAGAACGCCATGGGGGTTGGATTTCGTACACGAAACCGCCTCCCCCTCCCTTCCCCTCCATGATATAGCCTCCCCTCCCTCCCCCTCTGTGTTATAGCTTCCCCTCCCTTCCCCTCTGTGTTATAGCCTCCCCTCCCTCCCCCTCTGTGTTATAGCCCCCCTCCCTTCCCCTCTGTGTTATAGCCCCCCTCCCTTCCCCTCCGTGTTATAGCCCCCCTCCCTCCCCTCCCTTCCCCTCTGTGTTATAGCCTCCCCTCCCTCCCCTCTCTTGTTATAGCCTCCCCCTCCCGTGTTAAAGCTCTCGCTTGTGAAACGTACTTTCTCAGTCTTTCCTCGATTTCTTTCTCTTCCTTCAGCACTTTCTTCATTTGATCAAAGCGGTCTGCGGAGGTAATAAAGTGTAAAAATTATTATCTCCAAAGACTAGAAGAAGAGGCTTGAATAAATGCAGAATTCTCACCTTTAGCTTCTTTGGAGGAAACCTCTAAGTTTTTCTCCAGGGTTTGCTTTTCAAGTGTCCGAGCCTCCATCTCCCTCTGAAGCTGTGCCAGTTCCTTCAGTAAAAAGAAGATAAGACAGAAGATCTAAAGAAGGGGACTGGAACATCTGATGCCAGACATGAGGCAACACCAGTCAGGCGTGTGTCTGGGCTTCATGTCCCTAAGTTCACCCCCCTTCTGACCTGACTATGGTCATCTTTGGCCTTCTTCTGTCTGCTTTCCAGAGAGACCTTCTCCCCGGCGGCTTTCTGCAGCTGGGCCTCAAGCCCATGGAGCCGGTCCATGGTCTGACCATGGCTGCTGGCCAGGCTGGTGAGCCTCTCCACTAGCCCTCGGTTCTCTTTGTTCTGGGAGATCGCACGGTCCACAGGTTTACCAACCAGATACCAACCAAATGAGAAAAGATTCAAGGTTGAATTTGATGTATTGAGTAACCAGTGTGGACAATGTAAGCTTTGCCTGAACGTGTCCCCTCAATGTAAATGTTGACAGATGTTGATATAAATGTAGACTCTAGGATGACACTATTGGGGACTGTTGGCCCCTGATGTTCCCTTCTCCATTTACATATCCATCACATATACTTGTACAATTGCATGAAGACATTGCACACTCCACAAAAGTGCAGCGCTAGAACCAATTCAGATTCTAAGTGTCCAAAAGCTTTGGACACTATGCTGACACTATTATCCAAAGAGACTTAGAACCATTCATTCACACACACACACACACACACACACACACACACACACACACACACACACACACACACACACACACACACACACACACACACACACACACACACACACACACACACACACACACACACACACACACACACACACACACACCGACGGCGGAGTCAACCACGCAGGGAGACAGACAGCTCATCAGGAGCAGTCAGGGTGAGGCATCTTGGTCAGGGCACCTTGACACTCACGTAGGAGGAGCCGGGGATCGAACTAGAAACCTTCCGGTTACCAATCAACCCGCTCTACCTCCTGAGCTACTGTCACCCTGAGGGACAGGCCTCACCTGGTCCTCAATCTTTTTCCTGAGGTTCTGAACGCGGAAGGACAGCTGGACGTTGATGACCAGCCGCCTCATGGTCTGGAAGCGGCGGCGGGCCAGCCAGGCGCGAGCATACTTCTGTAGGACCAGGGCCTTCTGCACCTCCACCATCTGAGGAGGAGACAGGTGAAGCAGAACAACACCGGGTTACAGTCGATTTGACCCTGAACCTCAGCAAGATCAATTACAAATATTGTTCAAATCAAGGGTGACTTTAATTTAAAAAGTACAATACGCAAACAATCGTTGCTGTATATGTGCTCTCAAACCCATTCCTTCATGTAGACACTGACTGGTTCATCACTCTAACTGTGGCTGAGTAGAGAAATCTCACAATTCGTATTTTCTGCAATCCTTGTTTTTAAAGCGTAGTCTAGATGTTGTTGTTTTTTTTTAATTTAGACTTGTATTAGGGTGAATTTGGCTGGGAGCCAGTTTAATCTGCCAGTTTATTTATTATTTGCTCAGGCCGCTCCCATCCAGACAGATTTCCAGCCAACCACGGTCTGACAGGGGTGCTGGCCAGGCTGGGGAGTCTCTCCAATAACTCACTGATCTCTTTGTTCTGCGAGATCACACGGCCTACACGTTTACCAACCAGACACCAACAGAATGAATGAGAATTATTCAAGCACCATTTGGAAGAATTGACACTCATCAACCAGTGTGGAAAAGTGTAAGCTTTGGCCAAATGGGTCCGCTAAATGAATATGTTGATTTAAATGTAGACTGTAGGACAAAACCTTTGGAGACTTGTGGCCCTGGCCTAAGCCAGACCGGGCCAATCCCAACCTATATTGGACGTGTTTGATACCACGTCTGAACAGAGGAAGGCCCTTGAGGTGAAAACGACCAAGATGGCTGCCGATGATTTTGATCCGTTGAGTCCACTATAACCACCGCATTTAATAAACTGGACAGTATGTATTCTCTCAAAGAGGAACAAAGAACTGCATTCAAAGTCTTTGTTGATGAGAGAGACACGTCTGCATACTTTGAAAGTATTCGTTAAAGTTTAATTTACCAGCCATCACTCATTGTAAAGTCACACGTTTCGTTGCTCTGATGTTTTTCTATCAAAGAGCGTCCAGAGTAATTTTATCTGAACTGGTTGATAACGCTCCTTGGAGATCGAAAATTAAGTGTTTCAGACTAATAAACAGTAGAGAATTAGTCTGGAAATGTCACCTTAGCTTGAAATAGCAAAACTTAAGTATCATACCTTTAATTAATACAACAATAAAAACATTTAGGTTCAAATCCAACCTTTTTATATTGTCTGCGGGCGATCCAACCCCGGGTGAAAGCCTGTATGGTCACAGTGGACAGGCGGACCAGCAGGTAGATCTGCCTCATCCTATAGCCTCTCCAGTGTCTCTGGAGGACTAGCGCTGCCCAGCCCTGTTTGATGGCCGCAGCGCTCACCATCTTACTGTTGGGGGAACAAACAATAATCAGGAGAAGTCACTGCTGATTGGTAAAACAAACAAACAAGAATAATCCAATTGGACCTGGACCTTTTTAAAACTCCTCACCGGATCTGTCTCTGTCCGCGAACGTACTGCTGCAGCACGATGGCGGCCTCTCTAGTCTGGAGGTACCACCTCCTCTGGCTCCAGCCCCGGACATGCTTCTGGAGGATCACGCAGGCCCCGCGGAGCCGGTCCAGACGCAGCTTCTCCAGGTACGCCACCTGACCAGCCCTGAAGAAGATCTTGGTCCGGCCAAATTTGTACTGGTTTGAATCCTTGAAGTAGCACATGCACATGTGACCAAAGTGAGACACTCATACGCAGCACTAAGTGTTAATAACAATACCTTCTAGTGTTACTTAAACATATTCCCTATACGGGCGTTGTTGAACCTGAATTATCCTTTGCACTGCAGTCTTGCAGGCTTGTTGCTTATCCTTAACGGCCAACTCCATTGGAGTCATCAGGATACTGTAGCGGCTGTAAAACTCAATGTATGTCCACCTGCAGACCAACATGGGAAGTACAGCACATGTTACATTAGCAGTGAAATATCATCATCATTAACACTACCAGTCGACCAACGTGACAGTATGAAGTCCAGTGCTGCCAGTGTCGTACCTGGAGGGGTAGCTCTGAGCGCTGATATGAATCGTCTCAAGGACTCCACAGGCCCGCAGCTGCTGCACTACCCTCCTGGAGTCATACCTTCCACACACACACACACACACACACACACACACACACACACACACACACACACACACACACACACACACACACACACACACACACACACACACACACACACACTATTCACACTATTCACAGGGCCATCTTGGTTCTACAAATACCGGTGTGCGTTTTAATTGTGTTTATTCACTTAGCCGCCATTTTTTTTCTAAACGTGTGCTGGATGAGGCAGCGGAATGTGGAGTTCTGAATCCGTAGCTATTCAATGAATGATTCAGTTTGACGCATTGAGTGTCATCTAACGGTGCAGAGGGGGTGGTCAGTTGGTTTCAATCTGCAATCTGCAACTTCGCCACTAGATGGCTCTAAATCCTACACACTGCACCTTTGATTATTCAAATAATAAGAATGTAGTCCAGTTTACATGATTCTCCCATTCAAACACCAAAAGTTAGGTACACATATTATTCCAAAAAGTTCCAGATATTAGTTCGGCCACCGCAGCTGCACCCCCTGCCCCGCGCCCTGAGTCTGGACTCACTCGAAGGGCAGCTTCTCATCGTTGGGCTTGATGCAGCGCACGTAGTGAGGGGTGGTGGCGTTCAAAGTCTCCATGAGAAGGTACAGGGAACTGCGGAACTACAGCACCAGGAACGCCAGGAGCACCAGGAACGCCAGAGCCCATGGAAAACCCGATATCAGCAATAATAAAAGAAAAAAAACACAAAACAAACACAAAATCCAAACTGAAGGGCGCCATTCCAAACTGTAAAGCAAATACAAGATATATTTGTTTGGCTGTCGCTGTGCGCAGTGTACATAGTAAAAATGTTCACCTTATCTCCCACTGTGGTCCTGAGCTCCTTTTTGTCTGGCTTCACCCCAGGTCGGGCAGACCTCACTTGGAAACCCTTATTGGGTTTAATGCTCTGCGCCTCTTCATGAAAGAAGTTGGCCAGGAATTCAAACTGATGAAGAAGGAACATGTTGAAATATGGAGGAAGTATCTACCTTGCTATGGTAAAGTATTCAATGAATACCTTGCTGGCTCGCATGATCTCCAACAAGTCCTCATAGAGTGCATCTCTGTTCTTCTCCAGAAATCCTTTGCTCTGGTATTCTACCTTTGAAAGAAAGAGCAGAGGTTTTATTGTTGCTGTCATGGCACTATTCCACGATACTGAGTAGACACCGGCACCTCATGACCACACACACCTTGTCTGCAAAGTGTTGGATCATAAAGGCCTCATTGGACATTCTTGGCTTCTCAAAAAGAGGGTTGTCGTGCAGGTAGTTGTACAGCTTCTGAAGCCAGTTCTGATCTGTTCCTTGAGGAAACTGGACGATGGTCAACCAGGACACAGAGAAACACATAGGTCAAACATGTACGATATGAACATCAGAATAAAAAGAGCCAAATCATCGAAGCTAGCAAGTGAAGGGAAGTTGGATCATAAACTTAGCTTGATCATCTCACCAGACATTCTTCATCCAGGAGATCTAGAATCCCCATCTTGGCTTCAATCAGGTCAATGACAGGCTGGTTGTCATAGAAATCGATCAGGGTCCATGGGATGTCCTCCTTCATGTACTCATCCTGCTCCAGTTTGAACACGTGCTAATCCAAACAACACAGAGACTAATGGTTATTTTAAACTACTTATGAGCAGGTCGGTACAAAAGGATATTTGAGTTTAGACGTAAGTTTCACGCTGTACCAAGTTAAACTGCTGCTGAAGTTTCTCATTCGCGTAATTAATACAGAATTGTTCAAAGCTGTTGGTGTCAAACGTCTCAAACCTGTAAACAAAGCAGCAAAAAGACAATCAACCACAGAAAATATGGATGATTCAAACTAAGGCAACAAAGATTCAGACGTCCCCTTACCCGTAGATGTCGAGGACGCCTACGAAGGCATGTTGTATTCCCGGTACTTTCAGTGCGGTGTTGATCTTCTGGATGACGCAGTCGAACAGCTTGGCGTAGATCTGCTTGGCCAGGGCGTCGCGGGCGCTGGTGGCCCGCTCCGGGGTCACCGGCTTCACCACCGTCTCCATTACCAGCACCATCCTGCGGCTACACAGCCAGCGACACAGCTCCGGGGCACTGACATGCAACAGGTCGCAGAACACCACCAGGTGGGGGTCACTGGACTGGGAGGGGAGAGGGACAATCAGGGGTATGGAGGATTATTTAGCAACCATTAAAGTATTGAAGACAGTTGATACAAATGCAGGTTTAACGGAGGAAGTAAGTTAGGGTTAGGGATGGTGGGGCTTCAAACCTCAGACCTTTGAGCTGGGAGTGTAACCCCAGAGGAACCCTGAAGGTTGTGAAATATACATGAAAAGCTTCATTGCGACTCACAGGGACAGAGGACTGTTCACCACCGGCGGCTTTGATCTGAACATTTCCCAAATGCAATATGGCCGCCAGAACCCGGAACACATCAGACTGAAACTCGTCCGTCAGTCCTGGTGGAGAGTGGTGAGTGGAGGAGTGTAAGTAGTGTGGAGTTTAAAAAAGCTTTTTGAGGAGAGCCATTATTTGGAACGCTTACCCAACAGAGAGAAGGTCTTCCGTGTCTCTTCCATGTCTCTTCTGTCATCCACACCTTCAATCCCGATTTCTCCACCCATGCTTGTGTACTGGAACATATCTGCGCTCGCTAAAGATTAAACAAACACTTCTACATTATCATCGGGAGCACAGACAGATAAGACACAAGGTCAACTGCTTTGCCTTGAGAGAACCAGAAAGGTACACGCTGAAACCGGGGGCTCATGAGAAGTGTAATTTTAAAGTTGGCAGATGTGTTCTAAAGACCCTCACTGTGAACAGTAGTAAGACAGTAGTAACAACTCACACAATCTCAGAGTCTTGAACTCAGGCAGTTCTGCACAGGCACACATTTGGTAGAAGATGTGGTAGTTACGCTCATTCTCTGCCTGCAAAGGACAAAGGCACTTCAACAACACCCCTCCATAATAACACATCTCCTCCACTTATTTTCTTTAAAACTACCTGGAAGACCACTCTGGATTTCTCCAGAAGATATGTCCTCATGTTGGCTCCGATGATGCGGTACTGCTTGTCGAAGCTGATCTCGGTGTACTTTCCAAACCTACTGCTGTTGTAGTTCCTAGTGGTCTTTGCGTTGCCTATCGCCTGGCATAAAGACACACAAGGCCTGTGGCGTTAATGCATCCACCACAAATGGTGAGTGAACTAGTCTTAAATGACTTGAAATGTGTTGACATTTTATGATAATTTGAAAAGTGTATGAAATTTTTAATTGAAATACTAGATCATGGAATCATAGGTTTCTGTTCTGGTCAATGTCCACTCGTGAGATTGCGCTCACAAGGACCGAAGTACCCCTCTTTCATGGCCGCTGTGCGTTGGGTTCCTACCTCAGTGATGGGATTGGAGGCCAGGACCTTGTCTTCCACTCTGGTTTTGCTGCCAGACTTGCTGACTACAGCAAAGTACCTCATTGCATAGCGGGCAGACACAGTCTTCCCTGCGCCCGACTCCCCGCTGACGATGATGGACTGATTCTTGCGGTTTCTGTCAGTGGGATGTCAGTGTAGGTGTTAGGGTGGTTACACACTGGACCCTACAAACTCCAAACAACCGACTAAAGAAGGCTGGTTGAAGCTGGTCTCCGCAACAAACCACCAGCAGCAGATATAGCAGATATGACACACTGGCTCAATGAGTTTATTGGTTGTTGGGACGGTGTGTAAGCACATTTGACAGGTGACTTTCTATCTTACATCATACATTGCCTATGGGCTAGAAAGTATTAGTATTACGTTTTATTATAACACATTTGTACCTGGCCATCTGTTTATAAGCCTCTTCTGCCACTGCAAATATGTGTGGGTCCATGTCCCCCATGTTCTGGCCTGAGTAGGCCTGGATGACGGCATCCCCGTAGATATGCAGCTGTTTGTAGGGGTTTACTGCCACCAATATGATGCCTGCAAACAAGGAAGTATAGCGAGAGTCCACGTTTTCCCTGAGTGCTTTATCACTGTTTCAGAAAGAGCTTCAACAGCTGATGTTTGAAGAGATTTACTGCCACATGCACATAATGCTTGGCCCGCAAATAAGGAAATGGAGCAGAGAGCAGCATGCTGTTGGTGCTTTATTCATGCGTTTCAGGAGCTCATGTTGCCCCACTAGCAGGCCTACCGCAGTAGGTGTAGATGATTTTGGACTCCACGAAGCGCACTCTGAGGTTGTGAAGAACAGCAGGTTCGTGAAGGTAGCTGAGAGCCGTCAGATCGTTCTCTCCTACTAGGATGTCGGGATTCCGGAGGTGGGGGAGTAGGGGGTTCTCCAGGTCAACCTTGTACTGGTATTCCTGAAGAAGAAGATTGGTCAGATGTTGCTATAGCTGCACCTGGCTTCTGCATTTGATTTATCTTTTTATTTGACTCACTGTGCCATCTTCAAGATGCAGATCCAGCACACTGTTGCCAAGATGGAAGTCTCTGATAATCTCTGCAGACTTCCATACGTGTTTTGCATCTGGAACCCATACTCTGTTGTACTAAAGGGATGTTGAGGAACTAGTTAGGGGTCTGAGCACCGGTATGACTTTTCTGTAAAAGACTTTTCTGTAAAAGTAATACTGCAGCCTATACCGTAAGTTGAAAACTCTTGAAATTTTCAGGTTTTCAAACCCAAATTTGTGGTACTGCACCCAAAGGTGGCGCTATTGAAAGAAATATGAACTAGCCTTATTTCTCCTTCCCAGATTGACCTGGACTCAAAATTCTTTCATCATATTAATCTCTAAAATCAGATGCATCTTTTTCACCCTGGTCTTCTGCTCTAAAAATGTTTACTTTTCCCACGATTTCATAGAAAAGCCAAACGTCCACAGTCTCAACCCATTTTGCCTATATGACCATTTTGTTATTGTATAACTACCATATGGCTATCATTAGGTGGATACCATTAACAGTGCAAATTTTCAGATCTGTGCTCTTTTAAGAAAGCCCTTAATTCTCTTGTGAAATGTGTGCTTGGAGTTTTCTTGCTGTTGTGCGCTTATCAAAAGACATTTTCACGATGTGAATGAGGCTTCATGTGTTTCAGGAATGTCAGTGGCTCAACAGGTTAATTCCTTGTACTGGTGATCCTTAGGTTGAGAGTTCGAATCCTGATTAGAGCATTATGAACAAGCTGAACATGACATCCTGTCATTGCCACTCATTTAAGAAACACAACAGCACCTGAAATCCATCAGGCAACATTCCGACTCAATTGTTTCCAAGAATCTGACTGCCAAGACATATGGCATTAGGGGAACTTCGTCGTTCACCGTTTTTCCTTCATAATTATATTTCTTCCGTTAGTGTTCTTGACTACAAATGTTTAATTTCCCCAGAATTTCAAAGATTTTTCAAGTATATGCTTTTAGGAAAGCCCTTAATTCACTTGAGAAATGTGTGCTTGGAGGTTTCTGGATGTTGTATACTTATCAATAGACATTTTGACCATGTGAACGAAGCTGAGGTTCAGGTTTATCAGTGGCTCAATGGGATAATGCCTTGTGCAGGTGTTCCTTAGGTTAAGAGTTTGAATCCCGATTAAAGCATGCTAAACATGACATTCGGCCATTGCTTTGCTGCTCAGCTGAAAGCCGAGCCACAGAATTGCACTAAGTGGAACATCTTCATCCACATCTTTCCTTCATAATTATTTGTCATATTTATATATCTTCCATATGTGTGTTCTTGACTTTTAAGTTTGCTCGGACCCCGTTAATCACCGCTTGCGGTTATATTTAATATTTGTAATACTTCAGGAATGCAAATTACGAGTTGTCAAATTGTAACAAAACGTAAAAATAATGTACATTTAGCCTGTTTATGTAGTCGAATCCTGCAGTCTTAGGACCTCAAAATCAATATAAGCAATGCTGAATAATTCCGAAGTTTGCCTTAAAACGCAAACGAAGTGAAACTGCAACGTGTCTTTCCATGTCAGCGGAGATCCTTCTGTGTCACAGAAAAGGATCTCAGTATTAACCCGAACTATACACAATAAATCGTTCATATGGATATGAAACTCCCCTACCTCTGTGTAGAGCTCCAACAAGGTCATTCTCAAGCATTATTGTTATCCACTGCGGCTGCTGTGCGTTTTATTCCTCAGCTGGAACAATGTGGTGCTCCCAGGGTAGCCTAGGAACGACTGGTGTTTGTTGTGCACCTTCAGGCAACAGGTGAAGTGCGGCGTGACATTTTGCGCTCCTCTGCGCTCTTCCGCGCTCCTCTGCGATCTTTTGCGCTTCTCAGCGCGTCGGACTTTGACTCCCTGGCCCCGCCCACGCGTCTTGTGACTGCAGGAGTAGGAGGGGAGTGCTGTTTTGATCAAGGACCTGAGTCACTTAAGAAACAGGATACGGCCCCTCAGCCAGCTCTGGCCCCTGTCTGACATGCTGGTGGGTCTGAAAGCGTGCTATTCGCTGGCCAGGTTAAAAGTCCAAACATGACAAATTATAAATATTTTTTATATAGATAGATTTTTTACCACAATCCAATTGAATTATAAAAAACAATCTGTAAAAACTGATACATTGCACACATCGTTTTTTGAAGAGAATTCTTTCTTTTCATTTGGCCAAGGCACACACACTGAAATCCTCCTCTTTGGTTGTTTTTGATATTTAGCATCTTATGAAATATTGCAACTTAATTAAGTGAAAAATAAGTTATTTGGTAGAAGTTCTATGTCAAATCAATTATTGGGTTTCATAAAGACATTAAGGTCAGCCATTGGATCCAAGGGCATCCTTTATACATAGCAGACCTTTTTCCACAGTATAAAGTGCACATAGCAAAGGTTACGAATGACATATGAAATATTTTGGACCACATTCCCACCCAAGCTAACATAGATACCTGCACAAACAAACCTAGATACGCCAACACATCGCATTAGACTACCAAGAGAATGAAGAGAATGACACCTTGGTTTAAAACTGTATCTCAACCTTTGGTGAAATGAACAGACATAAAACATATAAATATAACATAAGAGCGTGGGGGGGGGGGTTAGACCCGGGTGAGGAAGCTCAGGTGGAGGCTGGCGGGGATCTGGATGGCGTCCATGACGACCAGTGAGGGGACGAAGGGGATGCTGATGGGGAAGACGCTCTTCACGTCCATCATCAGTGTGGTGGGCTCGCTGCGGTCCCTCAGAAGGTCCTGAGAACCACAAACACAACTCAGGAAGGAGACCAAGAGTCCAACAAAATCACAGTCACCCCAGCAGCCCTGTGGTCTCCACACAATCTGTCTCACCCAGCCTCACCTGAATGGTGGCGATGAAGGTCGGGGACACCCTCTCCTCGAACTCAATCACTGGCGTGTACAGATTGAGCACTTTAACGATCTGTGGCAAGGAACACAAAGGAACACGTCATTAGACCCGCACGTAAACTCAACTTCATGGGTCTTTTTCTCCCACCTGCCATCTTGGTTCTAAACATAAGCGGGGTGGGGGCATTCAGCACCCCCCCCCCCCCCAGCTAGCGTTATGTTAGCTTAGCCACCTAGTGTCTATCTTGATTGTAATCATTAACTAGTGTAATGGTAGCTTAGTCAACTAGCGGCTGCCTTGGTTTTAAACATTAGCTAGCTAGCGTTAATAACAAAGAGTAAACCATGGGTCAACTGTAAAGGGACATTTCCTAGGGGCGTTCCTTCCCCTAGCCACTGCTAGGTGCAGAAACGCCCGTGAATGTCACCCTACAGTTGATCCGGAGGCTCAACCCCGCCCCTCTGTTTGTTGAGTGCGGGGGTTTGTTGGGCCGGTCGTCATGGAGACCTGGGGAGCTGTGAGAGCGCTGCACATGGCGCAGATGGCCTGGGCGTCAGCGGGCGTCTTCTTGTTGATCTGCAGGAGCTGTGCGGCCTGGACCAGCGGCTCCAGGGCCTCCTTTGCCCCGCAGTCGGCCAGCTCCTTCTCCATCAGCCACTCCTCCAGTTGCCACGCCTTGTACCTGCAGCGGGGAGCCCCAGTGCCCCAGTGAGCCAGACGTATATCTGCTGTTTGATTTTATCTGCAAGTTCAAGCCCCTGTATATTATACAGCAATCCTTGTATTCTCTTATGTATTATTTAACAAAGTATGCATGTCCATACACCTGTACTCAAATGCAAAGCAGAATAGTACTATTTAAGATTGAATGTCAGGAGCAGGTAGAGGGGGGGCTCTGTGCCCTAGGTTGCCTACATGTTGGTTGGTTCTATAGCCAATGCTACACTCCATCCCTCTAGTTCACAGACCAGTACTCATGCACAGACTAAGTCTGGGTAGATGCTATGCTAAGCGCTACGCTCCGTGCTACCTGATCTGCAGGCCCTTCCCCCAGGAGCACATGTCCTTCCGCAGCAACAGGTGGTTGAGGGTCACGGCGCAGATGAAGTGGAAGAGCTGCCTGACCGCCTTTCTGACCAGCTCCTGGTCCATGTCGTGCTTCCGCATGGCGTCGTGGAACAAGCTGAGCTGCTGCAGGATGGTCTCCACGGTGATGGTGTCAGACTCCTCAGCCACGCTGCGCCCCCTCTTCCTCTGGCCGGCGGGCATGGAGCCCAGGACCCCCTGGGCCGTTTCGTGCTCCAGCATGCCGGCCACTGGCCCGGGGAGATGGGACACACAACATGAGCATCCTGCTGTGCTTTATCCCATTCATAGTGTTGTGGTGGTAGAGGACCACATAGGACATTATCAACATCATGTTGTATACATGAACATAGGTTACAACAACAGCCACACAGAAACACCGTGTCAGGTTCAAACCAGGGACATTTTTGGTGTGAGGTCTTAGGTGGCAGTATATTATCATATATATATATATATATATATATATTAATGTATAATGTCCCCAGTCTCTGGCCCCCAGGCATATTCAGAGATATTTAAAACAATATTTTAGCCAAATAGTAATGCCTTGATGTCTGTTAAAAAGATTGTATGCACTGTCAAGCCCCTTGAGATTGTCCCCTACGATTGAAAGGGTCATATCAAAAACAAGGAGGGTTATTATTATAATTATTATATATATGGTTGGATTTTTTTAGGGCCACATTATTTGGGATCTAAGGCCCTGTTTACGCGAGGACGCTTGCGGGTAAAAACAACAAAAATATTTTATCGGAAGTGCCTTTCGTTTAGACGGTGACGGCGTTTTTGGGGCTTAAAAACGCAAAAATCTGAAACCACCCTTCAGAGTGGAAAACTTGAATACGCTTCGCCGTAGCGTTTCCATCTACACTGGAAAACTCTGCTCAGATCTGCTCACGTTGCGTACGAGTTTACGTCACATACATGCGCCAGTACAGTGAAATAAACAAACATTTTGGATTATTTCCATGCGTCGGACCGTCAAGCTGCTCTGGCAGCTCTAATAAACCTACAGGAGTCTTTCCAGAAAATGTACAGGATATGTACAGATAGTATTACTGAACAGAGAAGGATCTGTAATTAGGGGTCCGAGCAGTGAAGCTGCTTGGTCCCCTATTGTTTCTGTAACGGTTTTTTTCCCCCTCAAATTCTGCAAAAGTCATACTGCAGCCTATACCGTAAGTGTAAAACTCAAAAAAAAAAAAATTCAGGTATTGTTAACAATAACCCCCACTACCCATAAACTCAAATTTGTGGTACTGCACACAAAGGTGGCGCTATTGTAAAAAATCATGAATTAGGCTTATTTCTCCTCACCAGATTGACTCAAAATTCTTTCAGAATATTAATCTCTAGAATCAGATATATTTATAAAAAAATTCACCAAAATCGCCACATAGAATCTTTAGACCAAGCCTCTCAAAAATCATCGAACAGAATTTGTTTTATTTAGTTCCATTTGAGAAATGTTGGCCAATAAAGTTGGAGCAGTTAGACCATTTTTCTTATATGACCATCTTGTTTTTGTATAAAAACATACCACTATTATTAGGTGGATACCAATACCCCCCACTACCCATAAATCCAAATTGTGGTACTGCACCCAAAGGTGGCGCTATTTTTAAAAAATATGAACTAGCCTTATTTCTCCTTACTAGATTGACCTGTACTCAAAACTCTTTCATCATATTAATCTCTAAAATCAGATGCATCTTTTTCACCCTGGTCTTCTGCTCTAAAAATAGAGCAGAAGACTCAACCCATTTTGCCTATATGTCAATTTCTATATTGTATAACTACCGTACGGCTATCATTAGGAGGATCTGTACTCTTTAAAGAAAGCCCTTAATACTCTTATGAAATGTGTGCTTGGAGTTTTCTTGATGTTATGTGCTTATCAATCGACATTTTCAAGATGTGAATAAGGCTTCATGCAGTTCAGGAATGTCAACGGGATAATGCCGTGCACTGGTGATCCTTAGGTTGAGAGTTCGAGTCCTGATTAGAGCATTATGAACAAGCTGAACATGACATTCTGTCATTGCCACTAATTTAAGAAACACAACATTGAACAGCACCTGATATTCATCAGGCAATCAACATTCCGGCTAGGGCTGCACGATATGGGCAAAATATGAATTCTCGATATTTTTTGGCTGAATGGCGATATACGATATATATCTAGATATTTTCTATAGAGTGGGTTAGATGGCTTCGTCGCATTGTTCTGCGTACTACGGTGAGGGTTTCAGTGCGCCCTAACTTTAATCCCCCGCCCCCTCCCTTCTCCGTTCCATTTGGGAACATGTTTGGTTTAATTTCGCTTGTTTAGTATATTTTAATTAATTAAGGGCCCACCAGAGGGCGCCCCCAACACATTTGCCGCCCTAGGCGATCCCCTTGGTCGCCTATGCCGAGCGCCGGCCCTGGTTTCGGGGCAGAAGAAGCTGTCGCGGCCGGTGATGCAGCAGCACAGCCACGGAGCTTTAGCATTCCTCATGCTGCACGTTCGGAAGGACAGAGTGGGAGGGGTAGGGGTCGCGCTCGCACAGTCTCCAAGGCAAACACAGACGCTTGAGGCGGAAACTGACCATTTTAACGCATTTATCGATATAAACGATATGGTCAAATCTTGTATCCCCTTGGAAATTATATCGATGTATCTTACATAGCCGATTTATCCTGCAGCCCTAATTCCGGCTCATTCGTTTCCTAGAATCGGACTGCCAAGACACAGTGTGGCATTAAGGGGAACTTCTTCGTTAACCATTTTTCCTTCATAATTAACTCTGTCATATTTATATTTCTTCCGTTAGTGTTCTTGACAACAAATGTTTAATTTCCCCAGAAATTCAAAGATTTTTCAGGTATATGCTTTGAAGAAAGCCCTTAATACTCTTGAGAAATGTGTACTTGGAGTTTTCTGGATGTTGTATGCTTATCAATAGACATTTTTGACCATGTGAATGAGGCTGCAGTTCAGGTTTATAAATTGAACATCTTTCCCTAAATATGAAAATTATATGTTATATTTATATATCTTCCACTAGTTTGTTTTTGACTTTTAATTTTGCTCGGACCCCGTTAATCACCGCTTGCAGTTATATTTATGTTTTGGTTTTCGCGGCGCAGATAAGAGAAGAAGGAAGATTCTATGCATGCACTCAGACATGGCGGTGTTGTGTCATAGTGTATCACAGCACCACCTAGCCGCCTGACATGCATACCCAATCGAATTCCACACACTTTTGCGTCACCATATGCACACAGATTTCCTACCGAAAACGCTTGTCTGAACGCGGAATAAAACGTGAAGACGCGACGCCACCTTTGCGTCTTCTTTTCAGACTGTCATCATGTAAGCGTAGCCTAATACACATTGAGCCTTATGATCCAGAGGAACAGAGCCCCCTCACCGATCAGGGGCAGCAGCTGGTCCTGTGTGCACTTGATCAGCTGCTGGTAGATCTGAATCACCAGGTCTCCGAACACCTGCTGGTAGCCCGACAGCTCAAAGTTGGTCAGGCAGTGCTCGTTCTGCCTGGGCGTGTTGTGCTTGGCAAAGTCCTGCAGGAGAGGAGAGGCCAGCAGACACAGTGAGTAACGGGTAAACAGGTAGGTAGGTAAGCAAGTAAGTCAATAGGCATCATGCTGACATGAGTGTGTTGTTTGAGCGCACCTCGTCTCCACTGTACTGCCTCAGACAGTGCAGAAAGCGACAGGCGTTGGCCAGCCAGAAAGACACCGTCTCAAAGTCCTTTCCTCTTCTCTGTTGGGGAACAAAGCGGTTAGACAAGTATATATGTTTCTACCTCACATACCAAAGCATCAGTTACCAGGGCTTTTGCTACCATAATACGGTTCATTGGTATTTTCCCATGTTGGCATTACGAGGAAGTTGGAATACAGGGACATTTTTCACAAAGAATGTGTTGTGGAATGGATAATGTTCCTGATTAGCAGGATCATGTTCAGGGTAAGTATCGTCTTCCAGTGGAGTCGACCTCTGCACCTTAATGACGCCTTTGATGCTGATGATGGTGGAGTTGAGCAGGGTGCTGACTCGCTCCTCGTCGTTGATGTGGTCCGCGTAGCGTATGCACATGAAGATGATGTACGCTGGCAACCAGGGCAGGAAGCTGACTGCCACACTGCAGGGTTTCAGATCTGAGGAGGATGGACAAAACAGGAGTGAACAAGCCCACAGAGAGCGTGTTGAAGTTTATAAATGCTCTGTGGCTTTCTTTCCGGTTATTTAATTAATAGATCATTAATAATGAGTTATCATACCAACGACCAGATTCTTCAGCAGCATGCTCTCGTCTCCTTCTTTATACTCCAGCATTCCCTGGAATTCCTTCTCCTTGCGTGTGATGTTGACCGGAATGCCGATCTGTGACACGGTGCTCTGTCTCCGGGCGCAGGCTGGACATCAAGGGTCAAGGATTAATATCACACATCTCTGCTGTGGTTCAAACAAGTGTGTCTGTATTGTGCAGCAGTATTATAAACACAGGCCATCTGGATGAATTACCTTCGAACTCTTCAAGCCGTTCAGCGTAGCTCTTAAGCTGCTGTTTCAGCACACGTACGGTTTTATCTTGGCCTTCTTGACGTTCCATGAGATCCTAGACAGAAGGAGTCAATAAAGTACAGTTTTGACAGAAACAAAAGAAACGTTTACTTTTTTGCAAGAAGATAAAATCTCTATCCCTTTATTAACATTTATCTATATTCTTTCCTTTAGTATGTCACTTTTTACTGCTTCGCGACAACTACCAAAACACTTGTTAACCAGGTGAGGTCAGAGGTCGCTGGGGAGGCGCTGGGGTCCACCCACCAGGTTCTCGTTAGCCAGCCGCGTGATCTCGTGCTGGAGGCAGGCCTCCACCTGCACCTCCTTGGGCAGCAGGAGACTCTGGGCCAGGAGCTGCTGCTGCCGCCCGCTCTCCTCCTTCACCCGGAGGAGCTCCTGGCGTACCTCCTGGACCTCCTGCTGGTGGGCGCGGCCCTGGTCCTGGAGCAACCCCTCTAGGACCCTGGGGGGGGGGGGGGGGGGGGGCAACGAACAGCTAGCAGTTAGCATCTACACTAAGCAGATAGCCAAGGAAACGCCTGGAGGGCGGCTAATAGGGGTGGGGATCACAGCCTCATGACACGATACCGATAATACAAGTTAAGTTAAGTTATTCTTTAATTGTCCGTTTTTGGCTTTTGACCCATTCGGGAGCCGGTGAACACATACACACACAGCAGTGGGCAGCCGCAGTGCAGCGCCCGGGGAGCAGTTGGGGGTTTCAGGTGCTCAAGGCCACCTCATCCGTGGATGAGGACGTAGCAGAGTGTCCTTAACCAGTATGCCAAGGTACAACAAGGTAAAGCGCTGGATTTCTGTCTATATTCATGGGGAGCTGGGGATTCATATTTTCATTCTTTATTCTCGTCCTTGGATAGTTAACTTCAGTTCTGTTTAGAACGCCTTATTTATTAAAATATTTATATCTTGGGCGATATTTCCTGTCTAACTCTTCATGAATAAAGCATAAAAATGCTAAATAAATTCTTAAAAATATATAAATAAATATTATATTAACAATTGGCCAAGTTTATCCATTCTCGTACGCACGAAGCAGGGCGACGATAAATGGCCGTATGGATATGTTGTCCCACCCCTAGCGGCTCCAGCCCCTGGTATCACCCCACCTGTTGGTCTCTTTCAGGCCCTCGTAGGCCAACCACAGCTCCCCATCCTCGTTCAGCGTGTGCAGCTTGGCCGATCTGAGAGAGAGGGGGTCGGGAGTGTAGAGGATCAGAGGGTCAACGGGTGAGAGGAGCTTCAGTGTGTTCTAGATAACGGACGGCTGGACCCACCCGTCGCTGCCCTGCAGCAAGGAGATCTGGTTTAGACTCAGCTTCAGAGACTGACCATCAGTCAGGGAGTCCTACAGCCACAGAGCACACAACCACAGAGTGGTTAATAATCTTCATCATAACCACAACAACATGTTAATCACATGATCAGGAGATATGATGATGATGATGGCGACAATGATGATGACATCACCAGCACTATGAACCATTGGTCCTGATTCGTCTCCTCCTACCTTGTGTTTGAAGGCGGTCTGCCGGACCATGTGGGACCTGAGGAGCAGCACCTCCTCCTTCCTCATCTCCAGCTCCTCGTTGCTGCAGTCCAGCTGCTCCAGGAGGACATTGTAGGGCTTGGAGCCCGGCTTGGGCGGCGCCAGCGGGCCGCTGTCGTCCGTCAGGGACTTCCGCAGCATGCCCAGGTCCTGCTTCAGACGCTTGTTCTCCGACTCGAGCTCCTGGCGCTGGGAACCGCCACGGGAATATGATTCACATGCCCTCTCTTTGGTTTGGCTAACAGGGCCAAATACACTTATAATACACAGCAATCCGTCCTAATTACATGTTTTATTATAGAATGGGCTGTAATACAGAAACCAGCGAATACGTTTGTTTGAGAGAACATCACGATGTGGAGAGTGCTACCTTGAGAGCTTCTGTGTCCAGTTCAGCTCTGTTGACCGTCTTCTGTTCCTCCATCTCCTGCTCCCAAAGTACAGAAACACATCTCTCCATGAAAGGTGAGCATCAAGCATCAATCTAATCCCGATGACCCTCATGAGACAGAAGATGTCATGGACCCTGGCTGTAGTCCAACCCACCTTGGACTTCTCCTGCTCCGCCTCCTCCCTCCTGTTGAGCCGACCGAACAGAGAGCGCTTCTCCTCCTCCAGCTCCTTCACCTTCCTCTGGAGCTTCAGCAGCACCGGCATGTCCACCACGGCCCGGGTCACATCCTGGAGAGCACAACACACGAGGTCACATCCTGGAGAACACAACAACACACGGTAACATCCTGGAGAACACAACAACACGAGGTAACGTCCTGGAGAACACAACAACACACAGTAACATCCTGGAGAACACAACAACCACCGGTAACATCCTTGAGAACATAACACACGGTAACATCCTGGAGAACACAACAACACGGTAACATCCTGGAGAACACAGAACACAACGCTCACATCCTGGAAAACACAACAACACAACGTCACATCCTGGAGAACACAACAACACAACGTCACATCCTGGAGAACACACAACACTCACATCCTGGAGAACACACAACGCTCACATCCTGGAGAACACAACAACACGGTAACATCCTGGAGAACACAACAACACACCAGTCACATCCTGGAGAACACACAACGCTCACATCCTGGAGAACACAACAACACGGTAACATCCTGGAGAACACAACAACACAACGCTCACATCCTGGAGAACACAACAACACACGGTAACATCCTGGAGAACACAACAACACAACGCTCACATCCTGGAGAACACAACAACACAACGCTCACATCCTGGAGAACACACAACGCTCACATCCTGGAGAACACAACAACACGGTAACATCCTGGAGAACACAACAACACAACGCTCACGTCCTGGAGAACACAACAACACGGTAACATCCTGGAGAACACAACAACACACCGGTCACATCCTGGAGAACACAACAACACGAGGTAACGTCCTGGAGAACACAACAACACACGGTAACATCCTGGAGAACACAACAACACAATGTCACATCCTGGAGAACACAACAACACATGGTAACATCCTGGAGAACACAACAACACACGGTAACATCCTGGAGAACACAACAACAACACGGTCACATCCTGGAGAACACACAACGCTCACATCCTGGAGAACACAACAACACGGTAACATCCTGGAGAACACAACAACACATCGGTCACATCCTGGAGAACACAACAACACACGGTAACATCCTGCAGAACACAACAACACAACGCTCACATCCTGGAGAACACAACAACACAACGCTCACATCCTGGAGAACACAACAACACACGGTAACATCCTGGAGAACACAACAACACAACACTCACATCCTGGAGAACACAACAACACAACGTCACATCCTGGAGAACACACAACACTCACATCCTGGAGAACACAACAACACGGTAACATCCTGGAGAACACAGAACACAACGCTCACATCCTGGAAAACACAACAACACAACGTCACATCCTGGAGAACACAACAACACAACGTCACATCCTGGAGAACACACAACACTCACATCCTGGAGAACACAACAACACGGTAACATCCTGGAGAACACAGAACACAACGCTCACATCCTGGAAAACACAACCCAACACCCCACAGCACCCCTATTACTACTCCTGCACAGAGTCTACAAGGTTCACACTTCTACTCATTTGGTATATGGATGTAAATAAAAGAATCCAATGCATTCTTCTACTTTTACTTCCCAATGTGACACCATTATATCTCATCGTGTCTCATCTCCCAGCCAGGCTGTGAGTGGGTCCTCATGGTACCTCTCTGTGTGCGGAGCTGTCCCGTCCGTCCGTGTAGCCCGAGCCCTGTGTTCCCTCAGAGGAGCTGCTGCTCTGGAGGGAGTCGCTCCTCCTGTGGCTCGCTGCGGCGTCCTGTGGGGTGGTGCAGTTGATTAAACCATTAGTGATGTAATTGCAGAGTTTGATTCGGGATATGAATAGAAGCCATTATGACGTAGGCCTGGTGGGGGGGAGGAATGCATCGCTATCCACTGCCCGGGGCATGTTGAGCGAGGCAGAAAGTGTACTCCAGAAAGTAAACATATTGGCTATCCAAGCGGATGATGTTGCAGAACCAGTTCTACCCAGCCGGGGATTCTCAATAAACCAGAGGGTTTTGTGTGTGAAGGTAAGAACAGCGTAGAGGCGTCTCACCGCACTGCTGCGGTTCATCTTGTCCTGGAGGTCTCCATGGCGTTCCTCCAGCTGCAGGTGTTCACTCAGCAGGCTCTGGTAGTGGGCGCGCTCCTCTAACAGCTCCTTCTCCAGCTGCCTGTTGGCCTCTAGAGCCGCTTGACTCTCTGCAACAACAAACAGAGAACAATCTCAATGTTGTCCAAAATAGCTTGAATTATGTTACTATTAGGAGACTTTTCGAGTTTAAGATGTGATGCCATCTACCTGATGTCTGCCTCGCCTGGTCTTGAATTAACCTGTTCAGCTCTTCCCTCTCCTTGTTCCACATGTTCATCTTTTCGATTAGATCAGACTCCATCTGGTGGTCAACCCAGGTACAACATGTGTCCTTTAAGGATCGCCTCGATGTATCAACAACAACTGTTAATAATCCTAAAATGTTGGATTGGAAATACAAAGAAAAGAGAAACTGTAGTGTGTGTGTGTTGGGTGTGGCTGTACCTCTCGTGTGTGCTCCTGATGGGCCCTGGCCTGCTCCTCCTTCTCCCTACCCACAGCTTCCAGCTCCCGGTGGAGGGAGGCCAGCTGCTCCAGCAGCGAGGGGATCCTGTGTGCCTTGGTCAGGGCGTCCAGCTCTGCTCCCCTCAGCCTCTCCTGCTCCGCTGCCTGGGTCTTCTCCAGGGCGCTCTGCCTCACACTAGCTTCTCTGTGTTCCTTTTGCTGCGGGGGAGAGAGAGAGAGAATCAGAGACTGAAAGGGCGAGCGGGAGGGCACATGTCAGACGCTCATGTCTGCCATGTGATCAGACACCACCTAATGATATCAGTGCCTCTGCGTTTTCTGTTTCTTCTGCTGTTTAGCAGCAGAGGCCCAGAGAGTGTGTTGGACGAGGACGAGCGACAACACACTCCTCACCTGCTGGTCGATCCTGCGCTGCAGCTGCATGATCTTGTTCTCCATGCCCACGTTGAGCTTCTTGAAGTGCTCCACCGAGCGGGCCTCGGCCCTCAGCCTCTTTAGCTCCCGCCTGGCCCTCAGGCGCCGCACGCAGCTCTGAAGAAGGACCACGGCCGCCAGGTAGCACTGGTGGCGTCTCCGGACCAGCCAGCCCCGCACCCAGCTCTGGATCACCAGCGTCTTCTGCTCGTAAAGCAGCTGAGGACACAGGGAGGAGATACAGAGTCATTGTGGTCGTGGGTCTCAACATGTTGGCATTGTTTCAGTGTGTATTTTTGTTAGAGAGTATAGTCTCAGTCTGCTCTAACATATATAATGTGATGAAGATTTAGACTGCGGTTCATTGAAACCTATTATTTTGATTATTTCCGAATAATGTTTTTAAGATATTTAATGTTTTTTCAAATACTTTCAATTTCTAAATAAAGAAAAAAATTGAAAAAGTTAGAAGGTTACAGATTACTTTTCTAATGGAGGCCCAGCGGCTCTTCGAAGAAGAAAATGTGTCTGGGGCCTAACCTTATAGTAGTTCTGTCTGGCCTTGTAGGCCCTGAAGCAGCCCTGGATGGTGACAGCAGCAGACCGCTCCCTCTGATAGGCTCTCCTGGCCGCCCACATCTTGGCATTCTTCTGGATCACCATGGCTGCATTCGTCCAGCGCAACAACTGGACAAAACTGTTTGCAGGACGTTGCTGGGTTTGACACGGTGTGATTTAAACCATTGGACAAGACATTTTGACATGGGTTCCAATCTGTGTGTCTGTGTTAGTTATGCTCCTAACCAAAAGGTTTGGGGTTCAAACCCCAACAGCTACAGTGCACCTGTAAGCATCCCTGAGCAACATGCCTGAAGTTGTTTTGAATAAACTGGCTAAATGATGACTCAATAGTACCGATTGTAAACAGCATAAGAACAGAAGAAGAAGAAGCAGTGTGTGTACCGGCGTGCCTGTTGGGCGCGGACGTGTTTCTGGAGCACCACAGCAGATCTCCTCATCCTCAAGAACTTCTTGCGGACCAGCCAGCAGCGCAGGGTCTTCTGGATGCTGACGCACGAAAGGCGCAGCTTCTCCGACCGCAGGTCCTCCAGGTAGGCCACCTGGCCCGCGCGGAAGAAGATCTTGGTTCTGCCGAACTGATACTTGTCTCTATCCTGAGGACCAAGATAAAAGAGATAGACAAGATAGGATACCACTCAGTGTTGTAATTAACGAGCACTCACTGAATATGCTAATGTTTAATTGAATAGCTCATTTATTATTGCTTAGTTAGTAATATCAGTTATATGTATATTTATATTAATAGGGCGTCCAAAATATGAATGGTTACCGGTCTATCACTTTTAAGAAAGCACAGCTAATCCGGAAACTTCTCTGAAACTATAATAACCGTACTGCAAGAAATAAAGCCTTACCCTAAAACATATCTTACAGGCCAACTCTCAAAGCTCGTACCTCAATCAGTTTCTCAAGGGCCGTCCTACAGGTCTGAGTGAAGTCGGGCTGCACGTCCTTCTGCCTCACCAGGACCCCGTACCGCTTGAAGAACTCCTGGTAGGTCCATCTGTGGTAGAAGAAACCCCCAAAGAATTCAGTCTCATTGGGCGTCCTTTGAAGGCCTCAACATATCGTAACAGGTCCCTTCCTCCTGGTAATAAAGCCAACGTGTATGTGTATGCATACGCATGTTTGTGTGTTTATGTATGCCTGTATATGTATATGTATATATATATATATATATTATGTATATATATTGTCAATATCAGTGTTTCCCCCAGCACTGTATGGTTAAGGCGGCCGCCTTAACAACAGTTGAGCCCCGCCTTGACTACCAATGCATAAAAAAATCTATATCTTTTTTTAAATAAATATTTTTTAATTATAATGCAAAAACAAAGTGCAAAAATCTCGTAAGGAAAGAAAACATACTTTCATCAAGTACAAAAAATAAAGATAAATAATGCATTGGTACTGTTCAAAACAATAGTCGTGCCATAAAGCTTTTTGAATGGAATTGAAAATGAGGCATCAGGTGGTTGTATTTTATTATTGCGAACTGAAACCCGCACCAAAGACCCCCCACCACCACCACCACCTTGACTTAGAAATTTTCTGGGGGAAACACTGAATATAAACATATATATATACCTGAATACTGGGCCACTTCTTTGTTTACATTTGCATTTATACACTTTAATATACTGAAGTACTGGTACTGAGCCACTTTATAATTGACACTTTACACTTAATTTATATTGTTTAAAACATCTGTTTTTTATGCCCTGCATTTTACTTTATCCTTTACTTAAGCGCATATTTTTGTTTTCATTAGTATTTTGTATTTTTATTGTATTTCATTCTGTGTTTTCCACTGCTGCTGGACTGTTGTAACAAAGGATTAATAAAGTCTTTATCTATCAATCTATCAAAGCGAATCAGGGCCCTTCAGGTGCCCTCCTCAGAGGTACCCAGGGACCGGGTCCTGAGCTGGAGCCAGTACCTGGAGGGGAAGCCTGCAGCAGAGATCCGGATGGTCTCCAGAACCCCACAGGACCTGAGCTGCTGCACCGTCCTCATGGGCTCCAGTCTGCCAGGAGGGGGACAGACAGACGCTGTGAAGGATGAGTGGGGTGTCTGAACAGAGGTTGAATGAGATCAGCGGGGTAGCTCTTCCTCACGTGAACGGGGCTTTTTGGTCGTTAGGTTTGATGCAGCGTACATAGTGAGGAGTTGTAGCGTTCAGCATGTCCATCAGCAGCGTGAGTGACTGACGAAACTAAGAAAAGGACCGAAACATTGATGAAGGGGCAGTGGGAGGAAATAGTTCTGTGTTCATCCATCCAAAGACTCTGTCAGACTGACCATTACATTACCAAGAAACCATTGCGTTTGTTTTTCCTCTTTTTTTGAGTTAGTTTTCTTGTGGTTCTAACTCGGTTCTCTCACCTGCAGCCCAACAGTCTTCCTGTGAACTTTACTAGCCGGACCTTGACGGGACCTCTTCGATGTGGAACTGGTGCTGTTTGTGTCTGTCTCTTGCTCTTCCAAAAGTGTCACTAGCAAATCAAACTTAAGTGAAAAATAATGACAGTGAGGGGAGTTATCGAATGTGGCTGACATTGCCAACACTGCCTGCAGGTGGCAGTGTTTCCCGCTTTATGGTATATTTAGACATATTTCCTAACAACCTGGTGTTTCCACAAACCTAGGGTGCGTACATTTACCACAGCAGAAGCAGGCGTTGCTTACTGACAGTACAGTCCCTGAGTGAACTTCTGTGTTTCCCCCTTCCTTGAGACTGCATTCAATGTAAAGAACTGAAAAATAGTAGTTTCACCTTGCTCATTTTCAGAACATTTATATGCTCCTCATTGACAGTGTCCTTGTTCTTCTCCAGAAAGCCATCACACTGGTACTCCACCTGATAGACAAAGGCCTACAGTCAGTCACCCTGGACTAACGGGGGAGAACTGGCCTACAGTCAGACACCCTGAACTAAGGGGGGAGAACTGGTGTACAGAACCATGAATTGTCTTTCCTATATGTCTTTTTAGATATACTGCTCCTACTGCATATGTACCTTGTCCGCAAAGTGGTGGATGATAAAAGCCGTGTTGGACAGTCTGGGCTTGTCAAAATGGACGTTCTGTTTCAGGAGGGAGGTATACAGTTTCTGGACCCACGTGTCATCAGAGCCTTTTGGCATCTAAGTGCAAGAAAGAACGGAAGGATTGACACATGATGACTCATATAGGAAGTGCCATGACTTGGCTGGCTCAAACCCTTTAACAACAGAAACATGAAACAAACGTGACACATAGTGGTGTTGCTCAGATGGTTGGCATGATCAATGGGTTAAATGGGCTGCATGCAGCATATCCTGGTTCTGTACCGAGACTGACATTTTGACTGTACTGACAATGCGTTGCATGTTAACTGTGGGCAAAGAATGGTCTCGGAAAAAAATAATCTGAGCCGGTCGACCGATGCAGAAACATTGAGCAAACAATCAAGAGGAAGTTAGGAGGGCGGGCACCATCGTTCTGAGACAAATGTGAGTGTGTAAGGCTGTTCTGGCCCCTACCATGACCTGACCATGCCAACTTAAGCACTTTTTATTCAATACCTAAGGATAACCATTTCTGACCTTTTACCGAAACATATGCCGCTGTCATGCTGCTTCCACAGGTTTTTTTATTAACAGATGGCTGAAACTATGATCACAGAAAATGTTGGTCCCTTGTGAACAACCATTGAAGGCCCAATCAGGAGAGCCTACCCTGCACTCCTCGTCCAGTAGGTCCAGGACGCCCATCCTGGCCTCGATCAGGCGGATGCAGGGCTCGTTGTCGGAGAAGTCGATGATGGACCAGGGGATCTCCTCCTTCATGTACTCCTCCTGCTCCAGCTTGAAGACGTGCTGCAGAGAGGGACCATTGAATCAGGCCCGGTTTTGGCTCAAGGTGAGGCCAGATGCCATTGGAGCGCAGCACCTACCAGGTTGAACTGCTGCTGGAGTTTCTCATTGGCATAATTGATGCAAAACTGCTCAAAACTGTTGACATCAAATGTTTCAAATCTGAAAAAAAATAGATATGGAAAACAATGAGAACAATGAGAACTCCGGAGGAAGCAATGAGGAACTCATTGCAATATCTGTAGAAAAACATGAAATTAAAAACACACAAAGAATACTGAAACGACCCCAAGAACTTAAAATACCCGTAGATGTCCAGAATGCCAATGAAGCAGCGACGGGTGGCGGCAAACTTCAAGGTCCGGTTGATGCAGTCTACGATCCAGCCAAACAGCTTGGCGTAGATGTGCTTGGCTAGGGCATCTCGCCCGTTGACCGCGGACACCTTGGAGAGAGTCTTGACAAAGGTTTCTGTGGCCGTCTTGAGCTTCCTGTGGCATAACCAGTAGGCCATGTCCTGGTAGGCCACCCCCATCAGCTCACAGAACATAGCCAGGTGGTGTTGGTCTGGCTGGGAACATCACAAAGCATAATGATGGGATGCAGATGTATGCTGATGTATCAGAGGGATCCAGTTCTAGGTCTCCGTGCCTACCGTGATGCTGCTGCTGTCTGCTGACTGAGCCTTCACTTCTACGTTGCTGAAGTGAAGAATGGCAGCGAGGATTCGGAAAAGTGACATTTGGTCACTTTCACTGAATCCTGTCAAAGGTATTATGTTAACAATAGTCAAATTTTAGGGTCACCTACACATAAGTGTTGGGAAGCTGATTGAGTATACTGACTGAATACATGAATTTTGCTTAATGGATTTAGTAATTTAGTTCTTACAGACAGCGGACATCCATGTGTCTATTGTGATGTGTGCTGTGAGTAAGGTATTGTTGTGGCAGCGTCTGAATGAAAATAAACATCATAACCCCACCTACCTAGCAACGTTAAGGCTCTTCTGGTTTCAGACATATCTCCAGCATCATCCACACCCTCTATAGCCAGGCTCTGGCCTTGGTTAGTGCAGAGGTAGTCATCAGCACAGCCTTGACATTACAAAAAATAACATGCATTCTGTTACTAACTTCACATCGCAGGTGGATCCAGATAGAACTCTCTGCAGAGCATGTATCTACAGTGAAAAATAACACTTTCAAAGATGTTTCAAAAGGCTGTATGACATTAACACAAATCACTCACTTAACTTGAAATCTTTGAACTCTGGCAGGTGAGAGGAGGCACACAGCTGATACAATATATGGTAGTTCCTTTCTCCAAGAGGCTAAAAGATATGAAGACAGAAGAGGAATAACTCTGTGTTTAAATTAATGTATTTATACTTTGTAAGTTAAACTTATTTCATAAAAAAGTTATACTCGTACATGAGACTATTTCTACAAGAACACAAATTCAAAGCCTAGGTCTGTTGAAATC
The DNA here is from genome assembly GCF_949987615.1 of Pollachius pollachius. Lineage (NCBI taxonomy): Eukaryota > Metazoa > Chordata > Actinopteri > Gadiformes > Gadidae > Pollachius > Pollachius pollachius. Next base: position 22,437,795 of record NC_136942.1, on the reverse strand, counting down.
CAAGAATTAAGAAACACTAGTTATCATATGTGCTGTTAAGTTGACCTGGAACACCACTCTCGATTTCTCTAGAAGGTAGGTCTTCATCATGGCCCCGATGATGCGGTTCTTCTTGTCAAAGCCTATCTCAATGTACTTTCCAAACCGGCTGCTGTTGTCGTTACGGGTCGTCTTCGCATTCCCGATGGCCTTTGATAAGAGACATGCATTGAGGGAGGGTTGGCCAACAGTTCAAACTGTGTACTGCTGTGGTCTGTCCCCTGAGGGTGTCCTACCCTACCTCCATGATGGGATTGGAGGCCAGCACCTTATCCTCCACATTGGCCTGCACCGAGGAGCGACTGACCGTGGCAAAGTACCGCATCACGTACTTGGCCGAGACGGTCTTTCCGGCCCCAGACTCCCCGCTGACGATCACAGACTGGTTCCTCTCGTCCCTTGCGGAGGAAAGGGTGTTTATAGTGGATAGAGGCGTTCCGATACCGATTCCAATTGGAAATTCCACCAATACTTATTCAATACAGAGGCAAAGAACCTCACAAACACGTGTGGTGTTATGCTGCTGAGGTGGAAATTCGGAATGGGAAACACGTCATCTCCGACCTACGTCCATTCAAGAATAAAAATGTATTTTTATAATTAGATTTAAAATGTAAATGATCTAGTTATGTACAAATATTCTGCCAACAGTAAGTGAACAGACTATACATTGCTGTCATTGTAAGATTACCCTTCAATAAGAACAAGTGCTATTAGTAATTACAATGGTAGATGCTGTATCTGTATATAGTCGGAATCGGCCGATAGTCAAGTTCAGGAATCTGAATCAATATAGGGAAGGAGAGATGTATCCTTCCTTAGAGATGTATCGGAACATCTCTAGTTGTGGAAAAAATTTTTCCCAGATCTGCTGTGGATTGTAACGTGACACCACAAATGAAACTGTCTCTATCAAGGAGGGACAGTTTGCTTCATCTTCATTGTTTAAAGACCTGGCCATATTTTTGTACGCCTCCTCGGCCACGGCAAATATGTGGGGGTCCATGTCGCCCAGGGTCTGCCCGCTGTAGGCATGGATGATGTCCGCCTCGTAGATGGGCAGGCTGCTGTACGGGTTGATGGCCACCAGCACGATGCCTGGAACAGGGCCACAGACCACCAGTTTAACCCATCAGCCATGTTATTCCCAGTTCAGTCAGATGTGTTTCAGTTGACCTAATTTGCAGTGTCTACTTCCTGTATCATAACCTCATCAACTATAATGTGTATGCTTATTCAGCGCAGAAAATTATTGAGCCATTGGATAGAATGCATACATAATAAATAACCAGACATGTGGTTAAATATTTCCCATTTTATATTCTTCAGCTTTAATACCATGAGAACATGAGTGCATTATCATTGCATCTTGTCTGATTGTGCCATACTGCACTGTGAACACGGCTCCAAAGTCTACAATGGCACGATGATAGTGAGTCACACGAGAGAAGGGCTCATTACCACAATATGTGTAAATGAGCTTGGAGTCTGTGAAGCGCACTTTGAGGTTGTGCAGGACAGCCGGTTCGTGGAGGTAGCTCAGCGCTGTCAGGTCATTTTCCCCCACTAGGAGGTTAGGGTTTCTCAGGGGTGGTAGTCTGTTGCTTTTCAGGTCGATTCTGTGTTCCAACACCTGGGATCATGCAGGGGGTTAGGGTTAGAGAACTTCTGTATGTCTCAATTTTCTTAGGCTTACCTTTGCCTGAACAACTATTGAGGCCTCGTTATCATACCATGCAAGCCCAAACTTGATCTAATAACGGCAGGCACCGACAGCTTTGACTAGAAACGCCAGACTATCAAATATTGAATACATCGATTGTGAATAGGCTACACTTGTTCTCTATGTCTAACCCAGTAAAATACTCGAGCAATAGTGTTATTCTGCATGGTCTATTTTGCATAAATTCCCTATCCACTGTCTGTTTCTCACCGAGCCGTCCTCCAGTCGTAGTGATAGGACTTGGTCTCCGGGGGTGAAGGCTCTGGTGAGCTCCGCGGACCTCCACACCTTCTCGGGGTCAGGGAGCCAGACCCGGGCCGACTGGGGACCAAGTCCAAAAGAAACATCTTCAAACGCTACACTAACACCGATAAAAAAAAACCTTTACTTGAATAGACACGACACAAATCACGACAATTTAAAAGTCAACGAACTTATCACTGGATGACAAGTCATTCAATTGTTTGAAAACTAATTAGGGAAGATAAATTCTTATTATGGTAAGATTATTATGCTGTAGTTACCTTTGAGTATAGTTCGGAGACTGCCATGGCAGTTGACCTGGGAGCTCTCTCGCGGGCTACTGAGGAGAACCTCGCTGAAGGTACAGGTCCATTTCAGTGGAGAGGAAGTCAGCAAGACTGCAGATCAGCAAGTTAGGTTAAGATTGCATTGAACCGATTGAAATAACTAGATTTGAGGAGAGCCGGATCACATATGGTAGTGAGCCATAAGGTAGGGGGTAATAACTTCAGCGGTAGGAGCGATCCTGCGGTCAGTGAGATCAGCGGGAGCGCGCGAAGCTCTCTGAATGACAGGCGCGCCCCCCAGCGGTCACATCTCAGGACAATTATCACAATTATTGAAACTTAATGCTTCATACTTTTTAAGTGCAATACACGGTTACTCAAATAAATTCGATACGCTGATTCAGTTATATGCAAAACTTTTATTTACAGAAAAAACATGGCAGTGTGTTTGCACTATAAATGTACATGCACACTTCGGACATATTGGAGCTGCTTGTAACCGCTATGTTACTTTGACCAGATATTGCTCAAGATGAAAGCACTTCATTACTTTCAAGTCCTTTCCAGAAGTCCGTATGATTTGAAACTACGGCAGTTTTCAGAACTACAATTAAAACGCAACCAGCTAGCAACAGTTGCCTTACCAATACAGTTTATAGAGAGTGGGACATAGGTGACTTAGGATAATCATATAAATAAAAAAAAGATTTACCTTCAGTTCCTAGTTTTTTTTTTTGATGCCTTCACTTGTTTAAAAAAATGTCGAAATATATGTAGCTATAGTGAAGCTAATGTAGGCATACAATTTACACTAGTCCTGCAATGGGCATCATTTCAATCATCTTTTTGGGATGAAAGTACGTCAAAATTGAACATTTATTTAAATAATGTAGTGACAGATCTCCAGGAACACGATGAAAAAATCCTTTAAATGAAAGCTACCATGCAGAGAATGATCCAGGAACACAAGCTTGTATTTGCATTTCCAGGTGACTTAAACAGCAACCTCATAGTCAATCTTAATTCTCAACAACATTAACTATAGATCTGCTGAATACCACAATATGATGACCCTATACTTTGCCATCTCCAGCTTTCAGCTTACACTTTCGGTCATCAAAATGGTGAATGATAAACAGAAATAGAACTGGGCAGGTTGCTATGCAAGGCAGGTTGGAATGGACACAACAATGTACATAAAATGCTTATCAATAAATCAACCAGCGAGTTTGCTGGCTACAATGGAAGGCTTTCTCTGTGGCAGGTCCTGTGGTGTGGGTATGTGGTCTCCGGTGATCTCAGTCTTCTCTGTTGGAGCCATGGGCAGCTGTTTGTTCTTCATTTTGGCTTTGGCCATGTTGTAGTCACCAGAATCAAAGTACTTTTGCTGTGAGAATAAAAATGAAAAGTATTCGTTAAATGTTGTCAATGTTAAACTGCTAAAAGGAGTCCTTATTAAGGTATGAAACACACCCCCTTCTGAAGTCTTTTCCTGAGGAGGTCCGAACCCCCTGGCTTGGCAGCCAGGTTAGGATACCTAGTCTTCAGTTTGGCTTCCTCTGCCTTCTCAGGACTGATGACTTTATCCTCCATTTCCTATGAGGACAAGTCATGCAAAGGCAGAGACAAAAATATTTATCTTCAAAAAGAATGCAAGAGTCAATTCATGATGCCAGGTGCCAGATTTTCCCCGTTACCAATCAAAGAAAACACTTTTTATATATCGTGTCTCCTCTCAGAAGAAAACACACTCCTGCAGAGAACGGAGCATGCTATTAATAATCAGACCACACTGCTCTGTGAGCTTGGCTGCTAAACTAGCCCACACTTTATACGACAACCACAACTCGGGGCGTCTCTGCAGTGTTGCACGACACCCAGATGAATGGTTTGTGTGAGAAAATATCCTCTTTTAACGTTAATGTAGTGTTGAGAAAAACGTCCTGCTAGGACCCCATCACCAGGAAGCTAACTAGCTTGTTGCTAATCGCATCTCATCCATTCATGTTGGTGGGAGCTACCTCAGCTAGCACCGCCTGCTAGCTAACAAGTCCGGGGTAAACTTTGATTTACCTGCCGTTCCTCGGGATTAACTGCGCCGTCGACCTCCTCGGACATCGCGGTCTGGGCCCAGGTAACAGGAGTACGGGAACGAGATGTCAGCCCTCAGACAAGCGGAGGTGAAGCGGCCGAACGTGGTGCGATGCAGCAGCTACAGCAGCTAGAGCCAAGTGATGGGTCCGGCCCCTAGGAGGAGCAAACAAGGATCCTAGGAGGAGCAATCAAGGACCCTAGAAGGAGCAACCAAGGACCCTAGGAGGAGCAATCAAGGACCCTACGACCCCTAGGAGGAGCGATCAAAGACCCGACGACGCCTCAGACACGTCCCTGCTACCAAAACAAGAGGTGGTAGTAGACATAAACACACTGTCAGAACGCGGGAGGCTCCTCGGGACCAAATACTACACCTCCACACGGCTCAGCGCTATAGTGGCGAAGTCACGCCCCTTCCGGCAGAGCCCATGGGACCTATGAGATCGAAAAATATGAAATGGTTTCAATGGAGAGAAAGTCATTATTTTCTGGTCCCAGTCTTTATATGCCCCGGATTACACATATGTTGTTTGTGGATTTAAATGATATTTTTTCATGTCAAGAGTTTGACCGTTTATTGTGCGATTGTACAGTTAAAGGCTGTAGCGAAAACACAATGAGAAAACTACATGTCTCGTATGTGCCGTCACGAACCCTGCGACTGGCGTGGACAAGACCGACAATCTCCCCATCGGCATAACTGAAAGTCTCCACATGCCCCAATTTATAATGGTTTTCACCTCTTTCGATGCTTTTATCCTTCCCTTGGAAAAAACATTAAACTTCTTCACGAAAATGTTTTTCTTTGCATGAAAAATTATCATTTAAATCCACAAACAACATATGTGTAATCCGGGGCATATAAAGACTGGGACCAGAAAAGAATGACTTTCTCTCCATTGAAACCATTTCATATTTTTCGATCTCATATGTCCCATGGGCTCTACCGGAAAAGGCGTGACTTCGCCACTCTTATCAATTACATGGTTCAGCCCTAAGGACGTATGGACCAATTACAAATGAGTAGGCGTTGACCCAACTAAATCTGATTGGCTGCAGTGGTATAATAAGATTCGCGTGTTTTGGATGTTTTTAGTTCAGTCGGATTTAACCGTAATCGTGGTTTATTCGGAGATTAATAAAGTACTGCCCTGGTGTTTATTTTAGGAGTTGAATGATTAAAAAACAGCAACTGAAAGTGATGACTTAAAAGCAGCGCTTGTATGAGGAACACAACACGTCCCATCTCCAACAATGACATGGATTCATGGTAGATTGTGGTTTCTGGCAGAATTATAACATGATTGAATGTACCCCATTTTACAACAGCTTTTGAGTTTGTCAATTATGAAACTTGGAAGAATCTATAGACCCCAAATATTTGGTGTTATACTGCACATCTCAGATATGAAGTGGAGACATCAAAATGATCTTGAGACTCCCTACAGTCGAGCTGGTCTAGAGTTGAAAAGTTTTTTTTACCCTTCAAACTTACTACACCACATTTACTTCTAAAATGATTCTGCATTAATGTTGGGCAATTCTCTTTGCAAATATCAATTAACACATTCATGTGTACAATTAGCTTTTATTTAGTTTTTAAAAGATGTCATCCATTTGTCACATTCGTTAGAATGGGCCAACTTGAAAACCCGAACCACGTGTGCAATGTGGAATAAATGGTTAAACAGAATAACTTATATACAGAATTTCCCAACGGTTGTTTTGTCAATTTTGAATTATTTTCACACTGTTTAACAAAGTAATATTATCAGAGGGAATAAATGCTCATTCTGAACATTGGTACAAAAAAACATTGGCGTAATACATTTCACTCAAGGGGAGTTTACATTCCTTTAGGATCCTTAGGAAATAAAAGAAAAGGATAGGCTGTTGCTATTTTATTGAAATATGGAGCACGATGGATTAAAAAGTGCATCAGGCACTGGGATCAATGTTATCCTCTGCCATGACCACGTCTTCTTGCAACTTCTGCACCATCTTTTCTTCCAATTTGGCTTTGCCTGGAAGACAGACAAATTAATAAGAACCAATCTTATACTTAAAGAGTACAACATTTAAGCATTCTATAAAGAAGTTACAAGGGCCACACATCTGATCACACTGTGACTTTCCATCAACGTTTACTATTGTAATTTAGTACCTGTATGAATGATGCTTTTATCCAAATAACTTTTTTTAGACACGTTATTAATAAGCAGGTAGGGGTAAGGCATCTTGCTAAAGGATGCCCATAAATAAACTGCAGGGACCGGGGTATGAAACCAGAACCCATCGACTGGGGGTCAGGCCTCCTCATCCCCGGACTATCTTGGACGTCATTCGTTGTGCCAGCTGACTCACCCGCATGTGGTGCCCTGATCAGGTGAATGTTCTTCTTGACCGAGATGATGGCCTCTTCCTTGTCCAGCTGTTTGCCCTTCTTCAGTCTAGAGATGGGGAATAGTGTTAAAGGCGTCGGTCTCAATGCTGAAACTACCAACTCTCTCCTACTGTTCAACATCCCATGTTTAATGATTGTTGACAAACAATATGGCAATGTTATTTGATGTTAGTACCGACCTAGGTATGAAAAGTACATCTTACCTGTTTATTATGAATCGCGCCTGTCGTTTATTTTTGATCACTTCTACTTTTTTCATTGCTTCCACTGGAATAGAAAGGACATTATAGATTCAGAATTGCAAATTATACATTTGATTGAGTTCATAAAATCACCCGATAAGCATTTCTAGCTTTAGGTGGCGTTGAGATTTACCTGTCTTGCTCCAAAGCTCACGCTGGTATTTAAGGGGAATATTTCGACGTTTCTCAAACTCCAAAGCATTATCCTGAAAAATTAGCAAAGTTGTGTTAACAATGACATCCTAACAAACAAGCATTGGGATACATGGTCTAAATCTATTGAAATCAAATAGAAACCCACTCACCACTGTCAACTCCTTTCCTGCCGCTTTCCTGAAGGCTTTAGTCCATCTGGTCTTTCTTGGATTACGCTTCTTCTTGAAGTTTTTGTGACATTTGGATTTGCAAAATCTGAAGACCTAGAGAAAAAGAAACAAACGCAGATGACGGGAAATAAACTTAATGGAGGGTCCTGGCACACAGCCAGGTGTGTGTTCCGATAACGACCTCTGGAGGACGCACAACTACAAGAGACACCACATTCTGTCTGATTCATCGACTATTTCACATTAATGTTGACAATAATTAACTATTGACAATTTCCTCTAAAAGTGACATGCTTTCAGTATCATCTCAGAGCCACGGATTACTGAACAGACTATGACATGGTAACACGTGAGCCTCAGCACGTTTAAATGGCTGAACGTAGCCTAGCCTGAAGGCTAGCACTGCCGAAGAACAACTGTACAACAACAAACTACCGGCGGTCACGCGACCAGACAGCGATATACCTTGCAATCATTCCGAACAAACATATTCCCATGCCCGGGGTAGACAGGCCCCGAGCAGAAATAGCATTTTTCAATGCGCATTTTAGGTCCTCGTTCCTGAAGAGGACCTGGCGGAACACGCTGAGGAAAACAAGACCGTGTGAAGGTTTTCTTATTCTGCGTTATGAAACACTCCACCAGCCCCTGCTCATTACCGTCCCCTGCCGGTTAGGAAACGGCCCGAAACACCCGCTGCCCCTTGTCATTACCGCCCCCTGCCGGCGTTTTACTCCAAATGTCTCCAATGTGTGTATTGCTGAATGCAATTGTAATGTTTGACCAAGTGAGAAGTAGCTTTGCGGCCGGTTCTATGGCGATGTCACTATTTTACCGGCGCAAAAATGACTCTTCTGCCCGGCGCAAGTCCAAAAAGGGTTGGTCTGAAGTACCCTAATTACCCGTAGGTGTGGTTTTGGCGTAACGTGCAATAAACCAATGAGAGTGCCAGCTCCCATCCCCTTTAAGAGCCATGAGCGCATTTGAATCTGACGAGTTGGTGTTTTGACAGTCTCCGATGAGACAGATGCACATCAATTTCAAATGGCTCAGTTTATGGCCAAATAATATGGCCTAATTCACACATGGAATAAGGTTTTCTTCCACAACTTCAGAAATACTTAGTCCTCAAATAAATTTCGTCAAAGAAAACTTAACACACATATGATATGCGGTAACTGTGGTTCTATTTAATGATATACGCAATGCATTATAAACAACGTTTCTTATAAGTATTGTATGCATTATCGTTATCGACTTGTGTTCCTAATATGCATGTGTCTCCCCGTTAATATGCATTGCCATGGACTGTATTATGCGTTACGTGTGTTTAAACAGATGGACGCACACACGCGGGCCCGCATTCATTCTTTCTTTTTAACACTCACTAGCGGTAAAGCAATGTTTTCTCACGGTCAAATACTCATCAATCCTAAAAGTTATGGGCATGTACACGATGTCTGTGCCAAGAAAATATGTGTTTGCTGTACGGTGTTTGCAGATGCATTGATTTAAAGTACAACTTATTACCGCCGTTATCATTATCAGCTGTTCTTTCCCAAATAATTTACCAAGAATGTGTTGCTAGGTAGATGAGAGAAGCAAAGTGTATGCGCGAGGTGCACAAGCAACATTATGCATGCGCCCTTAAAATAGCATCTGAACAACGCGCCACTGACTTTAAACCAGGTATTTCGTGGTTTGTGGCGCAAGTGATTTCTGAAACTGCAAAATAGCACCAGGGAACGTTTGCGCCAGAACACGCCTTCTCCTTTCGCCGAACTGCCCTTTGGGGCGCAAGACAATTCCCTGATGGTGCATTACTCATTAAATGTGTAAAATATATGGGGCTATGGATTAATTATTTATGTAAAAAGATTGCCTGTTCTATTGGTGTTTCGGACAGATCACAGAACGGTTTTACCATGACTGTAAAAAATAGCAGGTATCCCAGTGGTTTTTGCCTGTTTGTGACTATGGAGACACTGTATATCAAATTGCTTCAAAACTGATACGGCAAATTTAGATGTCACATTGAATAATTTATGCAGATTTACTCAGGTGTGGCTGTCTAGATTTCTCATTGAGTTTGTGCATGTTGTGTGTGAGTGTGTGTGTTTGTTTTTGTCCATAATTAGTCTAATTGTAACTGTAACCATGTCTGCTCTTTCTTGCATATTGTGTTGTATCTCATGTTGGGCCTTTTGTCAGGACTCCTTGATGGTTCATCTCAAGGGGTTTATCCTGAAAATAAAACTTTCAACAACACACACACACGCACGCACGCACGCACACACACACACACACACACACACACACACACACTCTCACACACACACACACACACACACACAGAATCTAATCACCACATCCCAAATAAAGTGAGTGAAACAGTCAGTTTTTGAGTGATCGTTTTATTTTCTACCCGTGGCCATCTTGAGAGAATCAAAGAGGGATTTACAACATTTCAGCACAGAAAATACAAAAAATATAGAAGTTTAACGTGGGACTAAATTATGAACATATTAAAACACTTGAAATGAGAGAAGCATAAGTTAAATAATAACAATAAGAACGAATTCTCCTTTACAATTGGCATCGAGTTCAGGTAGCTTAACTACCAGCGAACACCATTTGGCCATATATACCAATCCATTCCACAGGGGAAAAATACACGACAAACCATTAATAATCAGGTTCAGACATGGATCAAAAGAAGTTTGGGATTTTGGAACAAAGGAATATGCTAAAAGTTAAAATCAAACCAAAGTTCTGTGTAACTGTAACAACCTTTAAGTGTTCTCAAATAGACACGACCAAACCGACAGTGGAACACTGTTTGATCTCTCAAGCTTGACACAACGCAATGGACTATCCTGATAAAACGTCTTCTAAAACTGTTGAAAATACTATCACATTTATATGCAATATTTTTCCAAAATGCAAACCAAAGAAAAAACAAATCGCTTAACAACAGAGACTTCTCAAGTTTCTTTGGCAAGATTTATTTTGTTATATAGATATAAAATTTGATTATGTTGCTCTTCACACAGAGGGTCAATATTTTGATAGTCAGCATCCGTGTCTTCATCAAGACAAGACATAGGGATGTTATGAAAGGAGAGATCTTCCCAATTCAGTGTTATTTTTAGTGAGTAGTAGTCGTGACAGATATCCCTTGATAAAATAAATCTCATCGTCACCATCATAATCTATCACTCGCAGAACCCACAATCTTTGGTCTGTTGTCCATAATATCTACCGTATCACAGCCAAGGCAGAAGGATATGAGGCGAAACCCATCTGAGGAAGCGTACAACTCTTTGGATAATAGCGTCGGTGTCACTGCTGCACCCAGCAGCTCTTTAGAAGGCAAGTGGAACACAAGGCAAGGAGTCTTGTGTTAAAGCTTTCACCAAGAAACAATAGCATTAAGGGAAAAGAAATACATATTCAGCAAAACCATTCATACCACCCCTCCTGGGTTCCTTAGATTGTTGCTAAGAAAAAGGTTCGGACTATACACTCTTAATGTACATCTACATAGTATTATTTTTTGGTAGCACTTAAAAATTCATCATTCTTTGGACACATTCCCGTCTTTGGATCCACCTTATCCATAAAACGCCACGCCCTTCAGCAATAAGGCCATGTTAAAGCTATTAGAAACCAGTGCACTGAAATGCCAGCCATCGTTTTTTGGTATGATATTACTCAAAAAGTCAGACAATGTCTAATGCACTTATTCTTTTCACAGCATGCTATGAAATGTGACATATAAAAAGCAGTTTTAAAATGTAAATAATATGTGGAGAAATGGTGGTAAAACTAAACCCCACCGAACGATAACGCACCGACACAGGTAGATGAGACGTTAAAATGCTTCAACCTTGAGCTTGACCTTTTGACAACCCCCTGAGTCTTGTCAAAATACTGCACCACCTACTGCGAAAAAAGGAGGTAGAAAGGTGCATACAGAAACAGACGGTTGAGGTAGACAGTGAGTTTCAAAGGGATTAATCGCTCCTGCTGCTCCAGTGGAAGAAATTAAATACAATGAAAACGTATCCGAAATTGAAAGACATTTCTTGACATTCTTTTAAACATTCATCATAGGTGAGCTTTGGTTTAGGTCAGACAATGCACAACATATGCCCGCACATAGACACACACACATATACACACACACACACATAGTCAGACATACACACAGACTCACGACACACAAAGGCAGATAGCTAAAAAAAAGGAAAGAAAGAAAGAAGTAACAACATGCAGCTAAAATCCTGAGATACGCCAGAGGAAGCACCACCTCAGCCCTTGTCGCCGGCTCCCTGATCTCTGTCCCTGAGAAGCCTGCAGGTCAAGGAGCCCAGAAGGGTCACTGGTGGTGGTGGGTCTAAAAAGGCTGTGGGGGGCGGTGGTGTCAGGAACCGACTGGGTAAGGCGGGAACACGGATGACGGGGAGACCATCAGCGCCTCAGGGGGCCGGTGAGGGAGGGCGCAGATTTCAATCTTGTTGTCTTCAACCCTGAGCGATGGAGTGAACTCCCCAACCACGATGACGACCGCAGGGCCGTCGGCAGGATGGGAGGAAGGCGATTCCGCTGGGCTGTGGCTGCTGCCTGACGAGGAGCTGCTGGTCTCCTCGTGGGAGTAGTGTCCTGAGTCAGCGGTCTCCTGGCTGCCCTCGCCGGTGTGCCAGTTCTCGGGGGGCTGGTCCTGGTGGGGCTGCGGACCAAAGATGATCTCCCGGGAGAAGGGCGGCAGGGCAGCGGACCCCGGCCTTTCCTCGTACCGCAGGACCGTCTTACCCGCTTCGTACAGGCAGGCCCTCTTCTCCGCCTGCGGGCCCGAGAGAGGAATGCAGTTTGAGTGAATCTGTAGCAGTACCATTGGAGGTCTGGGACCAATGTCTTGAAAACAACGCTGAAGGTGAATACTGTTACTGAACCTGAACACCACTTACATCACTTATATTTGGATTGCGCTTCTCCCTGGAGAAGAGTCGCCACTTCTTGCTCCTGGCGGCGCTGTGCAGTGGGCCGGAGCGGCTGAGCAGCATGCTAGGTCCGCCCTGGAGACAGCGAGATGGGGATCAGTCAACCAACGACATTAGAATGAAAGAAACATGAAAATGTTTCCTATGACTAACTCAAGACTCACCTGTTCAGAGTTCACCTAGACTCTGCATAGCCACCCGGACCCACCCCTCCTACCAATTGTATGTTGTACATCCTAGTACTTAATGTACGCACTTATTGTATGTCCTACTTATTTATATTACTTAGTTGTGTAGCATCTCATCCTAGCTATCTTTGTGGTAAACAGGGAATGGGTTAACCCAGTGATGGTTAATGCTTTGCACTTGGTTCTATGAACATCCTTACTGTACCGACAGCAATTTATGGTTTCACCTTCCTATGACAAATGCACGTGTAAATGAAAGTTGCTTTTGATAAAAGAATCTGCTAAATGCCCTAAATGTAAATGTAATATCCATGTCTGGTCTGACCTAAAGGGGGCGCTGTTTGGTGTATCTCACCTTGGCGTCTATGAAGGGCGGTCTCATCATGGGTACGAGGACCTCAGCGTTCTCCGAGGGCAGCTGCCCGCCCGCCTGGGCTCCGTCGCCGCTCAGCACGCCGACCACCTTCCGACTGGATGGTTTCCTTTCAAAGACGAGAAGTCAGCCTCCATCCACGAGAACATCATGTGGATCAAATAAGTACTTTTCTGTATTTTTGTCCTGTTGCTGAGGCTTCTGTTCTGAACGACTTTCAGTGAAGTCAGATACATGTGATTACAGAGGGGGTACTCGTGGAAAGACATCTTGTTAGAGTCACCCTAGCCACTCCCTTATACTGAATTCCGTTACCTGGATCTTCCCTTGTTGATGAGGATCAAGGCACACAAGACGATACAGGAGAGCGCAATGCAGACGCCCACGATGATGCCTGTCATCGATTGCTGGTCTATGTGGTAGATGCTGTTGGAATGGGCTAGGACGCAAAACAAACAAAGCATTTCACCATGCAGCTATTACTATTTCATCAACAGGTTACTGAAACACCAGCGATGAAAGACAGAGAGAAGGAATCGGTTACTATCCATATTTAATTCACTGGTTGAATAATTGAGGGCGATATCTATTAGAGATACGGGAGCCTCTACTTTCTGAATAATTTAGATTTTCCGTTGGAACTTTCACACAATTATATTCTGATTGATTGTTTATCCAACTAAGCAGGACTGGAGTGCCATGCAGTTCTGGTCTGGTTCTGTACCTGGTGTTTCGGGGAAGCTGTCCGAGTGCCGGGGGTTCTTGCTGCGGTGCCCGCTGGCCCGGGGCAGGGCCACGTCCACCAGGCTGGAGTAGGGACCTTCTCCGAACTGGTTGGCAGCACAGATCTTCACCAGGTAGATGTTCCCAGGCTCCAGCTTCTCCAGCAGGGCCATGGTGTTGCTCCCTGACATAGTAACGCACGAGCCCGTTAAGTTATAAGGATGAGGTGATACTATTTCTATTAGCATACACTTTTAAAGTCAATTCAGATACAGGTTATCATTGAGCAGGTCAGGGGCATTGAGTTTCAAACCCACAATCCTTAAACACCATAACTAGGCACTCAACTATCTTTTTCCCCCTACGATCCTCGGCGGATCAGCCATTGCTGTTCAAACCCCAGTGTGGGCGTTTGGTGGAGGGACTTACCGTCCCTCTGCAGGATCATCCAGCGCCCGGCCAGCCAGCCCTTCTGCGAGGCGTAGAGGAGGGTGTAGCGGGTGACCACCAGCAGGGGGTCCGCAGGCTCCCGCCACGACACCAGCACCGTGTCGTCCTCGATCAGGGTCATCCGCACGGCCGACGGCGGCTGGGTGGGGGCTGTGGACCCGGGGACGGACCAATCACATCACAGATCCATCACCGCCAATACACTGGAATAAAGGCTCTGTGCAAACTACGTCACCTGAAGGAGGACATCACATCCCCCTATAAGACCATAATGATGAGCAGTTCTATCCACTCAAAGTAGTAGTTCAGACAGGCCCACTGACACTTAAGGGGTATTAGTTTATGGATGTTCCATAAACCTGGAATAACTTGACGATATGGAAGCTAGATGAATTCTTACCGGCGGCGGGGGTCTGGTGGTAGACCACCGAGCTCCAGGGACTGGACATCTGGTCCAGATGAAGACGGACCACAAACTCATAGCGCGTGTTTGGACTGAGGTTCCCGACTGTCATGTTCTGCTTGATGCTGTGAGCAGACAGGAAACAAAGCATATGGTGAAACACTGATGTACCAGGACCTCACTCCACTCACGTATTGGGGAGGACAAACCTCCAGAACGGTTCCTAACAAGCTAAGTACAAATTAACAGGATTAATAAAGGAACCAATCAAGGGAATGTGAAAGCCTTCACGTTTTGGTAAAGTGTCTTTGTTGTATCTTACATGTTGTAAAGCGCAATGTGCCATGTGCCCTCATAAGTTCTGTGGATGTGTTGCATAGACTGCCTTTATCTAGTGCTTTTCTAACCAGTGGCCGCTCAAAACATTTACAATATGGCCTAACCCACCACCCATTCATGCGCAAATTTACGAAACCGATGGCGGAGTCAACCACGCAGGTCGACAGCCAGCTCGTCGGGAGCAGTTAGGGTGAAGTGCCTTGCTCAGGGACACCTCGACACTCAGCTGGGGGGAGCCAGGGATCAAACCAGCAACCTTCCGGTTACCAGCCAACCCACTCTCCCTCCTGAGCCACTTGCCGCCCCTCATAAGTTTGTGAGTGTTAACTCTTTACTTCCGCGAGGCGCTGCGTCTTACGTCTGCAGGTAGCGTACGGCGGTGGCGTTGTGCGTCCCCACGGGGGTGCAGCGGACACTGAAGCTCAGGGCCTTCCCTGCCATAAAGGCCGGGCGACTCCAGCGCACCACCACCGAAGAAGAGCCGTTGGCCGTGATGGTCACGTGACTGGGGGCCGGGGGCACGGAGGACAGGTGGTCTCTCACCGCTGGGGGAAACATACGCAGAAATGCACATTTCAGGAGGGCAGGTAGTCCATAGGTTGTTTGACTCCAAGCCAAAAGGTTCTGGGTTCGATCCCCTTGCATCAGCATCTACCTGTATGCACCCTTTAGCACCTAGCTGCTCAAAAATTACTTGAAAAAATACCCAGTTATAGTAGATATCATCGTCCAAAGTTATGATTATTTACGATTATTCCCTTTATTGGAACATATATATGTGGCTTGAATGCAGAACAGCTAGCCCAGTGGTGTGGCTGCTGAGCGATCCACTTACAAACACATCCAGGAGTGCTGATGGTCTGGTCTGACTGGTAGCCGTCTCCCAATTGGCTGAAGGCCAGCAGCTTCACATGGTACTTCGTCCTTGGATCTGCAATAAAATGAAGGGGGTAGCATTTCTAACATGTGCTTTAAACGCCAAACTCCACTAAACAGGAGATGTGATCTGAAGATAATCCACAGCACAATTGAAATTACAATACAACTACTATACTCTGCTGCTGCATAGCAATGATGTTATATATATGTATGTATATATAATATGTTTTATATATATATAAACCTTTTGGATTTAAAGATGGATTTTTTTTTATTAGTAGAGAAAAAGCCACTTTCCACAAAGTGTCTCATTCAGAGCAAGAGGCCAAGAGCCCCCCCCCCTCCCTCATGCAGACACAATACACCAGCCACACAGTCACACGTCATCTATCATGGGCAGTCATCATGCTGGCAGCCCTACTGACGGCCTGGTAACTAGGGTGACCAATCAATACGGCCTGCAAATAATATCGACAACACCATGGCATGATGTCTGTATGTTCCTTTTTAAGGTTTAACACTGCTTCTTTCTCTCATCAGGGGACTGGGGGGCAGTTGGACTGAAATCCAAGATGGCACCCTCTAATTCCTAAACTCTCGTGAAACTAGTAAGACACTAGTCACTAGTAGACACTAGTAGACGTGATGAGTTTCAGCCTGTGAGAAACAGAGGAATTAAGAGATGTTAAACAAGGCCATTCTGTGGGGTTGTTGCGTGGGGGAGACATGAGCTATCGCTACGTCTCCAGCACTAGCTCCGATGGCTGCTAATCTCCCAGCTCTCCTCAACCCCCCTGGACACAGATAGCAGCAAGCTGTAGGAAGTTGTTCCTGAGCCTCCAGCATGTGGAGGCGACGGGGACAGACGCAGGGTGTTGACCGCTGGAGGTGGGGGGGCAAACCTTCCACAGGAGATGGGGGAGGGTGGGGGTCAGAGCCGGCGTTCAGCTGCTGAGATCACGAAGACCGGGGGAGGGGGGGGGGGGGGGGCTGAGGTCAAAGGGTCTGGCCAAGATAGAACAGAAGGAATCCCGGCTCAGGATCGGGGGCCTCTTTTGTTTCCTTTAGTCTTCCTGAGACTGACTCCAGCGAGCCCCACTCCCAACAATACAACGGATACTGAGCTAGGTAAGGTACAAAATAAAACCATATGACAACAAGTACCGTATTTGCCATGGTTGTTCGTTTCATTTGAGATACATTTGAGAAAAAATGTCCCTTGTATTTTACCATTGGGATTCCAGCGAGAATGCAGAGTGGACCCACGACCCAACGATTACATAGCAAACTATGAGGGCAGCTTTAACCATATTCACTTGAATATGGTCTGATGGACATGGTAGTGGACTACAGAGGTCCAGGCTTGATCTTTGCAGATCATTTGCATTGACAACGCAGAGAGAAACGTGGGAGGGGGGAGAGAGGTGGACAGAGGTCACACACTCCGTCCAGCTCGGTGCGGACAGTCCCTGGAGTAGGAGTAGGCTCTGGGAGTGGTGGAGGAGGGGGCCAGTTGGGGCCAGGATCTCACAGGGTGGGTGTGGCCCCTGGACCCGACACAATAGTCAGGGGGTAATTATGCAGGGCCGGGATGGAAAAACGGTGGTGGGAGGGGACATCTGGAGGCCGGTGATCCCTTGATTCTGAGAGTCTGAGCTTCCACAATGCATTAGGCAGGCTGCTGAGGGCTGCTGTTTGATAAAGAGAGGGCGGCTGTTTGATAAAGAGGGGTCAGACTGTATTGATCACCGGACAGCGGGCCCTAATGCAAATAGGCCGGTCGCTGGTCAGAGTTAATGGCCTGATGAAGAGCAGGACTCTCGTTGATCAAGGGCCAAATGGGCTTCGGCCATTTCCAAAACCATCTGTCGGAACAGTGATTTAAATATCAAGATGTCAATATTGATACTGAGTTAGTTAATATCCTTCACATAGGCTTAGTACAGTCAAAAGCCCAAAAATATAAAAAAAAATGAAAAGGATGCTCCTGGTTGCTCCTGAGGCGGGCTGTGGACACCCTGAGGGAGAGACTCACCGAGGCCGCTGATGGTGTAGTCTGAGAGCAGTCCTGGGAGCTGGACAGTGGGCTGCTCAGGACGGCCCTCCTCGTGGTGGGACAGGCGGTAACCCTGCACCACCACGCTTCCTGGGGCCGTCTGCCAGCGGGCGATGACGGAGGTACAGTTCAGGGGCTCCAGGTGAAGGAGGGGGGCAGCGGGCACTGGGGTGAGAGGAGGCACGGAACACACAGGCAACACGGTTAGGATGAACACAGAGAGAGGAAGAGAGCTGCGTTCAAGAAATGACACATGAAAACATGAATGCTTAACCCTGGCTATCTCTAAGCCGATTTACAATATGTCATGATCACATGAAATATTCCATGCCCAGAAAAACCTTCAGGTGAAAACGACTCATTCATAGAGTAAAATGCTACCTGCTCCCCGAAGTGACTTTATTGCTTTAGTATCCTCAAAGTGTTTTATGGCAGTGTGTTATGAGCATTTTGTATGCTAAGACTTGGTTCTTCAGAAGCAGAATGGATTAGAATAAATACACAGATTCAATAGATCCAGCAGCCTTTTCATTAATCACCCCCCCACAACCACAATGCCTTGCCTATTGACGAGTACTCACACAGCCCTTATCTGGTGGGCTATCCCTCATTCATAGAAGCATAGTTGCTATGAGATATAGCTACTTGTTGGCAGCTACTACTACTGCTACTTTATCATACACATCTCTTATCTCATCATTTAACATTATTTAACTTGCCTCTAAACAGGTCAGAAATCTGCATGAGCTGGACAAACAACCAACTCCTCTTTTCAAGGCACCCGGCTATGAAAAGGGGCCATTCTTCCCCACACAGAGATGCCCCAGGCCCCTCTTTTATGACCCGTGACTGAGGCCACTCCAACACCACTGACAGCCGGGGGCAAAGGTCCCTGGGTAACCAACATAAAGACTGTGGGACAATGCTGCCGGGCCAGCTCTAGTCATGATCCCGCTGCTCTGCGTGGGGGCAGACAGAGCAGCACAACACCCACCCCAAAGAGATGGCCCCACGTTCCTATGGTCACAGTTTGGGGCTCAGCAGCAACACTCTTTACTTTTGATCTTTTCAATAACTTTTATGTGACCTAGGAATATCTACCACATACTGATGGTCTACGGCAACGTCAAATGACTAATAAAACCTCCCCTTCTAGCCATGGTGGTGTATGGTGGGTATATATATATATATATATATATATATATATATATATATATATCAGTGGAGGCTCCTCCATTGAGGAGAGGGAGAAAGATCCTCTCTAACATTGTTGAGAATAGAAAATGTAGATTACCCAGACTACTGTAATGAATTAATGCCCTTAAATATGACTAATTTAATGCCTTTGAATGTATAATTTTCGTTTCCCTGGGTAAAGGGACATTAGCACTCCCTATCGCCTATTAACAATTACTTCAGGGAGGAAGATCCTCCCTCAGCCTCCGTTGACTCCCATTCATTTCCCCGAAAGTACTGGCGGCTGGTGAATAACATGGGTTTCAATGGGAGAGAGGAGGAAAGTCCTCCTCTGATTGGGTGTGATCTTAAGGCGTCTGATTCGCGCAAAAATGTATTCGCCCTGTGCTACCAATAAGCAGGATCCCTGGCTGGTGAGCAGTGTTGCCAGTTTGGGCAGATTTCCCACCCAATTGGGCTACTTTTAACCACGTTAGGCTGGAAAAATTATCATTGGGCGGGAAATCTGCCCAATCTGGCAATGCTGTCGATAACAAACCCGCTCTGCCTGCATTGCCCCTCAGTCTAAGAGATGCAAAGCTGGTAAAATCATCTGAAGGATAACGAGATTCTAACATTTGTGAATAAAGTGTACAATGGAAACATTGGAAACAGAGGACATTGTTCATGTTTAATTACAAAGCATTCCATTCATTGACTTACAATGCTAAGTTAGCGACCAAAGAAAAAGGTAGACCACTTCGCAAAATCGAGATCACCAAAAGTAATGGCAACGTCATTGTTGTTGGTGCTACATGGTTTGCTAGGTACTCATGGCTTACTGGTAGCATTTCTAGTAATCGACTGTATTGCTGGCCCTGTTTGCTAATGAATAATGGCAAATCTCCAACGTGGGCTGTTCATGGTTTCACTGATGTAAAAAATCTTGATTGGGCAACCAAACGCCACGAGTGTCAGGTTCAAGCTGCTATGCGACTTTCCATGCTAGGCACCATGCCTATAGATCAGGTTGTTTGAAATAATGTTCTCGTTCTTTTACTAGTTTGTTACTCTGACCGTTCTGTTTGAAATTGTGGAAAGGGTGAATGATTCAGAGCATGATACATTTTAAATGGCATCACTTTTGGTCTTGAGTCTTTTCTTAAAACAATTGTAACTGAAAATAAACATAGCTAATCGCAACCAATAACTTCAGTCATTGAGGGCAAAAATAGGCCCAGATTTTTTTATTTACTTTAACACATCAAGAGTAGGCCTGATTTGACTAATGGGCTTTGCATCCTTTCCTTCTGCCCTTGTAGTCCATTTCAAAAGACATGCTGCACACCAGCTTTCAAATTACAGTGATGCCACTGGTGGCTTTGTATCAATTTTATTCACATAACTATCCCTCCCTACTATTTTGTAGTTCACCAAAACACCCTGTAACAACTTGAGTCTCACATTCTTATGCCACCACACACCAACAGTGCAAGCAGGCCAATGGCAACCAAGCGCGCAGTCCTTCCTCCCTCACTTTAAAACCACCAGCCACCACTGATATATATATATATATATATATATTGAGCCCAGATTAACCATCTCAGCAGCACTCCCTGTTCTGCTCTGCTATTGGTTACCTTTGCTGCTCGACACCCTGGGCGTGCGGTGGGAGGTCCAGGCGCTGGGCTCGCACCAGCCCACACGGGTCGCCACGGCGATGCGGAGCAGGTAGATGGTGTCGGGCTCCAGGCCGTCCAGGTGGTGCTCCGTGGCGTTGCGGGGCAGGTCCACGGCGGTGACGTCGGCGTCCGCCGCCGTGCGGTAGGACAGCCGGAACGCGGACACCCGGCCTCGGCTCAGCTTGGCCGGCAGCGGCTGCCAGCTCACCTGGATGTCGCTGGTGTTCCGGCTGGTCAGGCTCAGCTCCGGGGTCCGCAGGGGCACTGCAGCGCAACATCAGCAGAGAAACCATTGTAAACCACCTTTATACACGTTAAACTCATCGGAGAGGAAGTAACTAAGACAAAGGGATTCCAGCTGATCGTCTTCATCAGATGAAGAAGATTAAAACCATCCGTATGAAACGCTGCTATCCCTTTCCTTGCAGAAAGTTCTACAGTTGGTGTGAAAGAATGTAAGGAAAATAAAAAAGAGCTTCAGCGGGAAGTGGCAAGAATGCAAGGCCCTCTTCCTCCCCATCCCGGACACCCCCGGTACACGCTACAGCCACATTAAAGGGCTGCTGCCTTAAGTACTGCACTGATTTACTGCCAGGAATGCCAGCCATCTCTGTGCTCACCGTCCTCCAGGGTGTGTTGGCTGACTTGGTCTGACATACGGCTGGCCCCCATGGGCATGTAGGCCACAATGTAGAAGGTGTAGTTGCGGGCAGGCTCCAGGTCCTCGATGATGTAGCTGGTGGTGTCGTTGCCGATCACGGCCTGGTACTCCTCGTTGTTCAGACCTGGCGGGGGGACGGGGGGAGCAGACCGTTGAGGATCAGAACACAAGGAGAGAGATGAATGACGGCCTGACTGGAGAAGACAGTACCATAAATCTAACGGCCGATGTCCAGGAACAGGCATGTAATGTAAACCAGAGGCAAAGGAGCGCTGCCAGACTTCCTAAACACGGGACGTGTTTGATGCTCTCCCTGTTATCCATAAAGACGACCTTATAGTAGATACAGTGAATCTGTCCGTTTGAATGCAATGTTCAAATGCAGATTTGCACTGCATGGTGTTTACATCTCGATGGAGTCAATGCATTGTTTCTTATTCCCATGCACACATTCATAACAACACGGACCTTCATCCCTTCATCTACTGAAGTAAACATTCCATCAGGAGGCAGATTACCAGCAATCTCAACTGATAATTATAATCATAATCATAATAATACACTTTAAGAGGAGAGATGAGAGATCTTGTTAAATGTCTGAAAGTGTCTCACCCTCAGCCTTCATGTAATGGATAGAGTAGGCGATGACTTTGTTTGCGTTGTACAGCGGTCTCTCCCAGGCCAACAAGATGGCGGAGCTGGAGATGGTCTCGGCGTGGACGTTCCTGGGAGCGCTGGGACGGTCCTCCGACATGACCACGATGAGCCGCGCCAGGGACAGCACCGAGCCGTGCTCGCTCTCCGCCACGCACTGGTAGATGGCGTCGTCCTCCGGGATGATCTGTGTGATCACCAGCTTGCTAGGAAACCATAGTAGAAGAAAAAAGGTTAGAACACACTAAAGGGTTCTCCTGATCTTCCTGAGTTAAACTGAGTGTTCTGAGGTGTACTCCTGAGTTTACGGAGTTATACTCCTGAGTTTCCTGAGGTGTACTCTTGAGTTCCTGAGGTATACTCCAAGCCTTCATGGTCAAGTTAGGTATATTGTAATTTATATAGCCCTTAAGCACAGTTAAAGTCTAAAAGGGCTTTCCATGCCCCATTATACTACGGGGCCAATGGTAACCTGTGATGGTAACATCGATCTGTCTCACCATTACAGTGAGTACTTGCCTGTTGTACATCTTGATCCTGCCGTTGAGGTGCACCTTTTGGCCATTCTTCAGCCAGCTGATGCGTGGTTGGGGGACCCCTTCCGCCTGGCACATGAACCGGGCCGTACCAGCTCTGGGACGGGTCTGGCTCTCTGGCCTCTCAACAATGGATGGAGGCACTGGAAGCACAGACGTGAGAAGACCTATCATCACAAACTGCTCTCTCATTTATTCATCCATCGACATAACCAAAACACCTGAACGGTAAAAGGATATCTCTTACACCTCCTACCTGATATATGACTGCGAATAGTATTTCCCAAAATGTAGACCATTTAACAAATGTCCACGATTGACTGTATACCCCTCACAACAAATGTCAGTCCATTGCAGAGTACATTTACATTTACATTTAGGGCAGACCACTAATAAGCACATTTGTCAGAAGAAAGAGAAACAATATATTGCTGTCGGTACAGTAAGGATGTTCATAGAAAAAAGTGCCAAGAACTAACAGTTATTAGGTTAACCAATTCCCTGTATACATCAAAGACAGCTAGGATAAGATTCTACACAACTTAGTACTATTTTTAAGTGCAAGGACGTACAACATACAACGTACAATAAGTGCGTAAGATGGGTGGGGGGTTTGGGGTGGGGGTATGTTAAGGGGGAGGCTTTACAGACTCTATGTGAACTCTGAACAACTGAGTCTTGAGCCTTTTGCAGCAGTGCAGTTGAGTAAGGGTCTTATGAAGGCTGTACCCATGACGGTGAGGCTGGCAGAAGCCAGGGTGTGGTTGCGGGTCCCCGGGGTGGTCGCCCTGCAGAGGTAGATGCCGCTGTGCTGGGGCTTTACGTCGGTGAGCACCAGGTTGCCGCTGCCCAGCACCTTGGCGTTGTACACGTCGATCGGCTTGCTGTCCGCCCGGCTCCACGAGATGATTGGCTGAGGGTTGCCGGTAGCAACGCACTCCAGGACGACCGTTTGATGCATGGCTGCCGTGACGTTCTGGGGTCCGGCGATGATTCTGGGCTTCTGGCGAGATTTAGGGGCTGTCCCTGAAAAGGAGGAAAAGAGATAATTAAAACCATGACTCAGGATTAGGGGAAGGAACTCTGGGGAATGTCACACTTCTAAAGTATGGTTAGAGTCGTATGTCTTTTTACTTGAGATAGTTTAAGCATACATATACAGCATACAGCAGGGATGTATGCATTTGGTGTACGTACCCTGGTGGACCGTCAGAGTAGCCTCTTTGCTCTTCATGCGATTGCCGATGTTGGTCGCCACACAGCGGTATTGTCCAGCGTCTTCCAACCGTGCTTTCTGGATCTGAAGCACTCCATTTGGTAAGATTGTGATTCTTGGAGAATCAACAGACAAGAAACATGATATAGGACACAATCAGAACATGTGAAAAACGCACAAAGCATGTACCCAGAACTAAAGCACAGACATAATACACGGGCATGTACGATTCTGGTCATAATGTGGGGAGGGCAGCAGTCCTACCTGTCGGTCTCCAGGGGTAACAGACTTTGATTGAGCTCCCAGGTGATGGTGGCCTGAGGGCTGGCAGCGACGGCACACCAGAACCGAGCCACCGACCCCTCAGAGACCCCCGCAGGCATGGGATGGGCCAGGAATTCAGAAATACCTGTGGAAAACAAACACAAATTAAACACAGATAGGTGTCATGAGGTTGGCTTCTATGACTGGCTCCTCAGATTGGATCCATGGACCCCTCGGGGCGTACCCTGAGACCACCTTTGGGGAAGAGTCTGCTGAAGTCCAGGTCGAGAACAAGAATTGGAATCTGTGATACATGTATGCATGCATTGGTTTTGTGTTTTTTAATCTGGCAAACGCTGGTGTGTTATACATGAACAGCCCTGAGTGTGTGATCAGTAATTGTGTGTGTGAGCCATTGATCATCTCCAAGCGCCATGATCTTGCCTTTGGGGAGCTGATCTTTGAGGACCAATAGTGACCAGCTGGTCCAATCAATGGATCAATGGAGGAATGACAGAGGATGATGCATTGTCATCGCTAAATACTAATCAATTCACTCTCTCTGTACCGAGAAGGCCCCTCATCTGAGTAAAATCAAATGTTCAACATAGTCTGTGAAGAGATTTAAGGATTTAAATGGTTCCTGTATCCTGTAAGATACAATTGTACAGGCAGGCAAGAGATATAGTCTACTAACATGATATATTAATATGATATATGAAATATGATATACCATGTGGATAACAAAATGCAGACAATAATTCCAAAACACAATAAATATGTAAATGTATATAAGGCTGTTAGTTAGCACTATTCATTAAGGGGAAGCCCTCCCATCCCCCAGACTAGAGGAAGGAGTCAATACCATATTAAAGGAAATCAATCATTAGGGCCCCAACTGAAATCAACATTAAGAACGTCTACTAGGGAGATTGAAATTGAAGAGCATTCCCTATTTATTTATGGTGTACTGGTATCAATATATCATATTAAACCTATTTTCAGACCCTTAGCACTGAGAGTTCCTTTATTATGTTTTCATAAATCCTTTGACTGAAGACGTGGTGGGCTCTTACTACGACTAAGAAACCGTTCCGATTTTATTTTGAAATTAATTTGTTGCTGTAAAGGTCTTTCACAACAGAACATACCCTTAAGGCAATGTTGTATGTAAACATCTAAAAACCCTGGGCTTTCTTTCCAACAGAGCTGGTTCAGCACAGACTGCTCTGCTAACACGGTCTGCTCTGTCGTAAAGCGTGAATCAATGGTCGGGTCAAACGGCACAAAGATTGCCCTGAAGAGGTCAGAGTTCCCCTCCACCCCCTGTCCATCTCATTTTAGCCCTCGGTCTGGGACCCAGATCGAAGTCAGCACACATATTGGTACACAAATGGTCCCAAACAAATGGTACCAAATGGTATTTTGATATTGGTGTATTGCTCCAACACAAATGTTGCCACAACGCTCACTAGCCAATTGGAAATGACTCAATAGATTTACTAAGACAGAAGAAACACAAGTGAAGAGTGGTCTTCATGGTTAAGTTCAAACCACTATATATATATATATATATACATATACATATAATCAACAGACTTGTATTATAGCCTTTTGGGGGTTTGGACTTCTGCTAAACTATTTGTGGACCTTGATTAAACTGTTTGCTCAAATAACAACTGAATCATCACTGTGGGATTAAAGAAAGGAATGCTATTCACTCAAGTGTGAGAAATGTGGGCTTATAGTTCTGACAAAAGACCTCAACTTGACAATGATAGGAGGAGAGGCTGTGAAAGAGAGCCTGGGCAGAGAGAAAGGCCAGCCGGGGGCCGGGCCCACTGGTGACATCACAAAGCCGCTCCTGGTTGACCTCCGACCCTATGGGCCTCTGGACAGAAGGGGAGCTAAGAGAGATCCCATCCTCCACCCTCCAGCTGACCAAACCACCCCCCTCCCCCTCAACTCTGGGCTGGACAACAAACCCAGCCTCCACTTCCAGCTGACCGGACCACCCCCTTCCCTCCCCCTTATCTCCCTTAACACTGGGCTGGACCACAGACCCAAGGCTGCCTTAATGCACAGGCTTACCTGGGCTGAAGCCCCAGGGCCTACGACTATCAGGGGGCCTATCATGAGCTGCAGTAAAAAAAAAGATTTGTTTTTATTTTTTTATATATATACTGGCTTGATAGGCCCCCCGATCAGTGTAGCCCAAGACAATGTGATTTTTTGTTTTGGACTTACAAAGATCAGAGGCCTATCATGAGCCAATAAAAAAGGCTGAGCCACTAGCTGGTCCACTAGCTGGGCCCAGTTGCCACTTGACACTGTCAGTTGCCTACCCCCCCCCCCCCCCCCCCCCCCCCCCCCCAAAATGGGGGGAAAATATTTTACACATCTTCATTGTAAGATCCCCTCTCAGGACGCCTACGAACACTCTCAGCCCCAGGGCCCAATGGCAGTTAATGCAGGCCTGCACAGACCCAACCTTGTGATAAAGAATAACACCTCCACAACAAAACAACAACTCAACAAACACTATAGAAAGGAAAGTGCAAGTGACCCTGAAACCTTGTTTACACCATCCTTGTCTGCACACATGACATTACAGTGAGTCCTGGTTCAATCTCTCATTCTAGATATTAAAAAGCGAGCTCCTTGCTGGGTCAGGTTCCTGCTCTCCTCAGAGGAGCCACACCAGAGCTGGGAGGCGGTATCCATGACTCTACGCTGTGATGTATATCTGCCACACAGAGTCCAAGTGAGATCTGACTGTGGCCGGCCAGGCCTATTGAATTACCATCTCTATCGCCGTGTCCGCTGATATACGGACCAGTGAATAGAATGAGAACCAGCCTTTTCTTCTGGGCAGCGGGGCCAGCCAAACAAAAGCCAACAGGCAAATGGCCTTTTAGAGATTCCTCTGTGTAGCAGACCAGGGACAAACCATAGAGAACGGTTCGGGCACTGCAACGCTGATGCAAATGTAGAAGTGGCTCACTGATTGCAGTAATAGGAGTAAATGATGTAACATATACAAACTTAGTCTCTAGATATCCTTTACTTCACTTAGATGTGTGGCTGACTACAAACACACAGAGGTGTATATTTCAACATGGGCTTCCATGAAACAGTGTAAGTTCACAGGAGTACCATACTACAAATAGGCCTGTAGGACGTTCACAAACATCTTGCCTTTCCCCTGAAAGTCAAAGACTTTCGTCTCTCCCCTCCCCTCCCATAGGGGTTCATACTCACTTGCGATGGTCAGGCGTGATCTTTGGCTGAGTATAGCTCCATATTTGTTCTGAGAGAGGCACTGATAGAATCCTTCGTCAGAGTCCTCCCTGTCGTTCTTCACGGTCGGTATGTACAAGGAGCCGTTGGGCAGGAACTGTGCATGTTCGCTTGCTGCAATAGGTACTCCGTTTTTAAGCCACTTCATGGTGACTGGGGGCTGCCCATGAGCCAGGCAGTCCAGCACAGCCGAGTCCTTTGGTAAGACAGTGATATCACTGGGCTCTGTGACGAACGATAACTCACTAAAACATGAAACACCTGGGGAGGGGAAAGGCATAATAATCACTACGTTCACTATCATTGCATAACATCATGTACATATATCTTATAATGCTTAATGCATGTTGTATAGAGCTATTATAATCAGAAAAATAAAAAAGGAAAGGAGAATTTGAGGGAAGAATCGTGGAGATGAAAACCGTGAGCTTTCTGCAGACATTAGCAATGACTGAATTCGTTAAAACAACATGAAATCAATGCATGCATAAGGTAAATACATACGATATGATCAAATATGAACAATCAATAAAATAAAACGGCAATAACATGTGAATATAGGCTCCTTGGTGAAGCAAGTCAGTGCCATAGCCTGCAGACTACTGTGTGTTATCACATGCAACGGTCCCATTAATGATCAGGAATCAGCCCAACTTTAGCATAACACAAACCTTTAACAAACAACAGAAATAACGAACACTTGACTTACTGGATAGAGGGAAAAAACACCAAACAAAAAACACCCACAGCCGGAAGGTCTTCATTTTGAACTTTGCCATTTATCCGAGTCGCTCTGTCATGTTCCCCCTCTCCGCGGCCGCTCTCCGCGGCTCCCAGATCACTAATGACCCCCGGGGCCCGACAGAGAGAGACACCGAGGGGCCCGCACCCACCCACCGCCCAGAGGCGCATGCGCGCAGAGTCGCGTACGTGTGATCTGTACGGGCTGAGGTGAGTGACCAACACTAACCATGGTCACTATGTCATAGCCCTTTGGAGATCAGGCAGTTTCGGTTTATCTATCAAATCTAAATCATAGTGGTCACACTTACACTTATTCTACACTTTACACTACAATACACTACATTTAATTACTTATTATTACTTACCACTTTCTTAGTTTCTCATATTATTACTGACTTAATTTTAATTTAACCTTATAATTTATTATTGTGATCTATGCTGCTACTTATTTTTTTACATATTTTTATTTGTACTTATCTTTACTTACTTTATCTTTTATTGTTTCTGGTTGCGGCTGTTGAGGAACCAAGCCTAATAATTGTACCCTTGTGTACCTAAGATGTACAATAAGATGTAATAAAAGTAATACTGATTCTGATTCAAGAGACCTGGATCCGTTATCATGCAACTAGGATGAAGCCAGGCCACTCTGGTGCAGCCTGTTATATGTAGGCCTGGAGGAAACATGGAAGAAACACTTTAGACGAATACCAGAAGTTTCACAAACATAGAGCAATGGGCTTTTTTTAGAACAACCTAACCACCATTAGTGACTTCAACTTTCTTTTGACCAGCCCCCCTATGACACTTTTACAATCCCATTGACCAATATGAGCGGGGACAGGATATAGAAGTGTCCTAGCCCAGCTGCTGAGGACACAGAAGCCAGTAATTATGAGAAGATATCGATGGCCTCAAGTTAGCTGCTTAATGAATTCAGGTATTGATCCGACAGCCGTGCGAGTTGACAATGACCACAACCTCCCCCCCCCCCCCCCCCCCCCCCCCCCCCCCACACACACACACACACACACACACACACACACACACCCTCCCCTCCCGATCCCTCTGTCCTCATTCAGCAGCAACACAATGGCCCCCAACTGAGTGATGGCCCATGCAGTATCAGCAGAACCTCCCCGAAAACACACACACCAAGTCACTCATCCAATCTACTCTGGGAAGTCCGATCAGAGGAAATGAGCTGTAAACAACAGAGGGGGGAGATAAAGAACACATTACAACAGGCCTACCTGAACAAATATAAGCTATAGGCACATCTCCTGTGTGTAGCCATTATATGATGTTTAGATGGTCGGTTGGAGGGACAATGAGGGGCAGACTTCTGCACCTGACCTAGCACTTCAGTATCCAATCAGAGGAGGCGGTAGGGGAATCATATATTGATTAGAGCTAACTATTGATTTAATCATTGTATTGTCTCTGCTATATTCCCACAGCGCGACTCATCTCTAAGAGCGTGTGTGTCGCATAATATTCTGGCTCATTATTTTTAAATGTCCTTCTGAATTCATTTTACTGTTTTCTCTATAATCATATTGAAGCTATCATATCTTACGTTAAACAAAGCCTAATAACAAATGTATGGCAGCCCTGTTTAGAATCCGTCTTCATGCACACGAAGAATATTCTGATAACAACATTACAACATAATGATAACCTATGTATACTAATGTCTACAGGAGATGAGTTCTGACCCCTGAATACTGTGTCTATAGTAGATGAGTTCTGACCCATGTATACTGTGTCTATAGTAGATGAGTACTGACCATGTAAACTGTGTCTATAGTAGATGAGTTCTGACCCCTGAATACTGTGTCTATAGTAGATGAGTTCTGACCCATGTATACTGTGTCTATAGTAGATGAGTACTGACCATGTAAACTGTGTCTATAGTAGATGAGTACTGCAAATATAAACTGTGTCTATAGTAGATGAGTACTGACCATGTAAACTGTGTCTATAGTAGATGAGTTCTGACCCATACTGTCTATAGTAGATGAGGTCTGATCCATGTATACTGTGTATATAGGAGATGAGTTCTGACCCATGTATACTGTGTATATAGGAGATGAGTTCTGACCCATGTATACTGTGTATATAGGAGATGCCATAAAATAACAGTGAGCAGGAGTAGTGTTGTAGTGAGTAATAGTACTGGTGAGGGCTAGGCCATGAAGAGGCTCCACACGGGGCCGGCTGTGCGGCCATGATCAATAGGGTAAAGGTCATTAACATGTTATGAATATCATGAGGCCCTGGGAACAACGCAGAGCCGATGGATGCTGCTCTGATTGGTCGGCGGCTCTGTGTTGGAGACACCACTCCCCAAATGACCCCCCGGGGTCAGCTGAAGAGCTGACACGACCTTTGACCCCCTGCTGAGAGGGTGATTGAAAGGTTTTTTTGCTTCACATAAACTTGACTGTTAAAAAACATATTAGACTATATATTATAGTGTTATATATTATATTATAATATATTAGACTATATATTATAGTGTATGGGGATACATGGGGGGCAATACACAGAGGCAGGCAGAGCAACAGAGAGAAATGGATCATTGACTCGAGTTCTGTCTAGCCTGTGAACAGTGAACAGGCATTTCAATGAGACATGAGTGTTTCAACGTAGCTCCACACACACACGCAAGCACGCACGCACGCACGCACGCACGCACACACGCACGCACACACACACACACACATACACAAACACACACACACACATACAATGATAACCAATAAGGAGATGTCGGCCAAGAGAACATTCTTTAAAAAAGTTTATTGGCTTTTAAAACCACTTTAAAAATCTCACCAGTGAGTACTTTCCATTGAAAAAAAGGAAACAACGCAGTTGCAATATCAACAAGCTACTGTACATGAAGCAGTACACCAGACAACACCACAGAGGACGGCTATTCTACTGGTAGAAACGGACAGTTGGTACTGGGTCAGTCGGGGGTCAGGGTTCAGAGGCTCGTGTACATCTTTATGGTGCATTGGGTCGTTTTTTTTCCTTCATTCAAATTGAAATATCAGTGCCTTATTAACGTAAAAAAATGAAATGATGAGAAAAATATTAACTTCACAAAATGCTATGTGAAACAATATGTAGAAATTGACTGAAAAACAGTCAAAACATATAGCATTAAGAACAATATTAACTTAGTAAACAGCACACAATGAAAGTTGCGCAACTCAAGAACCAGCACTGTCTGTCTGATTAACAGAGCCCGCCCAAATCACATGACAGTGGTAACCAAGATACAAAGTACGATAGAATTCTTCACACATGCGTGCGTACAATCATTTTTATCAACATAATGAGCATGTAGGTTTTAAAAGGTTATTTCAACATTTCTCCATCCTCAATGCTTTTATTCTCATGTATGAGAATGAGTAAGAATGTGTATCTCACTGAGATTAAAGCACATTTTGCTACAAGACAATTATTCTGACAGAGTCATTTTCTGACAATTCAATTAAGTTTCCTTACTCATGTCATAACAAAAATATTTTTTGCGGGTATCCATCATTACCATTTGTCCATAAAGGTGTGGCAAAGCCTTGAGTCATACAAATTTAGTGCAACAATGTGAACTTCCAAAGTTTGTTTGAAATATGATTCATTGACTTTTTTTCTCCAGTGTCGGCTGAAAGGCTTTGAGCGCAATGTTTGTCACAGAAATGTTTTCAAACAGCCTAAAGGATTACAACTCTTTTTCTGTATCCCCTCATCAATACACCATGCCATTGTTCCCGCTCCACAGCACACATCACAATCTGCAACGGCAGAGGCCTATTAGCGTCAAAGTAAAACGGAACAGAAACTAAATACATCAGCAAGCGAGAGACCCAATAGACAGCATCACTTGAACAACAAATCAAGCCAGAAATGTAACACATAACACACACAGTATTCTTGCCTACTATAATTTCGGTTACGTTTTTTTTTTCATGATGGCACCATAGACTTAGCTAGAATAATGGCCATAATATAGTGTCTTGATACATCAAATAGCTTTGTATCTATCCTATATACAGATGGAGCTTTAACATGACTTATACAACAATGACGATAGTCAGAAACTCAAGCATAGCATCCTACTATATCACATAGCCTACCTGGCTAGCCGTGATGGTTTCAACATGCTTTCTGGTCCATAGTTGCCTATAAAGCATAGGAGGGACCATTTTTATAATGTACATACTTTACATAGATTTTTGCAAATGAATGTTGTTTTATTTAATGCCATAAAACTCTTTTTAAGTTATTAAAAAAAAATCTCTAATGCTGCCAGTTTCCCTTCTTTCTTAATGGTAACACGGAGTGTATGCAGATATGATAATCTCAACGTTATAACAAATCATCTTTGGTATGGAAATAAGGCTGGATTTCAACTAACACTGTCTCACAACTAGCCTAGCCATCGCATCACAGCACCCAGGCTCCACAGGTAACGTAGCCATTTCCATACCATTGATACTCTAAATTCAACCCAAGGGATGGGGGTGGGGAGGGGTAGAGAACGGCAAATGATCTCAAGCGGAATGCATGTCTGCCAAAGGAATTCATAAAAACGCCAACTTATTCTCCATATACAACTGGTAAGGGGACACGTTCATAGTCTATACAATATGCATCATCTATAACACTGATAATTAACCCAAAAGATAACGAATGAACAAAGATGAGGAAATAGTGCAGAAATGATGAACAGAAGAACAGCTGCCTAGATATGAGGACGCCCTGGGTGTTTCTGAGGCGTCGTTATACTATGTACAGTGTCTGTAACGGTGGCGTAAGGCCAGGACTTTGGGAATAAGGCAGCCAGTTGTTCCTATCCACGTGTGAAGTCCACAGAGTGGCCTGAAGTTCACTCTTCTCTCTACGGACTCGTCTACTCCCTTTGTAAGATAATAAACAGTACAAGTAGTATAGGCTTTTAAGAAAAATGTCACTGTTGAACAATGCTCAGACAAGAAGTCTGGATCTTAACCGTTTTGGTTTATGATAAAATATAAAGATTATGTCATAAATTCAGCACCTGGTAGCGAGTTGCTACCCGTTTTATATTCAGATATGGCAGGCAGGTGTACTATTTCATGTGCATATATTACAATCCCAATATGACCTTCCTCATTGTTGTATGTGAGATGCACACTTTAAAAACATGTGTTGACAACATACAGATTGGTCTTTTGTGCCAAATTTCCAACTTATCTCAATATTAAGTGTTTGTTGAATACAAATATTGCATTATTGATCGCCTATAATATGGAAGATTAAGCTTCTTTCTGTGTTCATATCTTAGAAATTGATAAATACTTAAAATGCATACATTTCTGATTTCACATGAGAGAGAGAGATAGGGAGAGAGAGAGAAACGGACAGACGAACACAGATAGACAGACGGACAGATAGAGAAAGAGAGAAGTGGTAAAGACTGTAATTCAGGGTGACAGAAAGTAAAGGTAAGAAATGCTGTAAAGATCAGTAGGAGAGATTTTCTGGTAAGCCTGGCACTTTAAACAGGACAAATGGCAACGTCCAGACAAATCCCAAACAAACAATAGTATAAAAACACGTACACGACGGACACGCCACACGAACGACGGGGGGAACCCACAGAGAGTTTAACATCAGCCCAGCATCTCCACCGTGGTGGGCTGGTCTTTGCTCTCGAGCCACTCGAAGCCAGAGTTCACGGGGTCACTGCATATCTGCTGAAACAGTGGGTCGTTCTTCAGCTCCTCCAGTGTTGAGTCTTCATATTGTTCCTGCGGCTGGTTGGGGTCAAACAGCAGGTTTGGGTCCAAGGTGTTCAGGTCAGTGATGCTACTGGACAGATCCGAGTTCAGTCTGATGTCGTTGGAGAAGTCCGAGGCCACGGCGTTCAGCTCCGAGGCCACCTGCCCCACCAGCTGGGAGCTGGGGTTCAGCCCGTCGTCGCCCAGCAGGTCCTTCACCGTGTTGTTGAAGTCCAGCTGCTGCTGCTCCTCCTCCGCTGCCGCCGCCGCCGCCGCCGCCACCGCCACCTCCTGCTGCTGAGCGCTCTGACGGAGGAGCTGGGCCTGCGTGTGCACCGCCGCCGCCTCCTGGAGCTGCTGCTGCTGCTGAAGCTGCTGCTGGTCCTGCCCGCTGGGGCCCGCTTGTGCTTGGGCCTCGTCGGGTCCCGGGAAGCCCCCCGGCTCTGCGGGGCCGCTGGTGAGGTAGCCCTGCTGGAGACCGAAGGCAGCGGGACTGGAGCTGGCCGGCAGCTGGGCGGGGTGGGCGGCCCCCACGCTGAAGGAGGTGGTGGTCTGGAGGATCTGTGTGAGGTTCATGCGGGCGGTGTAGTTGGAGGGGAGGTTGTTGATGCCCAGGCCGCGCACCGCCTCGTCCCCCTCCGAGTCCATCTTGCTCAGGATCACGCTTGAGATCTTGGTGTTGTTGTTCTGGCCCTGCACCGGCAGCAGCTCGCTCTGCATCATGATGTTCAGAGGCACCGATTGGCTGCGCTGGGCCATGCTGTGGGCCGAGCCCGCCCCCTGGCTGTTTGACAGGATGCTGAGCATCTCGGAGGTGATGGCGGCGTTGAACGGGGAGATGACGGCGCGCGTGGTGGTGGTGGTGGTGGTGACGGTGGCGGTCGGGGCCGCCGTGTTGCCGCTGAAGTTCCGCTGACGCACTGCCGGGCTGACACTGCGACAACGGAACGTACCGGAGCCCGAGGATGTGGTGGCCTTGTTGTCCAGCGGGGC
This sequence comes from Pollachius pollachius, assembly GCF_949987615.1. NCBI lineage: Eukaryota > Metazoa > Chordata > Actinopteri > Gadiformes > Gadidae > Pollachius > Pollachius pollachius. Next base: position 22,403,023 of record NC_136942.1, on the reverse strand, counting down.
GGGCACGGCAAAGCTCTCCTGCTTGGTCGGCGTGCTCATGTTACTTAGCTGCTGCTGCTGCACCGGAGAGATAGGGGTCAGGCGGCCAAAGTGAGCGTCCTGCCTCGACTGGACCTGAAAGGACTGGCCGGGGATGGCAAAGGCGTGAGGCTTCCGGAACTGGTCGTCCACCAGGTCCTGGTAGCTGGGCAGGATGCCGATGCTTTGAGTGGACAGCGGCCCGCTGCTGCTGCTGTTGTAGCGGTTGTTGATCCAGTCCAGCTTGGCCTTGTCGGGGTGTGTGGCCATGGGCCTCTGCATGGGCTTCACCGGGCTGCTGGACACCACGCTGGAGTCGTGGTACCCCGTCATGCTGGAGTTGATGGGCGTGAAGGCGAAGGGGTTCCTGCACTCCACCGGGCTTGGGGGCACGCTGCCGCTGCAGTTGGACAGCGGCGTGCTGATGGGGGTGTGGCGCCCCATGGCCCCGTCCACCGGGGTGACCACCGCCATACGGGAGCATGGGCTCTCTCGGGTCATGCTGTGTCCCAGGGTCATTTCGGAGGTGGGGGTTGGCGTGGGTGTCGGGGTGGGGGTGGGAGTAGGGGTCTGCACGGGGGTGGTGCTGCTGTGGGCGGAGTGGAAGAAGGCCGGGCCAGTCTGGTGGGCGTTAAGGATGGAGGCCGGGGGGCCGGCCGACTGGCCCTGCAGCGACATGTCCACACAGGTGCTGAACAGAGGCTGCAGGCCCTTCAGCTTCATCTGCTCCTCCATCTGCACCAGCTCCTCCACGATGCTGTCCTGGGTCATGTCGTCGTCGTTGAAGGGGAAGTAGTCCATGCTGGGCTGGGAGCCCGAGAAGTCCAACATCTCCTGGGAGAGAGCGAGCTGGCCCGAGGCCTCGCCGGCCTGGCCCATCATGGCGAGCTGGTCGGCCTGCGCCTGGCTGTGTTCGGCTGGTATCTGCTGAGCGAATGCCTGTTTCTGCAGCTCCTCCAGCTGGCCCTCCTCCCACATTGTGCTCTTGAGGTCACCGAGGGCCGAGGCCTCGTGTGCTCCTGAGTTGGCTGGTATGAGGTGAGGGTCCGTGGCAGCGATCTGCTGCAGCAGCGCCTGGTCTGCAGTGCTGCTCATGGGGGCCGTCGCCGCTGTCGCCGCCGCAGTGGCCTCGCCGGAGGAGGCTTGGTCCTCGCGCTTCACCAGCAGGGCCTGGGGCTTCACAAGGGTCCGGGGGCCCTCGGGCTGCGTGAGGGGCAAGTCGGAGAGGGCGAGGACCTGTGCCCCGGGGCCCAGCGAGGTCTGCTTCACTGTCACCTTGCAGGGTGCGCTCTCCGGGCGGGCGGCCGCCCCCCCCGCCCGGGGGACCCTCTTGGCCGCCGGCCGGCTCAGACCGGGTTTGGGATTTTCGATGAAGGCGACCGGCTGCTGGGAGATGAACACTCTCTTTACGGGGATGATGTGGGCGTCCACCCCGGGGCCAGAGCGCTTCCTGGGGCCCTTGGCGTCCGAGCCGGGCTCCTTAGGGGACAGGGTGACGGCCGGGGAGCCGTTGGGCGGCACGCTGCCGTTGGCGCTCTGCTTCTCAACAGTCAGGTACAGAGTGCTGTCCAGACAGCCGCCGTTATTGCTCTCCTGGGCCCCGGCCGTGGCCACGGTGGCGGGAGGAGACTGGGAGTCACTTTTGGTCCTGGCCACTTTGTCCGGGATGGGCGAGAACTTGACGAAGAAGCTGGGTTCACTGGCGGCTCTGAACTTGGCCACCCGGTCCTCCGTGCGGCCCCCGGCGGAAGAGCCCGGCTCGCCCTGCTCTGCCTTGGAGTCGCTGTGGAGGGCAAGGACCGGCCCCGGCGCACTGGGCCTGAGGGCCGGGGAGTGAGGCGTGAGCGGGGTGGGGCAACGGATATGGTGGGGGTCCTCCGAGACGGAGGCGACGGCCATGCCGGTGGAGGCGGGGCGCAGGGTCGCTCCGCCGCCGCCACCACCACCGCCGCTGGGCGTCAGCGAGATGGCCGTCATCTTGACCACGTTGACGGAGCTGACGTGGGGCTGGGGCATCACCGTCTTGATGGGGCTGTTGGTGATGAGCAGCGTGGGCGGAGAGCGCAGCGTGATGGCGCTGGTGGCCGAGGGCTTGGGGAGGATTTGTGCGTAGCGGTGCCTGGCCAGGCGGTCCCCCACCGGGCTTGCCGAGATGCTCTGCTGGGTCTTGGGAGATTGCTTGATGGACTGCGTGACCACTTGGAAATTAACGGGCATCACCTTCCCCTCGGCGCCGCCCACGGGGCTTGGCGAGGTCATGGGCTGCCTGCTCCTCTGCACCTGAGGAAATGACAACACACATTAGTCCGGTTCCTCAACAACTTCACTTGACTACAAAGTTTGAAAAAGAGCGGGACTGGTTTATGGGTTCTTACAAATCCCTGTACCGTGATGGGACTGGGGACGGCGGCCACCACGATGCCGATGGTGGGCTGCGGGGAGAGGAGCGCGGGGCTGCTGGTGGGGATGGTGGGCCCCGGGGTGCTGACCTCCGTCCGTTTGATCTGGCTGTCGCTGGGCAGGGGCGAGTGGAGCTTCTGCTCCTGCTGCTTCTTCTGGATCTTGCGCTGCAGCTGCTGCTTGGCGTCCACCGAGGGAGAGGGCAGGGTCTTCACCTGGGGCTGGAACGAGTTGGCCTCGGCGGTGGGCACGAAGGCCGAGGGCGTGGGCGTCTTCAGGCCTGGAGAGAGAGAGAGAGGCACGCATTTCTTTGTTTTATTGAACCACAGTGTTGGGGGTCAATTGTAAAGTATTTCTGAATTATTTTAAACCGAGAACCATCCCTGTCAGCGGGCGTTCCCGTCATAACAGTTAGCAGAACCAGCCTTACCGGTGGGCGTTCCCGTCATAACAGTGAGCGCCGCCATGGACTTGGTCCCGATGTAGTGGCTGTTGAGCAGGAAGCGGGCCAGGTCCTCCACGTGGTCGAACTGCCGGGTAAGGACCTTCTGGGCCCACTCACACACCAAGCCGCAGGCCGCGGACCGCATCTCGTCCTCGGCGCTGGGAGACTGACCCATGGGCTCCATCAGCTCACACTGGGGGACAGAGGCCCAAACACCGTCACGTTAGACCACTGGGGCCTGAGGCTTCAGCAGCAGACCTGCTCTATGGCTTTGTAGACTGTACAGTTCTTTGGGGCTCTTACCCCATCTCCAGACTTCTGCAGGTCCAGGTTTGGTAGGGACGGCATGTGAACAAAAGCTTTCTTCCTCAAGCCACTATAACAGTATGTGAGAAGGAGTTAAGGTTCACACTCTTTCCATGTGGCCGGTGTGCAACAGGAGAGAAAGGGTCATGTTCCCCACATGGCTTCGGACTCGACATTTGCCCATACCTCTTGCTTTGAGTCTTATCCGTCATGCTCAATATCTTCTCCACAATGACAGGGACCAAATACCCTCTTATTATACCACATTGTTGGATGGCTGCTGATATGAGAGCATATGTAAGATGTTACTGTTTTCCTGAAGAGGTATAGCGTGGTAATATATGAAGAGATAAGCAGAGATGCTTTTCTGTTTCCAGTTTGGCTAACCCCCTCTCATCTTGACCCTATTGAAATGGCTAGGAAGGCTTCACCAACCACTGCTCTTAACACAGAGTTTGCAGTTAATTCACACAAGACCACTTGACAACTTGACTGTAACTGATATGAGATGTGTGAGTGTCATGTATGTGTATGGTTTCAGTCATATTTTTAGAAGTAAAGACTTTGAGAGCACTTAAGACTAGCAGATTTACACTAAGCTGAGGTAAAGGTGTTAATAATAATAATCACTTATGAAGGACAGCATTATGTATAATATACAGTTTCACGACTACACTAATGTTACAATTGTACCTATAACTCTTTGGAGACAGGAGAAAAGCATCAGGGCTAGATGCCAGGTAAAACTGAAAGAGTCATTCATCCTAAATCGTATTGAATCAAGTGACAGCTCATCACTGTTAAAGGATATTTGGATTTCCCTCTCATGCCCAGTCGACGTGCCTTCATGTTGGGAAAGACATTCTTCATTATCTTTCCAAAGTCTGCTGCGCTCAGTGGATTGTAGCCAAGATTGTCACAATAACTTCTGAAAGTAAAACACGAGGATGGAAAATATTATATAGGAGTTCACCACATCGTCACAGACCAGTACAAACAGTATCTAAGATTCTCTAATATAACTCTATAAGGTATTCATATACTTTTAGCACCAAGGAAGGGGAATTGGGATGAGATGAGTTCACTGTTCCAATTAAATCAAATTGATTCCTTTCCCTAACGAGGGTTGCTGCACATGATTCTATGTTCTTGTCTGCTTGAGGAGCTGTGGCCTTACTTGTATTCGTCATACACCTCTTGCTTTGGCAGGGAGGTCTCCGGGTGCTCCTCCAGGTGATTCCTTATCCAGTTGAATGCATACATTTGTTGAGTACGGCTCGATGACATGGAATTCTGATCACTATTGTGGAGAGAGGGAGAGACGGACACATAAACATGAGTGGAACAGGATTCAGGCCTGTATGGGGAATTTTCTTGTCCTTTCAAAAGAGAAACGTTTTGTACCATAGTCCCGGAGTGGAGCAACCCCTCTGATTCTCAGTCCTACTGTGCAGTATTTGGCAGCAGGGTGGGGTTGAGGTTATGAATAGATATGGGGAAACAAACGAAAAACACAAAACCACTGGTATAGCATCTATCTACCAGTAATACATTTACAACATCATAAGAATCAAGCAGGGTGCTGAAATGGATGCTTGGACCCCACCGATTAATTGAACAGAACAAAAAAGGATCAGATTGTCTGACCTTTCCCTAACCTCACATTAACCTTGAACAAATAGTACAGCAGGTGAATACACAATGACAACATGGACGATTGAATTAAAGCAAATCAAATCAAATTATCCAAATTCCAATTAGAATTGTTCATTCGGTTGCTAATGTGTAGTTCGATTCTGAACTACACATGGGTGCCAGAAGGAGAATAAACCATACCTTTTGTCATTGCCGTTGCCCGGACCAGAAGGCAGCTTGAGGTAGAGGTAGAGCTTTTCGATGTCTGTAAACTTCTCAACATCTTGCTGCAAATGAAAAGATTAATATTTCAAGATAAATATTCGTATTTATGTGTCATGATTAGTAAATAAAAAAATATGAGTGTCCTAATCGAGCAACTAAATATAATCAAATAATTGTCATCAAGAAACAACACAATAGTCCTTAATTTAACAATGAAAAGAATAATAGATTATCAAATGATTATTGCGCTATTAATATTGTGCATTTGGGAATAATAATTTGTACAATGTCCAGAATATATATAAAAAATAGACCAGACCATTTAATCTTTGATGAGCAGTAGAGGGGAGCTTACAATATATACATTATTGTGCATAGTAAAATGTGCATGAATGGAGGAAGAATAGAATAATGTGTATTCCTCCTCTTAGGAAGATTCAAACTCTTAGCCTGCTGCTCTTCATGTAGCATGCAGGTTCAATCTAATCACTAGGTAAAGACTTCGGCCTTGTTTTTTGTGATTATGAATCCACCCTATATTTCTGTCCTAATATTTTATCAGGATATTAAGAAGGCATTCATCTCAATATTTCCTAATGCATTAGCCTCTTTGTTGCTACGGGAACCTATGTCCGAATACATGAGGGTAAAACCGTCACGCAAGTACTGAATAAATCAATGATTGAATGGATGAGTATCTGTTCTTAAACAAATATCCAATTAATCCCAATATTTTCCAGTTATCCATCAATTCATACACATCCATTGGGATGCTGTGCAGGACACCACGGGTTATTAGTTTTTCTTGGGATTATCCTGAAAGGGCTTTTCTTGGCATCAGGTAGGGCTATAACTACATCACTAAATCAGAACTCAAAACAATCTGCCATATGTAGGCCATGTGCCTGTGAAACCCAACACACAGGGTCACATATATTATGCTGTTATAATCATTTATATTACAATCCACAAAGATGTCAATGGTAAGAGAACATTAGAAAGGGCTCACATATGAAGGCGTTAATATGTGGTTAATGACGGTTAACTGACTAGGTGATCAGGTTAGTGTAGCATGCATCATATTTACTCACCAATATGTTGTCCACTTTTGATTGTACAGTTTTGCTATAATGACGAACAGAGCAGAAACAGCACTCAGATGCATGATTCAAAACACTCATGTACACATTGTCATCAACATCTTTGGTCGACATGCACGTTGTGTAGTGTGTACTATGCATTAAAGCGTCAATCGACGATGACTTGTAACACATTGATGAAAAAAAATATTTCCCCTTTATTGGTAGAAACCATCACACATCCACGTCCCTAATGGACCGAGGGTCGTCCTTTAGGGGAGCCGAGGTGCTCAATAAGGAAGCTCATGGAGCATCCAGTGTGACACCTGTCATGCACGGTGAGCATCAGCCTCCTCCTTGACATGGCCTCTGCTGCTCGGGCTCACGATGGAGGCTGAGCCTGTCTCCACCCGGATGGTCCATCCTGCACTAACACTACACATCCACCCGGTTATAACCGTCCCGAACACACGGTATTACCCGGTCATAAGCACCCATCGGCTGGGCCGTGTCCCCGCTTTGTGCCCCCCTGTCTCCCGGCACCTCCGACGCTACGCTAATGACAGGGCTAGCAGAGGACACTGAGTGGAGGCTGAGGACTGGTGTTCTCCGTCTTACCAAATTGAGTTTTTTATTTTGAACTGTAACGCATTTGCCTCGGGCCCCTGGAGTCCCGGCACCAGCGTCGGAAGAGAGCCCGGGCCCGCCGCGGAGGGCCTCTGCCCCCCGGGTTGTTGTGGATCCTCAGCCATGGCGGAGGTTGTGGGGCGGAGGGGAGCTCAACGGGTAGGCCTCGTCCTCCGCTGGGCGGGCATCACCCCGGGTACAGCCCGGCTAGGTGGAGCTGCTGCTGGACCGGCCGTGAAACATGGTCACCTACACTACGATCTCAACCCCACGAAAAATATAAAACGACAACAAAAACAGTCGGACGTACAAAAGACATCCAGCGAAGGACTCCACTACTGCCGCAAATAGCACGCCTGGCCCTGCAGCCGCTACGGGGGGTAGTGCTGCTGCCGGCCGCTGGGGGCGCAGCGCGCAGGCGCAGGAAACGCTACGGGGGGTAGTGCCGCTGCCGGCCGCTGGGGGCGCAGAGCACAGGCGCAGGAGCCAGCATGGACAATCCTATGTTTTGCCAGCAGATCTATTGTAGGCTTTCTGCATGCACCGATATTCATACAAATACCCGTAGGACTCCATTTTAGAAATGTGTTATCACGTTGAAGGGGGGTGTTTCTTGCAGCATCATTCAGATTGGTTAATAATATGCATTATTGTTGGTTACAGCTGTAGCAGTGGGCTATGGCTGTTTTGCCATTCGACCAGGATTGTAACATCATTATATATATTACAAAGTCGATGACATTGTTCATACCAATAGGTCTACAATGTGATTGCAATTGACGATATGACATCTGTAAATCATCAGCGTTCAGAAATATCTGTATATAATTAAGGGATGAAGTCACTAGGTCAAAACAAGAGCAACATTCTCAATAGGTATCCAATACCGCCCCCCATTGGTCACAATAGGGACGAGCACCATCCAAAACGCCAACATGCAGAGTGTTGTAGCCCAGGCCAGGCCTATATCTTCTTTGGAAAAAGCAGGTTTAAATTGATATTGTAAAACGTGGCTTTTTTTGGCATTACATCTGGACTCAACATGAATAAATGTTGATATTATAAGTTATTGGTGACTGTTTTTAGCCTTATATTTAATAATTATTATTAAAAAAAGAATGTATTATCATGTATTTCTAGCAACTATTACATGTTTGTTTTTGGGTATACATGAACCAAATGCCAAGTGCAGAAACGCACGCATGGTAAATTATATTTATAATTATATACATATATACATATAATTATATAAATATTATATGAATATGCATGATTCATAAATCATGCATATTTCCTTAATTGACTTACAATACAGGACAGGAAACACAGGTCATGGCCTGAAAACATCTCAGTGATTTGACTCAATATAGCCCCTTCATCATCATCTCACAGATCTATCAACCCGTGTTATTGGCTGACTTGTTAACAGCACTGGAGGTGTGGACTGCTGACACCTCCTCCAAAGCACCAGAAAACATTGTTTCCTTTAAGTCATTGTTTCCTCCCTCTATTTTTGACTCTGTTCCCATCTATTCTCGATTGATTTATTTTACTGTCAATCTCCTGTCACATCTGATTTGAGTGGTGGAGAAGGAGTTTGTCTCAGAAGTCCTTGTCCTTGCTCATTCTTTTAATACGTTAAGATCCAGTCTTTATGTCATTGACCTTGTTTACCAAGTATATCATATTAGCTCACTCATGCTGTGACATACCTATCTGGGTGACTATTGAGTTTTATAAAATAAGGCTATTCAAATAGTACATGAAGTCCCTCAATGAAAACAAACTTGTAGCTTACAATCCTCACATGTCATTAGAGCTAATCACAAGGGAATAGAAGCCTACTAATTATGGATAATTAACCCCTACTGTAGGATCCATATGGTAATACAGAAAAACCATCCCCAATAAATAGCCAGGATTACACATAGCTCATATGTCTGTGTAAAGTGTCGACCCTTGTTCGGCTTTCCTCCTCAAATGTAGTTCCATTTTTCTTTACCATATATGTAAAGTATGAGTGTGTGAACCCAACCCAGCGACATGAACCCAATACATAATACAGATAATTTATTGTCTCTTTACATGTTGTATGCTGCAGCTGTCATGGAAATATCTAATGAGTGTCTCAAAGAATGGTCTGTGATGATCTGGAAATCTCACGATGGGATCCTCTAATTAAATCCCAGAAAATATCAATACATTTTCTATATATTACGTTGAATACCAAAATGAACTAAAACACACTTAAGTACAGTCAATTCTAACTAGGCAATAATAAGCCAGTAGTCATACGCCACTTTGATAAATGAGTAACAGTCAATAGAATAGTACTGACAATAAAAACAATAGAAAGGTCCAGGCTGGGCTGACTTGGCTCAAAACAAAGCCTTTTCCGACCGGACACTGTAGAGACACCCTAGACACTTCTCCCTCCTCGTCGTAGGTCTTAGTGAATGTAGGCCAACTCTGGTCACCATGGGTGCAGAGGTCAGTCAGTCTAGTCCTCACGTGTGCTGCGGCCGTCGCTGCCCCAATCCTCTTACACCCCCACGTCTTCTGGCTCTCCGTGTCCCAGATCAGCCCTCCCTGTCCAGCGTCTTATCCCTGGACACTTCTCACGCCACCGTCACACCAACAACAGGTATCAAACACCAGCTCCCACTCGCCCGCCCCGGGCAGGGTCAGTGCTTCTATATGTGACACTCGGCAGTGTGTGTGATGGATGTGTGTGGGAGAGTGCGTGTGTGTGTGTGTGTGCATGTCGTGGACCTAGTGATGTGTGTTTTGAGAACCTTTTTACAAAATACACTGATTACAGTCACACTGAACTGTGACTGGCATAAACCAATTCATAATAATATATTTTCAAGTGTATGTTTGATTATAATAATAATAATATATAATATATGTATAAATGGTATGCTATGTAAAATCACTAAAAGATGATTGAAAGACGGTTACCTTAGGGCCAGATTAGGTAAGGGCAGGATGGAAGTGTAGTGAACTGTCTACAGTTGTCGGCTCCTGGCCAGCAGTGATGGGTTAAACCCCCCCCTCCACAGACTACCTGTAGGCATCCCAGAGCAACATGCTAATCCCCTACTTGCTCCTTAATAACATAAATCTGAATTCACTGTAAGTTCCTACTTGATAAAAGCATCTTATAAAGAACTACCAAGTACACCCAATATATTTAATATAAGGCGTTCACTAGAGAAGTCAACAACAAATGTAAACATTGCTTCAGAATATTGTGTAAATCCACGTGTTCCACCTCTCTGGTTCCTGTGCGTGTATGGGAGACCCAGGTTTGACGTCAGTCCCTCCGTTTCTCGTGGGCCGTCTGTTGTTGTAGTTGATTCAGACCTCTTCACTACGGCGTGGCGGTGTCCCGTGGAAAAACGGATGGGGAAACTGTGATGTCATCAACCTTGGCCCAGCAGGACATGGGAGCATGCAGAGCCTCGGGTGGCTGGCAGGATTTGGCGCCCGTGTGGGTGTATATGTGTGTGAGTTTTTGCATGTGTGTGTGTTCCTTTATATGTGTTTATTTGTGTGTCACGAGTTTGTTTGTGTGCATACATATGGTGTGTTTATAAGTGTGTGTGTGTGTGTGTGTGTGTGTGCGTATATGTGTGTCTGTTAATATGTGAGTTTGTGTTTATGTAAGTGTGTGTGTGTGTGTTTGTACATATGTGTGTGAGTGTGTGTGTATGTTTGTTTGCCTGCCCTGTAGATGCAGAAGGAGAGAGTGTGTGTTTGCGTGTGTGTACATATGTGCGTGAGTGTTCGCGTGTTTGCGTGCCCCCATAGATGCAGAATGAGGGTGTGTGCGTGTATACATACGTGTGTGTGTGTGTGTGTGTGTGTGTTTGCCTGCCCTCCTGGACGCAGAGGGTGTGTGGTGCCCGGCTGCGCTGCACCTGCGTCCCAGCACGCTGATTGATCAGTTTGGTCATGTGGAATGTCACCATCTGCTGCCCCCGTCCCACTCACTCTTTCTTGTGTGAGCGCCAGGCCCTGGCAGGAAGATGGTTATTTAAGCCATGTCAAATCAGGCACATGATGCTGAGCAGTATGTCAACAACACTTGAGAGATCTGCCTCGCAGGTGCAGAAGGGGCCGGCCTATCGTTTACAGCACCGTCACACGATTACTTTGATTTGTCAAACAGCGGCTAACCTCTTTTTTTTTATTCGATTGTATGTTGTAAATTCATGGGTGATTTTTTAATTGCGCTGTAAGGCCCTGTTGTGTTGACATGCTGTGCGTGCGTCCCAATGGGATTGGATTACTTTGCCGTGCTTGTTGTTGTTGTGTCTGTGCCATTTGATTTAGATGCGTTACATACGTACAGTGTATTGTTTATCTTTATGTTTATGTCTCTTTAATTCTCACAAGTTCAGCTTCTCTCCCTCCTCGGTGTCTAGCTGTCTAGCAACATATCAGGAGGGCCATCGTGCTGGCATTCTCCTTTGTTGAGCATCATAACCACTGACAGTTCAACAAAAGGAAAATATAGATATGCTAATGTGCACTCATTAACATTTGCATTACCTGTTTGAATAATCATGCTCCTGACAAGACTGCTATTAAGTAAGATTGATGCAAAGTTCAGGGTTAGGGCACTGTATATATTTGTTCTTACCGCATGTGCACCCATTCTTTTTATCCAGGAGCTTAGTCTTTGATTATTAGGACACTTAAGAAGCCTAATGTCAGAGGAAAAGGCCACGTCATTCACGTGTTATCATTGGGGTTATTCGTTAGGAAAACAGCTTTTCTGTTTACATAATCCTTCTAATTATCGACTATCATCTCATAATGTATAAAATCATTGTTTATAAGCTGAAAAAACATTTGATATATTTTTCAATTGAACAGGGTGTTATTTGTGTTGTTTGGTCTTCTAAAACAGAGAAGCTGCCCTCCTCACCGGGCTGACGGTGTTGTGGAGACTCGGGATTAGAGGAGTAACCTGTTGTGGAGCGGCTGACCTCCTAGGTGCTGGAGGGGGTATTAAATCAGCAGGTTAATGCATCTAAGCTGTTCCCTGCTCACCTTAATACTTCACTAGTTCTGGGAAGCAATGCTAGCCAATCATTGGTGTGTTTTTAAATAAAAGTGTTGGTCAAGTTGATTTCAGAAAGGTCATGGGAAAGACTTGTGTCCCATAATGAGCTTGACGACGTCCAAACCCAGTTTCCTTGTGGCTCAAGTATGAACACTAAGGTAGCCTAACTCATCAAATATAGACTTCATTTACATTAACCTTTAGTGCATTTAGCAGACGCTTTTATCCAAGCGACTTACAATACAGGTACATTTGTCAGAAGAAGGAGAAACAATATATCGCTGTCGGAACAGTAAGGATGTTCAAAGAACCAAGTGCAAAGCACTAACAATCGCTAGGTTAACCCAGGCTACAAACTCCTTGCGCCAGGGAAGTCCTTGATTGGGTTTTCCTGAGGTCTATCTGGAAAATTGCTTTCCATGTCTCTTATATTATCTTAATTTCAGTAAGGTCTGCCTAGATATATTTTTCTGATTTGTTTCAATGGATTCAAACATAAGCCTTCTGTTCTCACAAAGCCTTAACAAATGTTTTGAGGTCAACAGAACACAATAATACTCTATTGATGTCACTAATTGGCTATTTTTCATGGACTTTTTGTATATGTTCATTTATCCTTCAATAACAAAAAGGTTAGGTAGGTTAGTAGGTCACATGGGAAGACGTTGTGTCATAAGTGCTATCGCCAAGACATATTAAAGTATCCATAATCTTTTAGCCTGTCGTTAAAGTCAGAAATCACACGCGTCTCCAAGCTAAGGGAAGGTTCTCCTATGTGTATGTAGGTCAGACGAGGAGCTGGAAACGCTACCTGTTCAGAGATGTCTGTAGGATATTGGGTTGTTGTCCTTAACTTGGTTTGATTTTAGAGTAAGGATGTGCAAAATCCATTCCCATGATGTTTTCTTCCAAACCAGATGTCCTTCTTAAAATTAGATGATTGGTCATATGGAAGGAATTCACTCATGTAGGCCTATTGTTGCAGCAAATACTCGTTTTGTAATACTTCGTGATTTAGGCATACAATACGTCAGAACCTCAGCTTTATTTTATTTTTTCATAGATTTTTTACTTCAACGCTTGATTAGTCGGCCGGAACAATTCGGTTTTAAATATCCCATTCCATTTCGTCCGCGTCGTCAACCATTCCGGGAAGCGACCGAACTGACCGCTCCCTGGGTGCATGAATGGTACGGTCCTCATTTGCATAAATTGTCTGCGGGGACCAGCGGGAGGGCGGGGCCGGGAGGGGGCGCGACCAGCGGGAGGGCGGGCCGGGAGGAGGCGTGCACGGGGACGACGTGCACACGAGGACCCGAGCTTGGAGCTGCGGGGACGCGCCGCTGACTGTGAGTCCGGAGTGTTGAACAGGACAGTGATGTACTGCGCTTATCCTGTCCCCGGGACGGGGAACAACCCCATGATGTACTGCTACAACATGAAGCCAGTGAGTATCTCTTTATACTCTTTTCTTGTTTCCCTCCTCTTTGTGAGCTCTTGTGTTGAAGTAGGATGCAGAGATTGATTGGATCGTGAATGGTTAAATGCGATACTTGTGCTGCGACACGGCAAGCACATCTTATTATTGTGTTGTTACCAATGATATGCATTGCATGTGTACACATCACTTATTACCACACTGTGGGAGTGATCGTCGGTCCTGTATACATGCATATGTTCACAAATAACACTCATACACTTAGCAATGTGTTTTAACCGTCAGCTTTATTTGGATATTTTTTAACACACACACTTCAGAATGTGTTTTAAACATCAGCTTTATTTGGATTAAATAACCTCACATAACATGTTTGGTTTGTGAGTTTGGCTTCAAAGTTTGATAAAGTATCAAAGCATTTGTTAGCGTGTCCATAAAAGGTTGTAAAAATAGATGTAGTTCCTAGAAAGCTTAGAGTATCCTATTAGTGAAACATGTGGTGTTGGTGCTGTAGGCTACCAGCTTTTATTATTTGCTTTTCTGTTTGATCAGCCATGCTCAGACCATGCGGAACTCCTCTCGTCATCAGGACCAACTCATTGGGTTCACATCCCACTTTGTACTTTGTAAGTGCTGAGCAGTCAGTCCACCGGCAGCAGCGAGGTTCTGACATGAAGCAGACTGCCGCTGTTTCTATTTGATTTAAGCCTGCTTCGTTGCAGCGGTCCCTACACCACTACAGCCATTATCAAAGGCGCTTTGATCTCCGAGACTAACCATATCCAGACATCATGGATCACAGAAGCAGAAAATTGGTTGCATGTGGCTAGAGTTGGCCGGGGTACAACCGCAAGCGTAGGACTTGAAGAGCAAGTTGATATTCCACTCATCTGGTGCCATAACTCACCCAACATTAATAAGGGAATATTCCTGTGTGCTGCCACTCCATAACACTGGCTGCTTGTACTGTTTTCATTCAAACATTTGATTAAATAGGCTATTTGGTTAACTGTTTGTGATGAAAAAATTGACTTATTCAGGGGAATTGAAAAACTACAAAGGAACATATACACCCTAAAACTATCCTAACGCACAAAACAAAAAAGATGATTGTTTATGCAAAATATAAAATTTGAAGTTACGGTCTTTATATCCACAGTGCGTCCCTTATAATTATGGATGTCCTGATTGATGGTTCCTAAATCAAGGCGGTGTTAAAAGAGGATTCCATGCTGACGGGTCCTCTCCGGGGGGTGGGGCGGGGGTGTGGCCATTATTAACGGGTCGCCTGCCACGTTGATGGTAAGGAGGACAATTGGCTTTATCCTTGGCCATATGTTGCTCACATCGGCTCAGATGGGCCCGGTGTCGGCAGGGGCTCCTCTGTTGGCCTCTCGCACAATCACCATGGGACCCGTGCCAGCCAAGGTCACGGTGTGTGTCTGTTTGTGTGTGTGTGTGCGTGTTATGTGTGTGTGTGTGTGTGTGTGTGTGTGTGTTTTTGTATATGCTAACATGAAATGTGGGTCCCTGTGTTTGTATATCATTGTTGGTGTATGAGTCAATGAGTGTGTGAGTGTGTGTTTGGGTGTGTGTGTGTGTCTGTGTGTGTCTGTGTGTGTGTTTGTGTGCGTGTGTGTAGGTGTGTGTGTGTGTGTGTGTGTGTGCGTTTTCGGATGTGTGTGTATGTGTGTGTGAGTGAGTGTGCGTTTGTGGATGTGTGTGTGTGTGAGGTATTCAGCCTTTAATAGGCTGCTTTACAGAACTTGTCGTCCGGGTAACTGACACCCCATTGATGTTGAGCAGGGAGGTTTATTTTCATTTCCTGGGGCACATCAAAGAAATTGAGGGAGGTGCAGGTGCAGGCCAGACCTCTTGGTGTGTGTATGTGTGTGTGTGCGTGTGTGTTGCTGCGTGTGGTTGTGTGTTTACGTGTGTGTGTGTGTGTGTCTGTGTATGTGTGTGTGTTTGTGTGTGTGTGTGTGTGTGTGAGTGAGTGAGTGAGTGTGTGTATGTGTGTGTATGCGTGTATGTGTTTGTGTGTGTGTATGTATGTGTTTATGTGTGTGTGTGTGTGTTAGTGTGTGTGTGTGTGTGCGTGTGTGTGTCTATATGTGCGTGTGTTTGTGTGTGGTGTGTTTGAACATGTGTTGGTGTGTATTTCGAACACTTCTGCAGAATGCAGGCCTGTATTCCTGCATCCAATTTATTTGTGCAGAACACACGGTTAGTAGAAGCGGACCTCTGGGAGCGCACAACACATCACAACACAAACATCTCAGCTGCAGAAGCACACCATTTTAGTCTAAAATACTATGAGCGTGCGCACACAGTCGTGTGTCCAACAGTCATGTGTGCACAGACAAACCTTACCTCGATTAGCGTGGGGATTTCTCCCGCTGAACGCTTCCTAAATCCGGATGAGAAGGAGCCTGGACCTGCAGCTTATGGATTATCCCGTTCTGACCGTACTTTGTTCCACTCGCCTCGCCGCCGCCGGCAGAATTGCCCCCAGTGTTATTTTATTAATTACAGTTTATTTTCTACATTTCCTTTTAGGTTTATGGACAATGTCCTGACAATGAGGACATCAACCAGAACCCCACATCACACCTCTCCCACAAGACCCCCGGCAACGTGTTCGCCAACACCTTTTTTGGTGAGTGCCAGCGCTCCCCTGTGCTCTGAGAGCGCTCTGTGTGCCCTTTGAAAATAACGCCAGAGGGATTTCTCAACAACACCAAAGAGTTTCGTAATGGAAGTGCACTGAGTCTCGCTCATCACAGAGAGGGCCAAGTGAGCGGTAGGAGAGAGGGAGTAGGGTCTGGCTTCAGCCTGTAGGATATGGATATCCACATCCAACTGCTAATGTCTCTTACTCCCGTCCAGTGGCAAAGCGTGGTTCACAGGGCGTGGGCGTGGAAAGTTTCAATCTCTTCTTTCAATCCCTTACCCTAACCTAACCCTAACTCTAACAATTAAGCCTGTTGCGCTAGCTTTTTAGCCAGATTTTTGCTTGCATGTGAATGCACTATTTTCTTTCCATTACATTACATGTATCGTTTACCAAGGTACATGGAAAATAATGAATCATGAAATCCCAAATTATCATTGTTTAAAAAGGGACATCATTTACTAAACATCATCGCTGGCGTAAAACCTATGACGATTTTGATGGTAGCAGTTGGATGTGGATGTCCTACAGCCAGACATTATTGGATTGAGGGGGGAATGAATGTCTACTTTTGCTTTGGTCTACTTTTGAATGTCTACCCACTTTTATTTTGATACCGTTAACTTGCACTGAGAGAGGAGGAAATGGGTATGGGAAAGGTCTTATATGTCAGAGACATCAATCGTGTAAGAATTACATTAGGGATTTGAGTTATATGAGGTATAAAACTTGAATAGCTTTCTTCACTGTGTCCACGACATATTCAGAATTGACTTCAGCGTAGCGTTGCTGTGAGACACAAGATGGCAGCACATCTGTGTTCAAACTTGTGTCCTTAATGCAGAGGGCACAGGCAACTCAGCGGACATCTGGAACACGGCGAACGGACTGAACCAACAGGGCTACGAAGGGGGGCAACGAGGGGGGCTCACATCCAGCCACACAGAGCACGGGAACTACAACAACATGACGTCACACAATCACCTGGTAAAAACATTCATGAAAACAAACCCAAAGGGGGTCAGAAGTGCTGACCTCTGACCCGTATAAACGTATGACCGCCAACGGCTGGGTTTGGTGACGTGTTCCAGGTCTACTCAACGCAGGCGGTGACGGATATGAACAGAGGCCTTCCCCCAATGTCCACCTTCCACCGCTCGCACCCCCCCCGGACCCTCTCCTCCTCCGCCAGCCACTCAGACAACTCCTCAGGTCAGCTTCGGTTTGGGGTGTGGTGTGTTCAGAGGTCATGGAGTGAATTCACAATAAATGTGTATGTTTATATGTATATATGCAAATATATTTATATGTGGGGCTGTATCTGTCTCTATATATATATATGTATACATAAAAATATACCGACCTGTATTTTAAATCCATTAACTGTATATGAAGGGTCTTTGTGTGCCTCGAGAAGCCTTCATAAACTATGAATTGCCGCTCCCTTCCGTGGACAGGAAACCAAGGCAGTCTGCCCGGAGGCTCGCAGACGGGTGACGCGTTGGGCAAAGCTCTGGCATCTGTAAGTACACTCAACCCCGACCCTGTTAAACCCTGTGACTGCGTGGTTTCCTGTTCCACGTCCACTCAACTCCATTCAATTGATATAAAGAGAAACACTCAATCTGCGCTGCAGAGTGAAGTCAACCTGGCCTGTGCCCTGACGTCCCGGCGACGCGGCCTCGTGTGTTTAAAGCTGGGCTCGCGGGTGCTGGGGTTTTATGGGCCTGCTGTCATAGTAAAAATGTCCGCAATTGATGAGTTTGGTTTGGGATTATGAGCCGGAGGTGGGGGTGGCTGTAAAACCCCGCAGAGACATGATGAGTTGTGCTTTTAAAATGATCCATGTGCTGGGCAGTGTAGCTTGCTCACCCCCTCCTCTTCCTCCTCTCCCCCCCCCCCCCCCCCCAGATATACTCTCCTGACCACACAAGCAGCAGTTTCCCCTCCAGCGCGTCCACGCCGGCCCGCTCTCCCTCCCCCCCGACGGCCCCCACCGAACCCTCAGGTAAGACACACACCCAAGACCCCCCTCCCATGCTGACCACATGATACACCAGATTCATACGTTTTATTTGTCAAATACTTTATCACTATTCTTTTACTTTTGTGTTTTTGTATTGATTTAAATGTGGATTCTTATCATCTATTTTAATTGTGATAATTAATGAATCAATGAATTCATGTTTTTGATGTATTGATGTATTTCTTAATTGAGGTATTATCCTTCTTGTTACCTACCGTGACACCTCTCCACTACACCTGGACATGCTTTCCCCTTTTCTTCCCATCCAGGCCCCAACATGCGGCCCTGGAACCCAGCCCAGTCCCCGGCGTCCCCCGCCTACGAGTCCTCCCTCATATCGATGGTACGACGGCGTTCCTGTTTTAAGAACACCGCTCCTTATTGGTGTGTCACTGCCACGGCCCCAGAGGATAATACATAGAAAACACAAATAAATGATGGGAGAAAGTCTAGCCCTGCCTTCATGTGTGTGTTTGTGTGTGTGTGCGTGCGTGCGTGCGTGTGTCTGTGTGTGTGTGTGTGTGTGTGTGCGTCTAGTCTCAGGTGGAGGACCGTCTGGACCGGCTGGATGATGTGATCCACGTGCTGAGGAACCACGCTGTGGGCCCCACGGCCAGGCTGCCCGGGGACCTCCACAGCCTGCTGAGCCACGCCGGCCCCGGACCCGCTGCCACCACACCGCCGGTCACTACGCAGCCGGCGCCCGGCCGCAACGCCGCCCTGGTGAGCCATCGTCTCTGTGTCCATGGGCCACAACAGAGCGTTCAAATGTAGTGGATAAGTATGGAGAGAGAGCGTGAAGCTGTTCAGGGTGTGTGCGTGCGTGTCCACAATTGGGTGGGTGGGTGTGTGTCTGTGATTAATTCAGGTAGAGAGCATGAAAGAATAGGCTCTCCAAAGAGCGTGTGTGTGTGTGTGTGTTTGTGTGGGTGCGTTTGTGTGCGTTCCTGTGTGTATGTGTGTGCGTTTGTGTATGTGTGTGCGTGTGTGTGTGTGATGAATACAGTCAGAGAGCATAAAAGAATCGGTTCTCCAAAGAGAATGCTCTGAAAGCTCATTTATTCTGAAATGTGTTTAGCATTCAACATTTTTTCCACATGTGTTATTTCCCCATGTGTCGTTTCCACATGTTTTCAAGCCCTGAGCGGGGGGAGGAGCTGGGTGGGGGGTGCGGGCAGGGGGGTCTGCGTGGGCGTCCCTGAAATAGGAAACGGGACACAATGGGGGAATGCTGTGACGCATTGTCTTTGTACGGATATGACCACCTTCACTATGGAGTCAGCTGCACTACGGTCAACGTTTAGGAGACAGGCTTCAGCCCGTTGGGATGGAGTGGTATACGCAGGAGAACAGGGTCTTTATATTAATCCTTGGCTGTAGTGTAGACGGGTATACAACCAATTCACTTTGATTTTTTTTCAGAATGATGTCAGAAGTAATTTATTCAGTAGTAGTTTGGGTGATGAGTAATTCACTTGTTTTTTCTGGTGTGTGTCTTCCTAGACAGGGTTTTAATAATCCTTTCGTTGTTTATTACATATACTAACTGTTGTTTGTGGCTCTGCAGGTGGAGGCGGTCACCATGAACACCAACCACCAGGTGTTCCAAGGGCGGATACAAAATGGCCACCCGTACGCCGCGAGGCAGCGACTGGCGCTCCAGACCGTACAGGGGTGCGGCGGCAGAGGTAGGTCCTTCACTGGGGACCGCCCACACTCTTCTCCAGAGGCAGGGACCTTTGAGGGACGCCTCATGGAGGATCAGCTAGGGGTGAGCCTCCTGCTGACCTACAGGGGGGCGGCGATCATGGAGGGTCAGCTAGGGGTTAGCTGCTGACCTACAAGGGGACGGCGGTCATGGGCTTGGTGTCTGTTTTCAGTTTTGGTTCTGAAATAGACCCAGTAAAGTGTACGTTGAAGCGTGTGTGTTCAGTGTGTGTATTGTGTTGATAGGCAACCAGGAGCTGAAGCTGGAAGGTGTAGACAGGGAGGAGATGATGCACACCAACCACAGCTCAGACAGCCAGCGATCAGACGAGGAGGGCGAACACAAGCTGCACGACGACAACAGCACCCCGGCCAGGTATGCAGAATCTAACTGGCAACAACAGGCTCCTAGTAGCACTGAAACAACCAGTGGTGGGTAGTAACGCGTTATTACAAGTAACGCAAATGATTAAAATTAGTATTTTGATCAAAATCTAATTTTGTAATACAAGCGTACACGTTAGCGACGCGCCCTCCCTAGGTTGCGATTCCATAGCTGAGGCGAAGAGTCTACCGTTACTCTGCGTTCACACCAAACGCCACGGGGCGACAAGATCCCATACAAAGTGAACGTAGAGACGCGTATCGGGCGAATTATTCGCTAGAGAAAACCGGCGACAAGTTTTGATTTGTCGCGCCACACTTTCGCCCTGCGCAGGCGAGCGGGTTCACGAGGATTTGTGGCACGACAAATTTGCTCGAGTTGAAATATTTCAACTTTGACGCGACATTTGTGTGATGACAGCCAATCAGCGTTCAACAGCGTGGCCTCTGAGTGACTTGTGTAACGTAACAGCCAATCAGCATTCAACCGGCCAACTCAGTGCAGTGCAGTCCGGGGTGAACTGCAGCATGGAGGAGAAAGTGATTGTTGCCGTTTGCGACTCCCGGAGCCAGAGCCGGCGCTGGCCGTTTCGGCGACTCGACATCAACTTGGACAAGTCGCCTAGGACAGGCGACTTAACCCTTCTCCGTTTGTTTCGTATATTTTAATTGACTAATTAAGGGCGCCACCAGAGGGCGCCCCCAACGCATTTGCCGCCCTAGGCGATCGCCTAGGTCGCCTATGCCGAGCACCGGCCCTGCCCGGAGCTCTATATATAATAGTATATAATATAATATAATTGTATATATAATATCACGGCCAAAAGCTCTGTGCGCCTCCGGATGGCCGTAGCGCGGGGAGCTCTCGAAGGGATTGGGCTTCTCGGGGTTTGTTTACCGGCGTTGCTATTGTTTCCGGTCTTGTGTGTTCCAACGGTTCAGCGCGGCGGTGTGAAGGGCCAGGTGTTTTCAAAAGCGGCTGCTGCTGCTGCCGCCGAAAGTTTCAACACGGGGAAAGGTGAGCGGAAGGGCAAAATCTGTGCGCGTTCACGTGGGCGGCAACCGCTTCCTAGTAGCCGCTTTTGTAACCGCCTCCCCTCTGCCGCCCTTCCCTCATTGAAATGAATGGAGGTGGCGAGTTGCCGTGCGGCGGTATGAAAGCAGCTTAACGTTGGGACTGAGGACTAGAAAGGGGGGGGGGGGGGAATACGGTCCACGTGTGCGTGCAAGTGTGCGTGCATGCTATGTGTAGGCTGAATAACAATCGCGTCAAGACAAATCTAGGCCAATCAGCCGTCCTGGCTAGTGTTCCTACAAAGCTCTTGCCTTTTGTCATATGCACAGAGCTGAAATCCATTTACATTTTTAGTGTGTCAATTTGTTTGAAATGACATGAAATTCATTTTGTTGTATGTATTGTTGTATGTATGTTTAATGAACAATACACACAATGAAGAAATGTTTTAAGAGTACATCTTTCTCTCTCATTCACTCACTCACACACACACGTTATGTATTTTTCACTGATCCAAGCACTGCAATACAAAAATGTGAAGTTACTTGTAATTTGAGTAACTTTGTAACAGAGTACTTTTTTACTCTTACCGAAGTAGGTTTTCCAATTGGAATATTTACTTTTGCTCAAGTAGATTTTGAAGGAAGTAATTGTACTTTAACTTGAGCACAGATTTTCAGTACTCTACCCACCACTGGAAACAACCTCATTAAAGAGCTCATCTATTAAAAAAACACTGTGCACAAGGTATGGCTGTGTCATCTGGTAGAACTACATTGACTTAACTAACACTGTTAATTAACCACATAGTTACTAAGTTAGTAAGTAAGGTTATTTGTCATTATTTTCCAAGTCACTAAATAGGTGACACATTTACAAATGGAACACAGTAAACCATAAGGATGGCTTACTGTATCGGGCCACAGTAGCCAGCAGAGGGCAGACACCCCAACAGTATGAACTCAGTCCTTGCCCTCAACCAGTAGACTTTACTGTCACTTCAGTGTGGTGCCATGGGGCTGGTCTGTTGACTAGCTCAATGTAAATTCAGTCTGACTTCATGACATGACATTTACTACAACAGTAATAGGTTGCCCCGCTGGTTCATTCATCGTCATACCATGGTCATCCTCAACCCTCTGGCCTTCCTCTTCCTCCCCTCGCAGCCTTCATGAGGACGAGGACCTGAGCCCCGAGCAGAAGGCCGAGCGCGAGCGCGAGCGGCGCATGGCGAACAACGCCCGGGAGCGTCTGCGTGTGCGGGACATCAACGAGGCCTTCAAGGAGCTGGGCCACATGTGCCAGCTGCACCTCAACAGCGAGAAGCCGCAGACCAAGCTCCTGGTGCTGCACCAGGCCGTGGCCGTTATCCTCAGCCTGGAGCAGCAAGTCAGGGGTCAGTGGTCGTCCTACGCCCGGACTGGTCCGTCTACGGCCAGGAGATGAGGGATGGGGGCTAGAATCAGGATATAGCAAGGGGGGCAGATTCAGGAGATAGATGGGGCTAGATTCAGGAGATAGATGGGGGCTAGATTCAGGAGATAGATGGGGCTAGATTCAGGAGATAGATGGGGGCTAGATTCAGGAGATAGATGGGGCTAGATTCAGGAGATAGATTAGATGATAGAGGAGGGCTAGATTCAGATCATCCAGGAGGATCTTCTGATAGAGAGGTGAAGTGTTATGTAAAGAGATATGGATGGATGGATAGACGGATGGGTGGTGTGGTAGTTTGGACAAAGAAGTGTAATAATAGATTGAAGTTTGAGGAATGCATGAAAGCTAGAGATACATGGATGGATAGCTGCTGGATAGAGAGATGGATGGATTGTTTAATCTAAAGATTTGATAGATCTCATCTTTTGAAGGCTAATTACATAACCGTTTTATAGCAACGTATTTTGACAGTTTTTGGTCTCAAAAAAGTTTTAACCAGTAGGGTTAACTTCTGGTTGGAAAGGCGTTCATTGGACATCTAGAGAGTGATTTGTTCAAAGTGAGCAGCATCATGTGGATACCGTTAATAACAAACAGGCCTCACGTTTCCTTTTCTTCTCGTGGTTCACACCCTGACTCTCACGGTGCTCCCACAGAGAGGAACCTGAACCCCAAGGCGGCGTGTCTGCGGCGGAGGGAGGAGGAGAAGGCGTCTGCCGGCCTGACAGAGCAGCAGTCCATGCACCTGGCCTTCCACCCTGGCCTTGCCGACACCAGCCACCCCATGGGACGTCTCTGAGCACTGATACACTACGCCCTTACATCTCCACTCACTCCTACGTCTCCCCTGTCTCCTACTATCACTCCACTCCATGTCTCCCCTCACTCCTACAGTCACTACACTCCTACGTGATGTTTCCACTTACTCCTACAATCACTGCACATCTTCATTCCATCCCACAGTCACACACACACACACACACACACACACACACACACACACACACACACACACACACACACACACACACACACACACACACAAAAAAAACATAAGCACCCAGGGAATTATAACCAGAACAATATGGCCCTGTTTAAAGAGCCAGTGAACTCAAAACTTTACTTTGTTTTAAATGTGGTAATTTGTTGTATATGATCATATAAATAACATATTAATCTATTTCATCAAACCACAGGGTGTGTGTGTGGAGGTGAAAATCTGTCTGAGCAGCAATGTATTTAATGTCTGCGTCCAAGTGAGGGTTAGGTTTCCCGGACACCTATAGTATAACGCTACGGTGTGTGGCGTATTTCATATACAACATCACTTATTATAACACTCATAACAGTTACACAACAAAGGTAAAAAAAAAAAAGTATCATAAAGTAGGTCGTAACCATGGGGATAACAAGCCCCCCTCTTTCCTAAAACTCTAAGCCCAAAACACTTTTTTTTAATCACAGTGTTGAATTACATCTGAATCAGTGGGCTCACTGGCTCTTTGGAGGATATTCGATTGACCTTATAGGTAAATAATGAACTAAACTATGAGCAGAATTTAGGTATTGTTTTATTTTTCACCAAATGACAGTATCCTAGTTTGACATTACATTAAGCTTATTTATTCATGATACATCTATGTGGATACCAATATATAAATGTCTTATTTTGACATTATGATGATGATGATATGGTTATGTCTCTAATATGCAGATTCCCACAGAGCATATTTAGGAAGTAGCGGTCTGAGTAGAAGTCACTCATGTGTCTTCTAAAGCAGCTCTGTTCGCATTTGATGCAATTGAACAATCGTCTGGTATAAAGCGGACTTATAACTTGTGCCTACACGTACTTGTAACAGACAAATGCATTGTAAACTGAAGATGTTTTTGTACATATTTTCTATTTATTGATTATGTTTCTGTTTCGATATCTTAGACAAGAGTAGGGGAAATGGTCACCCACTTTAAGTTTACGGATACAAGTTTACAATGTATGAGTATATGTTCAAGCTCAGAGGAGTGGAGCCGCGCTGTGTGAGCAACGGAGTCGCCATCATCCGTCGTGCGTGGCTCATGGGAACGCGACGCTCCACCTGTGTGTTTGTGGTGTGTGCGAAAATTGCAGGAGTTTGACCATTCTGTGAATGAACCCAGACATCCGAGAATGTTGTAACGTAGAGGCATCGTATATCTTAACAGTGATGTTCTTCGTGTGTTTGCTGCAACATTGTGTTATAGATCTACGCCAGTTTGTACCAAATGATACACTGATGGGTAGGACGGAGCACTTTGCAGTTTTCCCCCATATCGTTTCAAGTGTAATTATTGTTCTTACTATTTAGTCTATGCCTGGTTGCTATTGCATGTTCGTTTTTCTATTACATTGTTTCCATTTTCTAAGTTATGTAAGTTATCTTTTATACAATCCTTGTGAAAAGATTATGCACCAGAAAATAGCTGTGTTCAATGTTAACAGTAGTGTGTGTTTTACGTTTATAGCCTACCCTTTAAGCGTATCATTTTCCTACTTCATTGAACTGCATTTGTTTCTACTCATCTCATGTTATCTGCTGAGCAAAATAAAAACAGCCAATATGTGTACACTTTTAAGTAGCCCTAGGCATGTGTCAAAATTATGTAGCAATAAACGTCCTTTTCAATATGTCTGCTTTGCACTGGTCATTGAGTCGGGAGTAAAGTCGGCCTAATATTGTAGGAGTTGAGTTGTGATAAGGCACTGGAGGACGAGTAAGACCTTCGGGCGGAGACCAGAGACAGTCAGGCTCAGTCCCACGAGACCAGAGACTGAGCAGTAGCCAGGCTCAGCACCACCAGGCCACATCAGTCCTAGTCTCACCAGTCCAAGCCCCTCCAGTTTCTCTGAGCCCCTCCAGTCTCTCTGAGCCCAACCAGTCTCTCAGCCCAACCAGTCTCTCTAAGCCCCACCAGTCTCTCTCAGCCCCTCCAGTCTCTCTCAGCCCCACCAGTCTCTCTCAGCCCCACCAGCCTCTCTCAGCCCCTCCAGTCTCTCTCAGCCCCTCCAGTCTCTCTCAGCCCCACCAGTCTCTCTCAGCCCCACCAGTCTCTCTCAGCCCCACCAGTCTCTCTCAGCCCCACCAGTCTCTCTCAGCCCCTCCAGTCTCTCTCAGCCCCACCAGTCTCCCTCAGACCCTCCAGCGTCTCTCAGCCCCTCCAGTCTCCCTCAGTCCCACCAGTAGTGGGACCAGTAATAGTCAGGCTCAGCACCACCACTCCCAGCCCAACCAGTCCCAGCCCCACCATTCCCAGCCCCACCAATCCCACTCCTAAAAGTCCCAGCCCCACGAGTTCCAGCCCCACCAGTACGGGTAGACGCGCCCCGGTCATTACCGCCCTCAGCGCGTCGTGAGGAGGAGAACTGCGCTGCACTCCGCTCTGTAACTCCGCTCTGTAACTCTTGGTAAGTTTCAGATTTTTACGAAAAGGACTATTTTGTTTTGTCTAACTTGTGATCGCTATACTGGGAGGTTTTCTCACACACAAGTCATTACCTGGGTAAATATTCTAAGGGCGAGGCGACCCAGAGTGTATCTGAAGCTTCAGCAGAACCGGATGACAAAGTCCTGAGTAGATCTGCCTTTACTGTTTTACTACTTTATTGTTCGCATTATTTAAATTAATGACATAATGACAATTAAAATATAGCAAATATCGTTGTTTCCGTACAATAGAAACGTTTTTATCGTCATAAAACGTTGACATTATCACTTTATCGGATTGGTGCTTTGACAAGCTTCCCGTTCTCTTGACTTGATCATAAACTTAAGGATGGCTAAGGACCGTGCTCTTCAGAATGAACGTGTTTTGTTTGGGCAGAAAAAAGGTTAGTTGTTAACAGTGACACACTTGTTAATAAAAAGCGTCCCCATATTGTCACAGTGCATGACGCCACTCAGCGGGGAGCCCACCGTTGCGCATTGTTGTCGTCATGCAGCTTGGGATGCTTTACAATAGCCTGCACTGTCATGAGCACACAGAACGGACTGTTTTAATTTCTCTGCCGTGGCAATGTGTTGATAATACGTATCAAGTTATTCTTTCAGCACAGCTGATGCGTGTAGCTCCGCCAGGGTGCTGTGTCAGTTAACTGTCATTCATTGTCCTCAGCTCAGGCGCAGCCCAGTGTTGTGTAAACAGTTACCCTGGCTATTTCACATGATATATGGCCTAACCACCCGACCCACTTTGCTTGTTTCGCAGTACACGCTCGCGGTTGGTTAGAATTGTAATTGTAAGCGTATACATGACTCTCAGCAGTCCTACCACTACTCAAAGTCCTCCTTGTGTCTCAGGTTCGCTGGAGTTCCGATGGAGCATCGCAGGATGAACATTTCCCCGGACATCAGGGTCCAGAGAGGCTACGTCCAGCCGCACAGTCGCCCCAGGAGCAGCCCGGACAACCTGTTCGGAGTGAGGGTCCAAATCCAGGGGACCAAAGGCCATCCCTACGTGGTTATGAACAGCAATGACCAGGAGAGCCTCAGGGATTCACCGGCTCCTCAATCAGAGCAGCAGGGCCAGAGGAGGGCAGGGTCTCTGGACCGGTTCTTAGAAGAAGGACCTGCTAGCCGAGGTCAGGTCACAAACTCAGAGTCCAGGGACTCAGGACGAACTGCAGCCTCCAACGAACTTCATTATCAGCGACACCCAGAGCTACTGCGACCTTACGACCCCGAGAGAAACAACCTCAACCTCCTTATCGCCCCACAGCCCGTCACAGACCCCCGGGCGTCTCCCTCTCCCCCGGGTCCCTTTCCCACTCAGGTCCCCCAGGCCTTCAGTCCCACTAATAGAGCCCGGATCCCGCTACCTGCCGGGGGTCCGGATCAAGACCACGACGAGCATCAGCCCGGAGAACCCGCCCCTCCAGGTAAAGGGGTCCCTGCCAGGTCCCCAAACTCCATGGAAACAGACACCATCCCCTCTGTGGGCAAGCTGATCGACCGCTTCAACAGCACCCAGCAGAAGAGGGGTCGCTTCGGCCCACAGAACAGGATCAACCTGGAGGACCAGAGGAGGTCTCGCAGCGTGGACAGCAGGAAGACCTCAGACTCCTCCACCTCCTCCTCCACCTCCTCCTCCTTCTCCTCCAACAGAGCCTCCTCTCTGAAGGGCGCCCGGTCTGGGACCTTGACCGCGGACGGCGGTCGTCCCCCTGAGGAACCAGGCTCCAGGTTCCTCGGCGGAGGCCCGGGCACACCGCTGACCCGTTGCAGGCAGCAGAGCTCCTCCAGCACCCAGCTCTACCAGGAGCCCCCAGGGAGGGAGGCCTCCCCAACACCTCCCCAGAACGCCAAACCAGTGCTCAACGGAGTGGGACGAGCGTCTCCACCCCGGTCCCAGGCACCCTCAAACCACGTGGAGGAAACCAAGGACAGAGATGCACAGGTAAAGAGTTTCACTACATGTATCAGGAAGATTCCTTGTCCAAAGGCTGTATAAACGTGCTGTTTGGTTCTTAAACAGGTCACTCCTGATCTTCTGAAAGGGCAGAAGGAGGTGTCCGCGGACTCAAATGAAGACACAGCCAAACAGATACTGTACTTCTATCTCAAGGATGGGTGAGTGTTTCAAACATTGGAGTATGCAGGACATAGTAGACCCAGGAGAATCAAGCTAATACCTTAGCTAGATGTCTGCTAGCTCTCTAACTAGGCCTGGTGTGGTCTGGTGCTTCCTGTGTAGACCTACTGGGCCTGGCTGATACTAGCTCTGGTTCAGGAATGTGTTGAACCCAACGGCACATTACTTATACACCAGATCCCTTTCATGGGCTCCTCTTGTCCTTTTGCCTTCTCGTCGTCTTCTGATTTCCTCTTCGTAATTACATTCTTAATTACATTCATAATTACATTAGGTAGGAAATAACATTCATGCCACTTAAATATAATGTTTTGTTGGCCCACCCGTCACCTCTTGCCCTCCTAGCATTCCTGAAGGAGGATCCTTTCTCTGCAATCCCTTCTTAAGGTCCCTTCCTGTTCCCACTGCATATGGAGGAGGTTCTCTCCTGCCTGTTCAAGGCATTCGGTCCGGGGTGGGGGAGGGGCTGTCAAACCTCATTTGACTGTGTGCCTGTGATGCCCTTTGAGGCTGAAGTTGTAGTGAATAAAGTCGACTTGACTAGAGGTGAGGGACATTTGTTATAAATATGAGGGCGAGTCTCCCTTGGCCCTCCCAATGGTGTTGGGTCCTCACACTCTCAGATAAGGGCCGGTGGTTACAGCTGTGTGTGCTCAACGCATTGGATTGGAATCCTGACTATGAACACATTTCCACACTCTTGGTTATAGATGGGCTTTAGTCTCTAGTCGCTTAATTGAGCAAGAATGTAATAATCAAATGATTTTTCACTCTACTGACTTGATAAAAATGGCAGCAATAATAATATTAATGGAAAAAACATTTGAAAAAAGGGATAAATGCATTAACTGTGTCAAAACAACATGACTCGTTGCTCTGTGCAATACGGTGCAAAATTTGTTTATCCACTTTCTCTAAGATCCTTTTTACAGTTATCGCAATAATGATGCGCAGACTATCATCAGAGACTAATCACATTAGTCTCTGATGCGCAGACTAATGTGATTATGACAGATATTATGACCAGGGGTTAACCCTGAAAGTGTGTTTACATTGGTGATTCAGGACGACTGATAACGAGTCCACAACAGAGAAGAAGGTCCACCTGGTGCTGGAGAGGATGAACAAGCTGAAGTGGAAGACAGCGGAAATAGTGGAGAAGGAGGAGAGGGTAAGCTCTAAGGCGTTCCTCTCCCTCATAGAGAGGGGTCTCTCTCAGTGATTCATGCTTCATGTGTTGATTACTACTACTGGCTCTAAGGATCTGCAGGGAAAACAGACTGCACTGGAATATGAGGTGGATGACTTGAAGAAACAGCTCAAGGTGGAGATTAAGGTACAACAGAGTCTGACCGTTACAGTTGAAAACATGTATAAAAACATGGAGGTTTAACTTCTTGTTGTACTGGATCTTTCTGTCTTTGTGAAGTTGGTCATCTATTTATTTTTGTACGTTCTGTAGAATGAAAAGCTGTTAGCCAAGGCCTGTGAAAAGGCCAGGAATGATAGAAAGAGCATGGCCGAAATGTTGAACAAGGGTGAGTTTGAGCTGTCAAAGCTCCGGGACCGGCTGGCTGAAGTGGAGGCTGACCTTCAGTCCACCAAACAGGAGTAAGAGCTTTATGTCATTTTAAAACCGATTGAATAAAAACATGTGGTCGTGTTGGTCACCAAAACATACTGAAGTGTGCAGAATTCAGTGTTTCAGTATTCAATGAACAGCATCAAGCCTTGATCTTAACAGTCAAGTGTGTGTTTTGCCCCGGCGTGTCAGGCTGGCCCAGCTGAAAGCAGAGCGAGAACGCTCCAAGACGGAGATGAAGGACCTTCAGCACCAGCTCTCTGAGATGCACGACGAGCTGGACCAGGCCAAGAACATGGAGGACATCAACGCAGACAAGGAAGTGCTTCTAAAAGTGAGGACCATTTGACTAATAGTTATGAAACTTTTAAGTCAAGATGAATTTAAGTTAGGGATGGATGGACCAAAAAACATAATAGTTGTTCTTACCTTGTGCGGCCTGCATTGTGTCTAGTTCAGTTGATTTTAGAAACAAGGTCATGCAGCATGTGGTACTTTATATTATTTCTTGTCCCTACT
The DNA here is from genome assembly GCF_949987615.1 of Pollachius pollachius. NCBI lineage: Eukaryota > Metazoa > Chordata > Actinopteri > Gadiformes > Gadidae > Pollachius > Pollachius pollachius. The sequence goes on along the minus strand of NC_136942.1, from coordinate 22,372,804 downwards.
CCAATTTAGATTGCATGCTTTGATTGTTGTCAGCCTCCCTTGTAAGTGGCTGGATTACATTGTAGTCTGCTAGATGACTGGATGCGTCGACTGCTAGATGACTGGATGTGTAGTCTGCTGATGACTGGATGTGTAGTCTGCTGATGACTGGATGTGTAGTCTGCTGATGACTGGATGTGTAGTCTGCTGATGACTGGATGTGTCGTCTGCTGATGACTGGATGTGTCGTCTGCTGATGACTGGATGTGTCGTCTTCTAGATGACCGGATGTGTCGTCTGCTAGATGACTGGATGTGTAGTCTGCTGATGACTGGATGTGTAGTCTGCTGATGACTGGATGTGTCATCTGCTAGATGACTGGATGTGTCGTCTGCTGATGACTGGATGTGTCGTCTGCTAGATGACTGGATGTGTAGTCTGCTGATGACCGGATGTGTAGTCTGCTGATGACCGGATGTGTAGTCTGTTGATGACTCATGTTCCTGTCTCAGGATATGGCCCAGCTGCGGGACGGCTACCAGGAGCTCCTCACGGTTCAGGAGGAGCAGGAAGAGATGCTCCAGCTCAGGGAGGTTGAGCTGGCGGGCCTGAAGGCGGCCCTGAAGGAGGAGGTGGAGAGCCACGAGAGAGGTGTGACCACTCTGAAGGAAGAACACCTGCAGAAGGTTCAGAAGCTCCTCAGAGCGGTGGATAAGGCCAAAGAGGTGACTGAAGGGGTTATTTGGCTCCTTGTTCCAACCCACATATACTAATTTATTCCATGGGAAAATACCTTTTTTATAACCGCAATTGTTATTGCGTTGTTTGTGTCTCTGTTGTCAGAGCAATACTCTGCTTGGTCAAGACAAGGCCGAGGCGGAGAGAGACCGGGAAGCATGCCAAGACAAGTTCAGAGCCATGAGCCAAGAGAGGGGGCACCTGAAGGAGCAGGTGAGGCAGCTGGGGGGCAAGGTGGAGGAGCTTCACCACGCCATCAGGGAGGCCAAGGGCCTGGAGAAACAGCTGGAGCAACGGGCCAACCAGCTGGAGGTAGATGGACCTGAGGAGCACCTTAACCATTAAGGCATTAAGATCTCACTTCTTTGTTCCCATAGGGTGGGTCTGGTCAGGTAAGCTGAAGTGTGCTGTGGATGTTATGTCATTGCATTCAGAAAGAGAAGCAGCAGGTTGAACGCACTCTGATGGAAGTGAGGCAGAAGGAGGATCAGATGTCTCAGTCCAACCAGTCCCTCATCACTCGTCTGGAAGATGTCCAGGTACAGGCTGTTCTCAACAACCGCCTCATACCTTGGTTCTGCACATTAAGGAGTTAGTTAGTTAGTAACTGTTTTTCCATTTAGTGATTAGTTGATCATTTTTGAACATTGATAAAAGTCTTATTTCATTTCTTGAGTCATTGAAATCGAAGTACAAATATGTGCTGCTTAATCCTTCAGAAATGTGAATGTTTGATTCATGGATCGTTATTAAATGAATGCTTTAGTTCTTTCGGCTCGTGTTATTTGGAATTGATGTTGCTTTTATATTTTAAAGACTGCTTCATCTAAGGTACCGAGCTGTTAGCTTATCTCTGTCCTTTGTCGGCAGATTGAGCTGACCAAACTGAACCATGAGCATCGAGAGCTGAAGGACAAGCTCAGGGAGGAGAAGAGCCAGGTGCTGGAGCTCTGGAGGACCCGCCAGGAACTGGAGGAAGAGAGGAAGACCCAGGACCGCACGGTGGAGCAGATGCAGAAGAAGGTGAGAGTGGCCGCTCAGTGGGGGCTACCAGTAGTCTGTCTCAGTGGGAGAGAGCTTTACCCTCATTGAAATAATGAAGCTCAACCTGCCAATGAGTATTTAAAGAGAATGCACTATTATGAGTTGATAAGGAGAGGAGCACAACATTTAAATGTATATAATGTAAAACCATGCTTTTTAAATGTATCTAAGAATACACTTAAGAGTTTGGATAAAGAATCACATGAAAGTGACAGGAACTCCACCTTCCAACACACCTGAGTGTGTGAGTGACTCCTTTGGCAAAACTTTGAGTACACAGTTCATTCATCGTATATGGCACAGGTGTTTGTTGAAAAGGTGTTCATAACGCCTATTTCCTGAGCGGGTAGCTTGCTAAAATCACCTGGCTATGGATATATAGCCCTGATATTCAGAAGCTCTACAATAAAATTCAGAAACAAAAATCCCATGAAACTGGATGAGAAAGGTAGATAATCTCATTCATTAAAGCAAGTTGTAACTGAGTTAATATTGTTTTTTGCTCATGCAGGCCCCAAGTGTTGCTCGGAATCAATGCAACAAGACTACTTAGCACTGAACTGGACAGTCACAATTCAATTGTTTGAAATGTTTACCAGTCTTTATATTTTAAAGCAGCGTTAGGCTGATATGTTCTATGATGCAATGATATTCATTTCATTTGCAGAAACATGGACTGAAACCGAAGAGCTAGCCCTACTCAAATTCAACTTAAAAACCTGATAGTTTACTTTTCCTGCATTCTTGTCTCATTTCTTGTTAGATGTAACATCCACTCAAATGCTTGTTTTGTAGCCTTTGTTTTATTGCAATTGCATGTATTCATCTTTGTAAAGGGCCAAAAATGGCTCCTTTACAAAGAAAAGGTTGCCGACCCCTGTGCTAGTGTGACTTAAATGGCAGCTTTAATGGTGACTACTTTCTGATGTTTGGCTTTCATCAAACATCAGAAAGAACAGACCCTTAAGAACACCTGTTCCTCATTGCTTTAGTACGACGTTGTTTAGTTACTTTGAGTAAAGTGCAGAGCACCTCTGCTTTATGAAAGTTATGTTGACTTCATAATTCAATCCATTTCCAAAGACCTATCCAAATTCCATTTTAGTAATTGATGACATTTGAAGGCCTAATATTCTGCTTATAAGACTTAAGACTGTTTGAAGAGTATTTAAGACCCCAGTGTACATGTTCCAAAGCTCTCTCAGGAACATCTACACCAGAAGGCCCAGTCCTATAACTCACAACAAACAAATGATCTCTTGTGCCCGGGCTGTGACGGGGACAGATGAGCAGCATTATGGGCGAGTGCGAGGTCTCCACGGAGAAGCTCCAGCAGCAGGTCAACGAGGCGCGGGAGAGGAGCCAGAGGGAGCTCGCCGAACTGAGGAGACAGCTGGAGGAGAAGGGAGTGGAGCTGGACAAGTCCAGACTCACTGCCAAGAAGCTACAGGAAGAGGTGCGCCCTGCAAATCCTCTGAATTCCCACAGTGCCGGCAGGAAGTGGGCTAGCACACTTCCTGTAGAATGTACAACAAAGCTCGGTTGGATAGGTTAGGTATGAGCGAGCAGAAGAATAGTATGGAAAACTGCCAAAATAGTGGATGAAATAGTATTCCACATGACGTGGGGAGTAGGAAAATATGCAGACTACATATGAAGACAAGATAATAATAAGATATTTGGGCCAAAGTCAAGTATTTAAAGTATTTTTTTGTGTACATACCTGTCCACTGAACAGGATTGATACGTGTTTTGTATTCTACACCCCTCTGAACTGAATGTGATTGAACTGTGTAGTGTGTGTTGTTGTGGTCCAGCTGCTGTCTCTGGAGAAGGACATGCAGCAGAGCCGCCGGGAGCACCAGGAGGCCCAGGGGAGGAGCAGGCAGCTGGAGCAGAAGGTAGAGGAGCTGGAGAAGAGAGACCTGGCCACACTGGACAACCACCAGCAGCAGGTCAAACTCATGGAGGTAGAGGCCATGGAACACACACACACACACACACACACCCACACCCACACACACACACACACACACACTCACACACACACTCACACACACACACACACACACACACACACACACACACACACACACACAGACAGACAGACAGACAGACAGACAGACAGACAGACAGATTCATGCGCACACAAGGGGTTTGATTCTCTCCCCAAACACGAGATCATTCCCCCTTTAGTTCCTCAGGCCGTGGAAAATATTATTTTATACAAACATACAATGGTTTCATGTATTGAAACACGTCTCCTCCTCTCCCCCCCGTGCGTGATTCTGAACGGATTTGTCTGCAATCCTCAAAGTCTGATTGTTAATTCCTCGTGTCAATGAGGTTTATATCACGCCAATCGAAGGAAACTATTTGAAATGCACGTTCCGGGTATTTGATGATTACGGCACTACATTCATTCTGCACGGCTCTCACAAGAGGAAATCGGCTAATCAGTAAGATCCCGCAAGTAATTCTGAACAGACTTTTGTCATTCAAACAACTAACAATTTGTTTTCTTATGAACAGCCAACTAAGACGTCAGTTTTAAACAGGGCTGGGGGGTGTAGACGCCAATGGGACGGCCTGGCCAGACTCAGTTCATGGGCTCGGGTTCGGTCAGGTTTGATTCAAGCCCTGGCACACACACACACACACACACACACACACACACACACACACACACACACACACACACACACACACACACACACACACACACACACACACACACACACACACACACACACACACACACCCACACACACACACACGCTCTCTCAAACACACACACACATAGACACAAACACGCACACAAACACAAACACACACCGATAATTAAACCCAACAGAGTGTAAACTTGTGATGTGGAGCCAAGGGGAACAAATCTACTTATAGTTTTAATTCAATAGTTCTAAGCCTACTCTACATAACCCTCTGTAATTCAGAACAGTTGGAGACGCTTTCACACGATTCAAGCTTCTCACAGGCAGTGAAGGCAGGTCGGTGAATTGGTACACATAGATGATGTGAGATGGGGTGACGCAAAGCTTCCTGGAAGTGTTTATTTGTCCCTGCAATCTTGTGTGGTTATCTAAAACAGCCATCGCTGCTGAATAGGTGTCTCACCACCTGTTTGACGGGCTGATGACACAACACAGAGCTGTCATCACTGTTTACTCTGGGTTAAGCCTCGTGTTTACTGTAAGGAAGTCATCAGACCTGTCTCAACACAGCTAGGATTACCTTGGAAAACCAACCAACCTTTACTATATTATATAGTATAGCTAATGTTACTCTAAACAAGATATTTTATGTAATACAAT